>NC_091438.1:38484169-38784364 GCF_964237555.1 Oryctolagus cuniculus
AACTCCTTGGGATGCCTCCAGCTAACAAAGTCAACTTTCCCAATTTCACTAGCAAAGTCCCATCAGCTCCAAGAGGATAGGGGCAACACTTGAAGTATTCTTGTATCCCAACGCCAAGTACACAGTAAGCTTCCCCCAAAAACTTGTCGAGGTGAGTGAGAGAAGCCAACTTCCTGCCCAGGTTTCCCAACTCTAAGCTGGTCCCTTCTCCCGCTGTGCCACACCATCATGATGAGTGTGACACCTGCTGTTAGGAGCTCCTAGGATAGCATATCTCCCTGCCCCTTGTAACAAGGGAGGTGGACCTTACTCTCAGTCTAGAGAAACTGGGCAGCTGCGCAAGGAAGACTGTACTCAGAGATCTTTCCACAATCTCTGGAATCTTCTATGACCACACTGTGCATTAATGTTATTTAAGGCTGACAGGGGCCAGTCCTGTGGCATAGCTGGTGAAGCCGCCGCCTGTAGTTCTGACATCCCATGTGGCACCGGTTCAAGTCCCTGCTACTCCACTTCTGATCCAGTTCTCTGCTATGGTCTAGGAAAGCAGTGGAAGATGGCCCAAGTCCTTGGGCCCCTGCACCTGCATGGGAAACCTAGAGAGATCTCCTGGTTCCTGGCTTAGGGTTGGCACAGCTCCGGCCTTTGCAGCCATCTGGAGAGTGAACCAGCAGATGAAAGACCTATCTCTCTCTCTCTCTCTCTCTCTCTCTCTCTCTGCCTCTGCCTCACTGTAACTCTGCCTTTCCAATAAATAAATAAATCTTTTTAAAAATAAAAATAAAGGCTGACTTTCCCACATCCCAGCCTTCCCAGTATTTGGAAGAACATTTCCATCACATGCTTAAACTAATAAACATAGAAAAAGCCAGGGGCTATCTCAGCACCTGAGCTGCCATTGAACCGGCCCCCCTCCCCGGGGCAAAAAAAAAAAAAACTAATAATGAGTTACCAGGAACTGGGTCTAAAGATCCTTATGTCTCCTTATGCAGAGCCCTAGCCCTCAATTCCCTCTCTTGGCTGTGTTTCAAAGGCAAAATCCAGAGAGTCACTTAGGGGCAGCAGTGTCAACATGTCCTGGACATAACCCTGACCATCACCAAGCTGAGTCCCTATCTTGAGTGATCTGTGAAGTACTTCCACGAAACACATCCTATCAGCTAAAACTTAAAAATACCCTTTGTCACATGACAAGCGGTTGGGATTGTTACTTTTCCTTTCAACAAACCCCTAAAGAAAAGATCCCATTGATCAAATATTGATATCTGGCCTTCATTCTGTGAAGTCCTGGGGCCAACACTGGGGAGCAGTTTCATGATATTAAGCATGGGTTCCTCAAGGGTCCATCTGGGTTAGCTCAGTAGAGGCAGGACCAAATCCAGAATCTTCATCAGCCATGGCACTTAAGTACGGACTGGGAACATCAGAGGAACTGAACAGAGACTTACTAAACGAAAAGACATTAATTGCATTTCAAAAATAATTTCAAATGCATGCTAAGGTAAGAATCTAGCTACAGTAAATCAAAAGAGGACCCTGAGGTGAACTGACAAGAAAAAAAGAAACTATTCTTCCACAAGCCTCGTTACACAAAGGTCAGAGCTGTGAGTATAGGGGATGCAACTTCAAAGGAACTGAGAAAGACTCGCGTGCAATTTTAAAGGGAGAAACAGCAAGTGTATGATCCCTTTTATATGTGCTTACTGCATTATTAATTTCATTCATTGTCCATTCAAGATTTTTTTAACGTTTTATTTTTTATTTGAAAGGCAAAGAGAAAAACAGATAGACACAGAGAGGGCAATACACGAGAAAGCTCCCTTCCATTGGTCCACAAGAGCTGGGGCTGGGCCAAATTGAAGCCAGGAGCTCAGAACTCAATCTGGGTCTCCCACGCCGGATGGAAGAGAACCAAGCACTTGGGGTACCACCTACTGCCTCCCAGGGTGCACATTAGCCAGAGTTGGAATCAGAAGCGGAGCTGAGCTCAGGCATTAAGATACAGGATGTAGACATCCCAAGTGGTATCTTAACAAGTAGACCAAACACATGCCCCACGGTATTTTTATTGAGCACCAACTACATGTGAGGAAACAATCTAGATGTTAGGAAGACTTGGGTGAACAAAACCTAACTTCAAGGAGATTGCGTTACCTCCTGTTGCATCTTCAACTGCCCAAATTTCTTGCAAGAAAGCACTCCAAGCTCCTTAGAATACAGCCAGGGCTTGTCTGTGCTCTGCCAGTGAACATGCCACACAGCCATTCAGGAGGTTGTCTGGTCTTTCCCCTCCTGTAGATCGGTCTTTGAGAGTCTCGTGGTCTTTGTATCTCAGAGCCAGGCCAAGCATGGGGCAGGTGGGAGGAGGGCTAACTCCAGTAAATGGATCAAGTCTATGTCTGCTTTTAACCTCAGAAGTCTGTCTGTGTCCCAGCATCTCAGAAAAGGTCAGCTCCGGTTACCCAGCCTGGAGAAGGGTGCCGATGGCCTGATGAGGTCCCAGGGCTGACCACAAGCACTTCAGGGAGAATTGAGCAAGGCTTACATACAAGGGTCCTTTAAAAAGTTCGTGTACAGGGCATATTATGAAAACTGAGCAGGTGTTGGACTGGGCGGAAGTGAAGTCTCGCGAGAAGAAGCCATTCCCTCAGCCGAGCGCCCTGGCTGTGCAGGTGTCTGTGAGAGGTGCGGCAGGTTTGCGGAGCCGGATGGTGCCCACGGCTGGCCTCACGCCACCGTCGGGGGCCCACTGCCTGTGCCCCCAGAACACATCTCTGTTGGTCCGGAACATGGAGGATGACACCAGATCTGAATACTGACGGTGAAAATCTGGTCACTATGGTCCTGTGGTTGATGTGTGCGTTCCACTTGATTTCTACACTCGCCAAGAAGAGTTGTCCATGTTCAACACCCTTTCTTCAGATGGCCAATTAGTGAGGGCTGTTGAAGTTTGAAATTCGACTTCATGTAAAGCTGCACTGTAATGACGACCCCAAAAACAAAGCCCAAAGCAGCCCTTAAACACCTACAGCAAGTAGACAAGCCAAAGATCTCTTATGGAGCAGGCTTGAAGAGAAGGTATGAGTTTTGGAAAAGAAAAAGAAAAAGAAAAGCAGCCAGCGCCGTGGCTCACTAGGCTAATCCTCCACCTAGCAGCGTCGGCACACCGGGTTCTAGTCCCAGTCAGGGCACCGGATTCTGTCCCAGTTGCCCCCCTTCCAGGCCAGCTCTCTGCTGTGGCCAGGGAGTGCAGTGGAGGATGGCCCAAGTGCTTGGGCCCTGCACCCCATGGGAGACCAGGAGAAGCACCTGGCTTCTGCCTTCAGATCAGCGCGGTGTGCCGGCTGCAGCGCGCCGGCCTCGGCGGCCATTGGAGGGTGAACCAACAGCAAAGGAAGACCTTTCTCTCTGTCTCTCTCACTGTCCACTCTGCCTGTATTAAAAAAAAAAAAAAAGGAAAAGCTAAGCTAAACTAAGCTGGGGGGGCCAGCGCTGTGGTATAGTAGGCTAAGCCTCTGACTGCTGGAACCCGTATGGGCACCAGTTCGGGCCCTGGCTGTTCCAATTCCTATCCAGCTCTCTACGATGGCCTGGGAAAACAGAGGAAGATGGCCCAAGTCCTTTGGCCCCTGCACCTACATGGGAGACCCGAAAGAAGCTCTTGGCTCCTGGTTTCGGATGGGCGCAGCTCCAGCCCTTGCGGCCATTTGGGGAGTGAACCAACAGATGGAAGATCTCTCTCTTTCCATTTCTCTCTGTCTCTCCCTCTCTCTGTAACTCTGCATCTCAGATAAATAAATAAATCTTTTAAAAGAAGAAGAAAGAGGAGGAGGAAAGAAAAGCTGGAAGGATAAGGATAAGCTTAGTGGGAGCTAAAGCCTCGCTTTGTCTACAAAAGAGGGACAATGGGACAGGTGCAAGAGGTCAAGCCTCCATCTACCACTGGGCACCCCATACGGGCAGCAGTTGGAGTCCCAGCTGCTACACTTCCAATCCTGCTTATGGCCTGGGAAAGCAGTAGAAGATGGCCCAAGTCCTTGGGCCCCTGCACCCACATGGGAGACCTGGAGGAAGCTCCTGGCTCCTGGCTTTGAACAGGCCCAGCTCCGTCTGTTGCAGCCATTTGGGAAGTGAACCAGTGGATGAAAGATCCCTCCCCCTCACTCTCTCTCTCTCTTTCTCTCTCTATGTAACTCTGCTTTTCGGCGCCGGCACCATGGCTCACTGGGCTAATCCTCTGCCTGCAACGCCGGTATCCCATATGGGCACCGGGTTCTAGTCCTGGCTGTTCTTCTTCCAGTCCAGTTCTCTACTGTGGCCCGGGAAGGCAGTGGAGGATGGCCCAAGTGCTTGGGTGCCTGCACCCGCGTGGGAGACCAGGAGGAAGCACCTGGCTCCTGGCTTCGGATCGGTGTAGCTCCGGCTGTAGCAGCCATTTGGGGAGTGAACCAACGGAAGGAAGACCTTTCTCTCTGTCTCTCTCTCTCACTGTCTAACTCTATCAGTCAAATAAATTAAAAAAAAAAAAACTCTGCTTTTCAAATTAATAAATAAATATTTAAAAGAGGGAAAAGTTGTTTTCAAAGTGAAAAATAAAGCCAGCTGTCATATTTGGCCAAGCACCTCATGACAAATCCTTCTGACAAGCACTTAAAGGTCAAGATGAAGTTCAGTGATGGCCAAAATTATAAGAATGATACCTGATGCATCCTACAGAGTAACTGTTTTCCTATTTTTTTTAAAGTTGTGTAAGCTGTTAACTTAAAAACTTCTGCTTTGGTCTAGTGACAAAACCTATAACTTGATTTGTGTGGGCCTTTGATGTTGAGCGTGGCCTTTCTTATATGAATGTGCTCTGTCTTAGCTTCTCAAGTTAAAGAGTAAGAGTATGTAATGTTGTTAAGCTTAATGCAGCACATTTCAATTTTAGACCAGGCAATCAGATATCACGGAGCAGCAGGCAGGGCTCAGGGAAGCAGCATGTGGATCTAGGGTCACTCCACAGAGCAGGGCTTCAAGAGGAGACAGATGCACGTACTGGGGACTCCTGCACAGTCAGACCCACTAGAAATACTCGTACTATTTAGGGACAGGCTTTAAAGTGGCTGCTGGGGACACACACAAACAGTGAACTTCTGGAATCAGCTCTGCGAAGCTGGCAGGCCTTGTACTGCTTCAGTACACGTGAGCAGTTGGGCCAGAACGGGGGTGCCTAGTCACAATCTACAGGAAGTCGGTCCCTGGCCCAGTTTCAGGTCACCTTATTTCATCCCTTCAGTGAGATGAGCTCCCTGCAACAAAGGTTTAGGCTGTGAGCCTCAGGCTAGGAAAAATTCTATGCTGAAACTCAGTGACTCTCTTGAAATGTTTAAGTTACTGGAGTCCTGGGAAGACTTAAGGACAAGGTGAAAAGCTACTCCTGCAGGGCCAGTGCTCAATGACAGTGGTGGGAGCTGGTTGCAAAGCTCTGTTACAGAGAGGACAATGGCTGTGTCTGCCTTGGTAAATAAAAGTAGTGCTACATTGTGCTTAACAACAACCACAAAAATAGATCAGCTTGTCTGTGTAGTAAGAGATACACTTCAAGAATTCCTCTCAAGGAAAAGTGATGAGCTGTCGCTGTGGACTGAAATTATCACCTACTCTCTGAAATTCCTACTGCATCTTGAAAAATGTTTTAGGAAATCCCATTCCGGCCCCTCGCCTAGATGCCATGCGGACATGAGCATGTTCCAGAGGATGCACCTAGAAAGTAACCTTTCCTTCCTCCTTAACCTGAGTCCCACCCAAGGGAGGGCTGAGGACTCAACAGTTTCTCCTCAGAATCAGGGTCCAGGGCAAGCAATTGCCTTCTCCTCTCCCCACTGCTCTCTTACCACCGCCAGAGGCCTGCAGAGCACTGCCGAGCTCACACTGCCCCCTGCTGGCCTGCTCGCTCTCTCACTCCACCTACAAGCTTGCATTCATTCCTGTAAAAAAAAAAAAAAAAGAAAGAAAGAAAAACAAAGCCACAGAATGCCCCCGCAAAAGTCAAATGTCTTTATTTTATATAAAAAAAATTTGTACAGTTTTAGTTCCTATGTTTAAGAAAAAAATCCCTAAAATTGCCATAATGTTTAGATCCACTGCAAACTGTAAAAACAAGCTTTTTATATATTAAAAAAAATTTACATTTTATAATTTTCTACATGCATGCACAATGTCTCAGCTCTGTAACCCAAAATGAAAAGAAAAAAAAATCTAGATCCAACAATGGAAAGTTCTACATTTACAATCTCACTTGGAAGGACCCAGAGAATCCCTCCCTTTTGCGCACAGAACAAATCACAACAATCACACACCAGGACTGAATCCATCAGTGGATCCTGCCCATGGGGAGGGCAGAGGACAGAGGAGACAGACAGACTGACAGACACCATGGAAGGGCGAGGGAGCCCTCTGGGTCCAATGGAAAAGCAGAGAACTAGAACCCCCGGGGAATAGACGTTTCCACTGAGAAGTTTCCAGGTCCCCATGTCTCATCATGGTGTTGTAGCAGGGTCTGCCATGGAAACACTGAGGTGTGGACAAAGAGGCAGAAAAGTTAAGGGCTGAAATGGAGGGGAACAGGAAGGCAAAATGAGAGGCCAGAGGGAAGCAGGCAGAGAGCACAGAGACTAGCTTAGGAGGAAGGGGCCGGTGGGGACAGCGGCAGGGCGGCGAGGTAGGTGGAGGACTGAGGCACTGTGTCCTGGTGTGGAGGGCGAGCATCCCAAGGGGATGGAGAAGGAGGCCTGGTGGGGGGGTTGGGGGTGAACAAGTCCTGGGAACAGTGCACTGGAGGGGCCCAGCCACGGCACCCCCACAGTGACATGGGGGAGGGGTGTGTGCAGGCGGTGGGCACGCCCCATCCAGCGGGTGGCAGGACAGGTGGAGGGCAGGGAGACTGCGCGGAGGACCGAGGCAGGGGCTCACCCCACAGCAGTTCACAGCATGAAGACAGCTTCCCACGCGGGAGAAGCACAAGACAGACACACAGCCACACACTTGACAATTCATCCCGACGTCTTAAAACATAATAATAATAATAATAACCAAAGAAGACAAAGATACCACAGTTCTGACGTAAAGGACCAAGACGCTACCATTCTCAGTCGCAGCCCTTAGTGCTTAGAGAGAGTTGGGAAAACTTTTTGTTTTGTTTTGTTTCAGGAAAAAGGAATGAAAAAAATCACAGTGATTAAAAACATGGCAGGTTCTTAAAATAAACATTCCCCCGCCCCCAGGGCAGCGACTAAGACCCCAAATACTTTCCGTCTGCCCACCCCAACCCACTCCTCAAACCACACCACCCCACTCTTGCCCACAGGGCAGTGACCCCGATCACCATCCAGGCCCTGTTTCCCAGGATAGTGAGGTATTTATGGGACCCAAAAGGAACTCCTGTGAAACCAGATTTGTGAAGAAAAGAAAGGAGACCTGCCCAGGATGCCCAGCACGGGATGTAGTTCCCACAGGCCCCTCCAGGGGACCCCAGCCGCCCGTCCAAGGCCGATCTCCAAGCCCTGCCCAAGTCAGCCCTGCAACCCACCCACCCAGCCCCCGGGGAAGGGGACAAGGTACCCATGAGCCCTTCTCTAGTAAGGGGTGGGAGACAAACGGCCTTTGCAGAAAGGACAGGAAAAACCCGAATCATCAGGTGCTGCGATCCCCAGGGCCGCCCCCGCAGGGAGGAAGCAGATCCGGCTGAGCGCTCAGTGGAGACGCGGCCCCACCTGCACTCGGAGGGAGAGGTGCGAGTGCTCCAGCAGAAGGCAGGGCTGGCCGACAGGGGCCGTCGTGCGTTATTCAGATAATTCACCAGGAGCGCGCTGCGCCCCTCCATCAGTGTGCCCCTTCACCCGGATCCTGGATGGGGATACCCGGGCTTTTCCTAGTTCTACTCCCCTTGGCAAAACTACTTAATTCAGAGGTGTCTGATCGAAAGGCTCAAATTCACTCAGAAACTACGTATTAGAGGGCCAGCAAATTTTGCTCAAAATGAGATCTAAACTATTGAGGATTCACATTTGGTGTGGACCATGGAAGCTAAAACGGGGTGAGGGACTAAGTACCCACAAAAGGCAGTCATCCTGGCCCCTCACCCCAATACCCAGGGAGACCAGAGCCCAGAGAACCAGGCAGGGAGGACAGGAGGGGACCCTGGAAGGCCGAGGAAAAGAGAGCCCTGAGGCAAAGAACTGGACTTAAGGCAGGGGATGGGGAGGAGCTTCTGGCTCCCCCCGTAAGAGATGAGGCAGCAGGTCCCGGGAGCCGAGAGGACACAGGGCTGGGCTGGCTGGTGAAGGAAAAGAAAAACACTGTCTAAGACCACAGGGGTTGAGTCAGGGTCTGCAGGCTGCCAGGTGTGGGCAGGGGTCTACATACCATCCTTCACTGGGAAGGGCAGAGGGCAGAGGTCAGTGACCAGGGTCCTGTCGAGACCTCAAAGGTCTATCTTGTGCTTCCCCTCGGGAGTTGGCCAGGAAAACCACACTGGAAGGAAACCACCTTCCCCCATAAAGTCAGGGGAAGGGGAGCTCTCCAGGTACAGCTGGGAGCCTCCCTCGCTCTAAACACATGTAGACGGCAGAAAGGGGGCTCTAAGAGCCAGAACAAATAGTGCTGGCAGGGAGTCGCCCAACTCTGGCACTGCGTGGCAGGGGTGTCCTTGCCTGAGCGCCCCGGGGGTTTGTTACGAGTTGGGGGGAGAGGCAGCAGGAGGGCAGCTGCCGCCCTGCGGGTTTGGCACTGTGGTTCTCTGGAGTCCTATCTGTGTCGGGGGCCACTGGAGAGAACCCGTTGCAAGCACTTGGGTTTGCGGTGGAGCTCAGGAGGGGACGGAACAAGGAGACCTCTAAGGGGGAGGGTGGCTGGGGCAAGAAGGGGAGGCACTGATTCCCGCAGGGCCTGGAGGGACACAGAAGTGGGAGGAGGAGGCCGTCCCAGCCGCTGCTGACAGCAGGGTGGTTTCTCCACGTGGGGGAAGACAAGGATGACGGGGCGGGGGGGGGGGGGGGGTAGTTAATTCAAGTAAAAAAAATAAACAACAACAACAAAAAAAAAAAAAAAAAAAAACAAGAGCAAGAGGAAGAAGGGTGGCAGGCATGTGGCTGGGCCCAAGAAGCGAGCCCCCCACCCCTCAGGACCCCCAGAGTCTCCCGCTGCCCCTGCTGCTGCACAGTCACACCGAGGTCTCGGACTGCAGCCTCATAACAAACTTGTGCGACTTGGGATCCACAAATTCCTCGGAGAGTTTGAAGAATGGCACCTTCTTGGTGCTGACCACCAGGCTGAAGTCCTGGCGCTTTAAAAGGAACACGATGCCATCCTTGAGCCCGTTGGTCACCGGCTCCTCGCTCACCAGTGTCCACTGTTTGGCCAGCCAGCGTTCCTTGTGGTACTGAATGGTGGGGCCAGCTGCCAAATACCGCTCCAGGAAGGCCTGCGAGGGGGAGAAGTGGCTGCATAGGCGTCTCCTGCACCACCCACTGTTCTTCCCCAGGGCACAGCTGCCCAAGACAAGGGGCAAGAAGAGGTCAGGGAGTATCCGCCCCAGACTTTTGTTTTGAGGAAGCCAGTGCTCACGGAGATGAGGTTGCTCCACAGTCAGGACCGGAATTCGGCTCCCCCGACCTCATCCCCCACTCTTGTCCCTGCAGCAGGCTGCGGCCTGCACAAGCTTCCCTCATCCTGCCTTCCTTCCCACACAGCTCACACGACTGGTGCCAAGCAGGCCTGCACCAAGAGGCAGTCCGAGGGGTCAAGGTTAAGGGCAACACTTTAGCTGCCTGTCCACCAAGGGTGGCTCAGGGAAAGCAATTCTAGGAGTTTGGCAATATAGCCACAGGGTGAGCAATGGCTCAACATGAGCAGAGGGCAGAGACCATCTGGCAGAGGTAGCAGGGTCCTGGGGTTAAAGGTGAGACTTTGGGTCTGGAAATGCCAGTGCTTTACAGTGCATTACAGGTCTCAGCCATCCCCCAAAGAGCCCTGAAGCCTCTGTTCTCCTCGTCCGCCCAAGAACTTCACCCCATGCAGAGCAGGTGGATGGCGTACCAAGGAGAGAAGAGATGATAAGAAGGAGGTGGAGGTGAGAGAGGAAGAGGGGTGGGGGTGAAGAAAGAAGGAAGAGAGCTGGGGAAAACGATGGTGGAAAAGAGGACCAGGAGCTGGGCAAAGAGCAGGGGCTGGGAGCAGAGCGGGCCTACCTTGGGCGTCATGTCGTGTGTGATGCAGAACTCCAGGTGCTGCAGGATGCTCTCCATGGTGTGGTAAGGCTGCTGCTTGGTGGTCCGAAGGTACTTCTGCATGGCACGGGCCATGGATGCAAAGATGGCCTGAGCTGCCTCCCGCGGGTCCATCACCTCCCTGGGGTTCTTCTGCTCCTCTTCCTGCAGCCGCTTAATGTGAGTGAAGGCCTCCTCCACAGCTACCACGAGCCTGCGGGACAGGTGGGGAGGGGTCTGGACCAGATGCCCCCCTCCCCCTCCCCCCAGCTCCAGTCCTCCAGGGCCTGAGCGAGGCTAAGTCTTCACGCCCACCCCAATGCCACCCAAACCATCTGGAACCAAGGGCTGGACTCCTGGAAGACTTGAGGGTGGGGGAGGGAGGGGACATCTTTCCCCAGCTGGGGCCAGGACACAGCCATGGAGCTCACTGAGCCACAGCCCAGGAATTCAGGACAAATCTAGTGTCAAGCCCAGAGAGACAACTAGGGACTGTGCTGCAGGGATGGCTCCAAAAAGACCCTCACATTGCACTTCATCAGGTCAAAAATTAGCAGACATGATCTCATCAAAATGACAGATCTATTCAGCCATAATTACATGGGCAGCATCGAGGGAAACACAAGAGTACTTCACAAGTTAATGGAAAAATAGAACAAAAAAAAGTTTATTTTGGTGTAAAAAAAAAGAAATCTGGGCAGGCCTTGTGATGCAGTAAGTTAAGCTGCGGCTTACAATGCCAGCATTCCATACTGGAGTGCCAGTTCAAATTCCAGCTGCTCTGCTTCCAACCCAAATCCCCGTTAACGTGCCTGTGAAAGCAGTGGAAGATGGCCCAAGTACCTGGATGTGCCTCCCATGTAGGAGACCAGGATGGAGTTCAGGGCTCCTGGCTACATCATGGGCCACTCCTGGTCACTGTAGTCATTTGGGGAGTGAACCAACAGATGAAAGATCTCTCTCTTTCTGTCTCTCCCTCCCTATGTCACTCAGCCTTTCAGATAAATAAATCTTTTTTTAATTGTGAAATCCACGTACAGCTATTCATAACACAAATTTTCTATGAACCTTTTTTTAAAGATTTGGTTTATTTATTTGAGAGGCAGAGTTACAGACAGAGAGAAGGAGAGACACAGAGAGAAAGGTCTTCCATCCACTGGTTCACAACCCAAATGGCTGCAACGGCCGGAGCCAGGCCAATCCAAAGCCAGGAGACAAGAGCTTCTTCTGGGTCTCCCATGTGCCTGCAGGGACCCACGAACTTGGGCCATCTTCTACTGCTTTCTCGGGCCATTCGCAGAGAGCTGGATTGGAAGTGGAGCAGCCAGGACACGAACCAGTGCCTATATGGGATGCCAGTGCCGCAGGCAGAGGCTTAGCCTACTACACCATGGCACTGGCCCCACTATGAATTTTTTGCAGATCCCTCATAAGCATGATTTCAAACTTTTTCACCAAATAAAGTTATCTTTTTTAAGATCTATTTATTTATTATTAAGATCTATTTATCTATGTATTTGAAAGTCAGAGTTACACAGAGAGAGAAGAGGCAGAAAGAGAGAGGTCTTCCATCCGATGGTTCATTCCCCAATTGGCCACAATAGCCGGAGCTGTGCTGATCCAAAGCCAGGAGCCAGGAGCTTCCTCTGGGTCTCCCACATGGGTACACGACCCAAGCACTTGGGTCATCTTCTACTGCTTTCCCAGGACATAGCAGAGAGCTGGATAGGAAGTGGAGCAGCCGGGTCTCGAACCAACATCATATGGGATGCTGGCACTTCAAGCCAGGGCATTAACCTGCTGCGCCAAGCGCCGGCCCCTAAAGTTATCTTTTAATTCCATTTTCCGTGGATCTTTTGAACTACCCTTATACATTCAGCATCTAAAATCATCAAATGATTAATAACTAAAATATGCAAATAATTCACTACAAGTCAAGAAGAAAAAGGCAAAAACCCTTCAACAAAATGTGCCAAAAGATGTGAACCAAATATTCATGAGATGCCTGAAAGCTAAAAAGTAGATGCAATGGTTACTGGTTGGTAATTTGAGAGATTCAAATTAAAACATTAAGATGCTACATCTCCTTTAAAATGGACAAAGTAAGAGGACGACCATAACTCAATATTGGAAATGACACTGGGAGTATTCTGTGAACTCCTATGCAGTAAGAAGAAAAAACAGGGACCCAGCATTGTGGTGCAGCAGGTAAAGCCACTGCCTGTGATGACAGCATCCCACATGAACATCGGTTCACATCCTGGCTGCTCCACTTCTGATCCAGTTCCCTGTTAATGGCCTGAGAAAAGCAGGAGAAGATGGCCTACATGGGATACCTGGATGGGGCTCCTGGTTCCTGGCTTCAGCCTAGCCCAGCCTCAGCCATTGCAGCCATTTGGGGAATGATGGGGAGTGAATCAGTGGATGGAAGATATCTTTCTCTCTCCCTCTCTCTTTGTAACTTTGCCTTTCAAATAAATAAATAAATAAACCTTTTATAAAAGTGTGTAATAAAAATTTTTTAAAAGATGCAAAAAACTGGATGCATTCACAGCATGGACAAATCTCAAAAACAGCATTCATTAAGGGGGAAACAGAAAAAGTCCATTTATATTAAAAGCATACAGAAACTAAGACGACACTAAATTTGTACAAGAATTTATGCCCACAGGAGTGGGTGCCTAAAATGTGGGAGTGGAGTAAGAGTGGGGACCAGAGGAAAAGGGAAACATTTAGAATAAAGAACTGGGAAGACACATATGATGATGTGTTAAAAGCTGAGAAGGGTGAGTCACGCAATTCTCTGCACTTGCAGTCCAAATACAAAATACAGCCACCTGGCTTATGGGCAGGAAGGGACTGAGGAAAGCAGTGAGGCCTGCAGGCTGGTACCCAGAAACACAGCATCCTGGGAAGCTAGGCTGGGACCCCAGGCTGAAGCTGTGTGCTTCTGAGTATCCTACAGTCTTGGTTATTCTTCTGCTTCCCCTAAGTGTCTCAGTAAAGTTCCTTTTTAAAGATGTATTTATTTGAAAGGTAGTCAGAGAATGAGAGAGAGAGAGAGGAGAGAGAGAGAGAGAGATTTTCCATCTGCTGGTTCACTTCCCAGATAGCTACAATGGCTGGGGCTGGGCCAAGCCAAAGCCAGGAACCAGAAACTCCATCCAGGTCTCCCAAGTGAGTGGCAGGGCCATCTTCTACAACTTTCCCAGGCACATTTGCAGGGATCTGCATCAGAACTGGAGCAGCCAGGACTCAAACCAGAGCTCATATGGGATGCTTGTGTTTTACAGGCAGCAGCTTAACCCACTAAGCCACAATGCCAGCTCCAGTAAATTCTTTCTAAAAGATTCTTCAGTTTTAGATGAACCAACAGAAAAAGCTTTCTCTCGATTACAAGCAAAGTGATGGGGGGTGCGGGGAAGGGCCCCTTATGTGCCACCATAGCAGTACAGGGGACCCAAAGACCCTCATCAGAGCAGAAGGTAGAGAGGTAGGGAGCAGCATTGGTTCCCCTCCCATGAGGGCCATTTCTGAGACTACTGGAGACATGCCGGGGTTGGTGGTCTTTGTCCTATGGCAGGGGACTCCAGGCTCGTGTGTCCAGAACAGAGCCAAGGCCATCTCCGTTCCTTGAAGCCTGGAGAATGTGGGGGGCGGGGGAAAGAGAGAGGCCAATGGTCCAGTCCCAAGGCTTTCTGCTCCTCCCCCGGACCCCTGCAAGCAAATTCCTGTAGACCAAGGCAGGATCTGGCAGCAGGAAGCACCCAGGAAAACTGTCCAGGTATGATTTAAGTTCACATGGTACATGGTAATATGAACAGGGAGAAGGGAGGAGTAAGGACAGCATGGCAGAATTTACCAAAACGTGGGCACCAGAACCTTCAGGATCTCCCAGGAGAAAGGCTCGTCCAGCCTCCGGGCCTGCTGCTGCAGCTGAGGCTCACAGCCCTAAGGTGGTCCCTACCCCCAGTGCAGTAGCAGAATTCAAAGGCATCCCCTACCTGTGCTGGATTCCCACTCCCTCTCCATTCAGTAGCCTTTGCACATTTGACAAGGGTCAAGTGCCAAACCACTTGACTTTCTAACACAAGAAGATGATCCCAGGCGGCCCAAGCTAAATCACACGCCCTCTAAAAGCAGAGCTTGCCCCAGATGACAGCAGAAGTCTGGGAGAGAGACCTGTTCCTGCCAGAAAAAGTGAGCCAGCACGCGAAAACTGGCCTGTGGGGCAAGGTGACAAGGCAGGGACTTCTGCCAAAAGACAGGGTCTTAGGGGCCACCACTGTGGCATAGCAGGTAAAGCTTCCACCTGCAGCACTGGCATCCCATATGGGCACTTGTTAAGGTTCCAGCTGCTCCACTTCCAATCCAGCTCCCTGCTAATGTGCCTGGGAAAACAGTGGAAGATGGCCCAGGTGCTTGGGCTCCTACACCCACATGGAAGACTCCTGGCTACGGATAGGTCAGCTCCAGCCACTGTGGCCATTTGAGGAGTAAGCCAGTGGATGGAGAATCTCTCTCTCTCTCTCTCTCTCTCTCTGTAACTCAGTCTTTCAAATAACTAAATAAATATTTAAAAAAAAAAAAAGTCAGCAGTGAGTTCAGAAGGGAAGCGCCAGCTCTGACGAGAGCTGTCAGGATTTCCATCTGTGAGGCCTGGGTGGAGCGTCCAGCCAGCCCACACCTGACCAACGGAAGTGGGAGACAATTAATGTGTGTTGCCTCCCAGCCCAAGTTCACGGTCATCTGTTATGACAGCAACGGAAAATGATGGCACATACACAACCCACCCGAATCGTCACTGCCCTTGTTTCCAGCAGTCTCCCAGCTCACCCACAGGCGCCCCCTCGGGGTCTCCCCCAGGGACCCACCTGGCCCTGCGCTTGCGCACCCTCCGCTCGTGCTCGGCCTCCTCGTAGTAGTATTCGTTGTGGCTGTTGTCCCGCCTGCGGGCCGCCGCCGCAATCACAGCCCGCGACTGGCCTGTGGAGTTGTTGGTGCTGTTTTCTGCACAGGATCGGGACAGAGGGCACGGTCACGAGGGCGAGTGGCCTCTTCCCACCCCAGGAGCTCCGGAAGCCGAAGCCTGGCATGTTCCCACCACCCAGCCGTGCCTCCCGTTCCCAACCCGCCTGGCCGCTGGCTGGGCAAGGCCGCAGGAAAGCAGCGAGGACGGCCCCGGAAAGGCAAGATCCCGCACGCGCTGCTCCCTAGCACAGAAGGCTCTGACCAGAGTGGATGAGACACAGAGGAGCCAGATCAGGGTTTGGGGGGGACGCACCATAGCAGAGAGGGACAGCAAGTAGAGCCAGCAGCCTAGACCAGCCACCTGAAGCCAAGGGAAATGACAGAACAGAGGGGCTGGGAAACAGGCCAGGGAAAGGAGAGAGCAAGGGGAGAACGGGGAGAGAGGAAGAGGAGCCAACTTGGAGTCCTGCTCGGGCAGAGGCCAGGAGGGGTGGAGGAGCAGGGCCGCTCACCCTCTCCGAGGGAATACACCTTGAAGCCAGACACTTTCTTGGCCAGGACGGACTTGGGCAGGTTGAGGAGGGCAGGGTTGTAGACAGGGAAGTCATGGTAATACTTCTCCAGGATCCACACGGCCACGCGCTGGATGCTGTGGGGGAAGACGGCAGGGGGGGAGGGAGAAGGGACAGACAAGGGGCGCAGGGGGAGGGACACATCAGGGCAGGGCGGCAGGGCAGGAGAGGACACACGCCAGGGACAAGCCGCTTCCAGGAAGCCTGCTCAGGCCTGAGCTCTACTTACCAGGCTCCCCAGCCTTCCCCAGGGCCGGGCCCACTACTCTTTCCCTGCCCTGCTGACGCCCATGGGAGGAAGGGCCTTGGGCCGGGGGTCCAGCCAAGGGGCTCTTCTGCCCCCTCCAGTATTTCTCCAAGTTGCTCAACAAGACCCAGGAGAAGCCACCGCTACTCTGCCCACGAGTCTCCTAGCGGCAGCTGAAGCCCCCTCCTACTATCCCTTACTCTGAGGGTCCCCGCTTGGGCAAGCTCATCTCAAGGGCCACCCACTGGTTCTCACAAAAGGCTGTTTCCAAGACAGGAATTCCCAAAAGCCCCTGTTGGTGCCCCACACCTCTCTCTCTGTCTTGGTCTACCCCGCCTCTAAGATTCCCAATGTCCAACTGCCTGTCTACACCTAACTCAACTCCCAGCACATCTCACCCACAGCCCTGCACGCGACAGTTCCAGTAAGCAGTCAACACTACGGGCAGAGTACTCAGTTCCTTCCCACACGGCGCCCCCACCTGCACCCCAGGGCACCTTCTGCCTTGGTGTCCCCTCAGCCGCCCCAACATCCTTTTCCAGCCCCAGCCTTCTCCCAGCGCAGGAGCCGCCTCTTCCCACGCGTCCATACCTGAGATGGCCCACGTTGTAGAAGCGACTGGCCCCGTCAGTGGAGCGCACAACCTTGAGCGTGAACTGAGGCTGGAGCTGGCGCAGCTCCAGCAGGACCACAGCCAGGTAGTGCACGAAGAGCAGGGCGTCCACCAGCGACACGGCGAACTGCACCACGCCTTGGTAGCTGCGCTCCCGGGCGTCCAGGATGCGCACGCCGTAGAAGAGCCAGTAGGAGACCACAAGCAGGAAGACGAGCACCATGAGCAGGGCGCGCAGCACGAAGACGCGCGGCAGCGAGGCCTTGGGCCGGCGGAAGAACAGCGCCCAGCTGCCCAGCAGCAGGATGAGCAGCTTGAAGGCCACGGAGATGAAGAGGCCCTCGCAGGCCGTCCCGCACGGCTCGAGCTCCTCCCGCCACAGCAGCGGGGGCAGCAGCAGGAAAGCCAGCGGCGTGAGGAAAGACAGCAGCGCCAGGGTGGCCCCTGCCGCCACACCCAGGTGACGGGAACAGTCCAGCGGGACGCTGTCCTCCATGTCCTTGGCGATGCGTGTGAGGTCATCATGGGAGATGCTGTGCTCTGAGGTGCCGGTGACCACCGTGGTCGTTTCTCCCCAGTTGTCATCCTGCAGGGGGGCGGAAGGGGGCAGCACAGAGCGGGAGACACAGAGGGATGAGGGGAGGGAAGCAGCGAGAACACAGGGGAAAGGGGGAGGCAGAAAGCAGAGAGGGTGATGAACAACTGGGCAACCATCAGAGCATGTGCTGGGCTGCCCTGTGTGTCCAGGTCTGGCCTCTGCAGATAGCAAAGTCTGACCCTGCTTCTAGAAGAGCCAGCTCAGTGAGACAGGAAAAATCTACACCCGCAGTGATGGCCCTGAGAGCACAAAGCACAAGACAAATCCGCAGGGGCAGCTCAGCCGGCGATCGGGATCTGGGAGCAGACTCACGGGCAGAGACTAGGATCTGAGGCCGACTTCCGTGGAACAGCAGGACCTGAGCTAATCCTTAGGGGTGGGTGGCCTGCAGCAGCCGGACAGGATTAGTGGTTCCCAGTCCCAGCTGAATACATCGGAATGACCAGGACAAGCTGGAAAATAATGCCAAGGGTCACGTGCAATCTGCCCATCAACCTTTGGATGAAAAGCTCCCCAGTTGGCTCTCCTGTTCATCCAAGACTGATCTAAATGGCTCTAAGTGTTGGCTCCTCAAAACGTGGCCTGTGGACCCTCAGGTGGACATCAGCCAGGAGCCTGCTAGAAAAGGCAGAACCTCAGGCCCACCCTACATCGACTGCACCAGGATCTGCACTGGAACTAAAATTCTACAAGTACCAGCCTAAGTTCCTGCCAGCTCTGGCAGCAATCGGTGATTTCGGCAGAAGCCAGCAGGGAGTTCTCAGGACAGGGATGGCAGGAACCAAGGCACCCGGAGGACTTCGCCAGCTGGGAATCACGGGAGTGGAGATAGGAAGGTGAGGCTGAGAGGGGCCGGGTGGGGCTCGCGCAAGCCACACCACAATGCCAGGCTGGCGGTTTCTGACAAAGGGACTGACCTGACAAAGTAGCTGGAGGAAAGAAGGGGACACTAGGGGCCGGGGTGGGGGTGGTAGAGTAATGACGGCATGGCCTGGGTGCCACAGTGCCCACCAGGGTCACCTAAGTGTCCACAGTACAGGGCTGCCTGTTCCTGCAGACAACGGGGTGACAGGCTGAGCGTCCCCCCACCCCGGCACACTGAATGTGGTCTGCTCAAGCTACTCTGCAGGGGCTGGAGGTCACCCCGCAGAGGACTCCCAAGCCCATTATTGGCCTTGACTCCTGGAACAGCCCGAGGATCTGGAGTCACATCCTGACAACTGGGGGGAATTCAGGCTGTGGGACTGAGACAAGGTAGGCGTGGCATGCGATGCATGGCCGGCTAGTGTCCACCCTGCTGGCCCACAGGCTGGCAGGGCCAGTGACGAGGCGGGCCGAGCAACCTGAGGACGTGGGGAGAGTCTGACAGACACAGAAAGGGAGTGTGCCAACAGCTTTCAGCTCGAGGAACGGCGGCTCCTCCTAACCCCACGACCCCAGACGCACTGCCTACCCCTCCAGGGAGCAAGGGTTTGGGAACGCTGTCCCAGCAAGAGGCGAGCTGATCATGTCGCGGGCTCACTCCAAGAACTCAGGAGACCAGCTCCCAGGAAGAAGGGTAGAAGGAACCTCTCCGGCAGGTACTGATCTGCTCCCAACATCCGGGAGTAGCCAGCGTTGGCTACAAAGATTTCTTCAGAGGAATAAGGAGCGGGGAGTCGCCAGTGCCCTTGGCCACGGAGGTCAGAACCCTCTTCCACCCCTCCTGCCCCTCCTACTGCAGACCCCCAAGCAGCCTGCCTGGCTGGCCTCCACCAGAGGAGCTGGTGATACCCAATACCCAATGCAGGCCACCTCCGCCTCTCTGAAGTTAAGGGAGAGGCCACTGCTTCCAAACGGACCTCTACAGAAATTCCCTTCATTCTGAAGCGAGGCCCTACCTCGGGACGCTCAGCCCAGAGAAGCACAGGACAGATCCCCTCTCTCGTTTGGTCTCTGTCCTAAGAGTCCAGGTTTCTAGGCCCTCCCCTTCCCCAATGGGGCCTCCAGCTCTTCCAAGCAGTGACCCCGAAGCGCCAGGCCTGGACCACCGCACCCCCGGACACTCACCCGCTCATCCCCTCGCGTGGACTCGTTGTCCAGCAGGGGCTCTCCCGGAGCCTGGATCGTCACCGACTTGTCCCCGCGGCTCCCATCTCGGCTCTTGGAGCGGTGTCGGTCCCGGCGGTCCCTGCAGCAGGAGGCCAGGGGAACAGGCACAGGAGGTCACAGGCAGGGCCAGGGTCATCAGCCCTGCACATGCCCACCTCCCTCCAGCAGCTGTGTCGCCCACACCTGGGTGCCCACCTGTGCTTTCGGGAGCTGCGGGAGTGGCCCGACTTGTAGGAGTAGCCCGAGTACTGGGACTCGGTGTCCATGGCGTCTGAACGCCGTGCCTTGTAGCGCTCCAGGGCCGCAGGCTGGGGCCGCTTGGGGGGCCCCACAGCCACCTCCTTCAGCACCGGCTTCTTCAGGCCAAGAGGCACCTTCAGGAAGTCAACCGTCGCCCTGAGGGACTCTATTTTGCTGGACGGGTGGGCCTGTCTCGGAGAAAATCAAGCGGCGCTCCTGCCGAAAGAGAGCAGCTGGCTAGAGGCAGCTCAAGCTCCCCACAGGGTCAGGGTAGAGGGCAGGAGCACCCTGTAGGGCCACCACAGAAGCCCAGAGCCCACCAGGCCTGAGACTGCCTCCTCCCCAGCTCCTGCGCTGTCCCAGGAGCCTCCTCCTGCCTGACCTCCTGGCAAGCGTCTCCCCAGCACTCAGGGACTATGGGAAAGATGACCAGCAAAACGCCCCCAGGATCACCCAAGCGTGAGCCTCCTGGAGCGGGCAGGATCGGGGCAGAGCTCTCCCCTACTCTCAGCCAGGAAAACTGAGGCTTGGAGTGTTGGCCCTGGCTATGATGACAGTTTGTTCATGGGAGGCCTTGGACAGCAGAAGGCAGCTGGCCTCTGTCCAGAGGCCATGCCAGGGCTCTCCCGGCCCCCACAACCCCCTCTCCGCACTGCTAATTTCTGAGTGTGCTCCAGCAGGTTGCCAACCGCCACTGCTTCTCTCGGCAACCAAGGAGCATCGACTTTGAACACATCCAGTTACTGGCCAGGCCAGGCAGGCTGCTCTTCTTGAGGGGCTGTGTGTATATGTGTGTGTGTGTGTGTGTGTGTGTGTGTGTATGCACACTGAGGAGCTCTGTGAGGTATGATGGGTGGAAGTGACAAATAATACAGTGTGCAGGGTGGGAGGAAATGACAAGTGGAAGTCATTCTTCAAAAGCCTAAAGTCCTAGGACTGGCACTGTGGCATAGCAGGTAAAGCTACCACCTAAGGTGCCTGCATCTCATATGGGTGCTGGTTCGAATCCTGGCTGCTCCACTTTCAATCCAGCTCCCTGCTAATGGCTTGGGAAAAGCAGAAGAAGATGGCCCAAGTGCTTGGGTCCCTGCCACCCATGTGAGAGACCCAGAAGAAACTCCTAGCCCCTGGCTTCAGCCTGGCTCAGCCCTGGCCATTGTGGCCATCTGGGGAGTAAACCAGCAGATGAAAGATTTCTCTCTCTCTGTAACTCTGACTTTCAAATAAATAAATAAATCCTTAAAAAAAAAAAAAACCTAGGGGCCAGCATTGTGGCACTGCGGGTTAAGCTGCCAACTACAATGCCAGCATCCACGAGTGCCAGCTGCAGTCCCAGCTGCTCCACATCCAGTCCAGCTCCCTGCTAATGTGCCTGAGAAAGCAGTGGAGGATGGCCCAACTGCTTGGGCCTCTGTGCCCACATGGAGACAAGGAAGAAGCTCCTGGCTCCTGGGTTCTGTCTTTAAAAACTCCAGCTGTTGTGGCCATTTGTTGGGGTGAACTAGTGGATGAGACCTCTCTGTCTCTCCCTCTCTCTCTTTGTAACTCTGCTTTTCAAATAAAATAAATCTTAAAAAAAAAAGCCTAAAGTCCTGCCATGGGCATGAGTTTATGTGGCTGAGGGGCAGCATCTTTTATCTGTGCCCCTGGCTAATTCCACAGGCAAAAAGGACCTCTCCTTCTCCCGCCTTCCCCAACTCCCAGGTCCCCACAGGAGCCCCCACCTGCTCTCCCACCAGCGTCACCGCCCCTCTGCTCCTGACCCTGTTTCATCTCCTCTCTGTGCCCTGAGCTGACTGCACATCCACACTCACTGACTCATCAAATCCTTTTAGGGAACCTTCTGTGAACCATGCATTTTGCAAGGCCCTGGGCATGCAGTAGTACAACAGCACTTGAGTTTATAATCTAGCAAGGAAGACGCACACTCAACAAGTAAGCAGGCAGACAGCAAAGGCCGACCGCAGGAAAAGAGACCGGGGAGAGGGAACTCTGGGGGCCGCCGTTAAACAGGGTGGTTCTGGCAGGTGTCTCCGAGGAAATGACACCTAAGCAGAGGCCTAAAGGAGAAGCAGGAGTTAATCAGGCAGAGTGGAGGGAAAAGGCTGCCGAGCCGCAGAAACTCACGTGGGAAGGGCAAAGGCACGAGGGAGCTCCATGTGGTTAAAGAACCAATAAAAGGCCAGAGGAGCCAGAGCTGAGCACGAGCAGGTGCAGCAGCTGTGCCGCAGAGACAGCCAGGGGCCAGGTGAGGAGGCTGGGATTTATTCCAAGGCCAGCCATGGAGGGATTTTAGCAGTGCAGGTACAGATTGGAAAGAGGGGAAAGTAAAAACAGGGAGATGAGTGAGGAGGCCATTCGGTACCGAAGCCGTGGCTGGGGCAGAGCTGCAGGAGAGGTAAGAAACACCTTTGAGACTTCTGTTGGTGTGCAATCAACAGGACCTAAGGTAGGACTGGCATGGTGGGGAGGGGGGTGTCAAGAACTCCTGGCCTGAGCGAGGGGGCAGATGGCAGTGCCGCTGCTGAGGTGGGGAGCGCTGGGGAGGAAGCAAGTCTGGGGAGAGAGATGAGTTCCGTTTCCGGTGTGCTACATTTATGGCTGTGGGTGTCAGAGGTGCTGCACTCGTGTGCGTCTAGACTACAGGCACTGGTGCAAAGCCACAGGGAGGAATGGGATCACCCAGGGGAGAGGCAACACAAGGACTCCAAGAACTGCAACACACACATGTGTCCAGGGAAAAGGCGCACAGAGGCCAGAACAGCAGGAGGTCTGAAGAGTAAGGTCTGAAGCCAGACAAGAACCTGAGTGCTTCCAGGGTGGAATAAATTCAACCAGGTCAAACACTGCTGGGAGGCCGCTTATGTAAAGAACTAAAACAGATGCAACTGTATAAATTTCCTCTGACTACTCCAAACCACCAGCACCCTGCAAATGAGCAGCACCACACAGACCTGTCTGTATCCAGCTCCCCTCTCGTGAGCACACAGCAAGTAACTGATGCTGACGCGGGAATGACCGCACCTCTCCGACCCACACAGAAACTGTGACTGCAGGGAAATGAAATTCATTCAAAATCCATTCGCTTCTCCTCCTCAATGTGAGTTATCTGGAGGCAACCCACAGGCTGGTGGTGTGTGCCAATATCCCACATCAAAGCCAGTGTAGGATCAGGATACACTTAGGGGACAGAGACAGCAATAACCCTTAACCCAGCCCTCAATCTTTCTAAACACCTTTGCCACACACAGAGCCTTTGTTCATCTTGGTCTACCAATGACAGACTGGCTCCTCTACCCCTCTCCTGAGCACCCATTCTACTGGTTTATTGCTCCACCCAGTGGAGACATCTCACCTGTATCTCTCTTCATGTGGTTCCTGTCTATCTTTCTTGGTCACTTCTCTTAAAAAAAATGGAATTTTGCCGGCGCCGCGGCTTACTGGGCTAATCCTCCGCCTAGCGGCGCCGGCACACCGGGTTCTAGTCCCGGTTGGGGCGGGTTCTAGTCCCGGTTGGGGCGCCGGATTCTGTCCCGGTTGCCCCTCTTCCAGGCCAGCTCTCTGCTGTGGCCAGGGAGTGCAGTGGAGGATGGCCCAGGTGCTTGGGCCCTGCACCCCATGGGAGACCAGGAAAAGCACCTGGCTCCTGGCTCCTGCCATCGGATAAGCGCGGTGCGCCGGCCGCAGCGCGCTGGCCGCGGCGGCCATTGGAGGGTGAACCAACGGCAAAGGAAGACCTTTCTCTCTGTCTCTCTCTCTCACTGTCCACTCTGCCTGTCAAAAAATAAAATAAAAAAAATTAAAAAAAAAATGGAATTTTGCCAGGAGATTCACAGATACCAAGTGGACTGGTATCTGTGAACCAGAGAGGACTGGGGCTGGAGAAGTAAAGGAGGACTGCCAGTGATTACAGCCTGGACACAGATAAGAACCCCATATCCTCATCCTCACCCCAAATACCCATATCTGCCACAGCCAATGGCAAACAGAACCTGGATTTGTACTGAAGATCTGGGTTCAAAACCTAACCCTCGTGCTGCCTAGCTATGTGACCACAGGCAGGTTACCTAACTTCTCTGTGATGTACCCAGGTAAGTTTATTGATAAAATGGGGAAGACAGGGGCCGGCACCGTGGTATAGAGTAAAGCCACCGCCTGCAGTGTCAGCATCTCATATGGACACCAGTTCGGGTTCCAGTTGCTCTAGACTTCCAGATCCAGTTCACTGCTAATGGCCTAGGAAAAACAACGGAAGATGGCCCAAGTTCTTGGGTCCCTGCACCCATGTGGGAGAGAGACCTGGATAAAGCTCCTGGATCCTGGCTTCAACCTGGTCCAGCCCTGGCCGTTGCAACTATTTGGAGAGTGAACCAGCAGATGGAACATCTCTCTCTCTCTCTCTCTCTCTCTCTCTCTCTGCCTCTGTCTCCCCTTCTCTGTAACTCTTTCAAATAATAAATCCTTAAAAAAATAGGGAAGATAAATATGCGTAGAGCATGGGGTTGCCATAAGGATCATGGAGGTGAAAGAAATGCTTTTATGAACTGCCCCCCAAAGTAATTAAGCAAGCAGTCAGCTCCAGGATCACTTATACTTTGATCACAGACACTGCCTGGGAGACCAGGGAAAGAGGGGTATAAATAAATCCTGCCGACTGTACAACCACAGAAGCCACACCACACACACACACACATCCTGACCAGAGCCACCACTTCAAACACACCCAGGAGGTAAGCTGATGCCTTTGTGTTTCCCCTGCAAATAAATTTCAGACCAGACAAGGGTGCCAGTCCTCTCCCAACCCTTTGTCCTCAGCTGCTCAGCCTACATCTCCCTACTTTCCTCCCCAGATACTTCGTGAGGACCCAACATGAACCCCCTCCCCTGCCCTTCTGACCCAAGTCGGGGTGCCCAAATAGCACCCAAACATGCTCCTCCCTCCCCCTACCAAACACAAATGCAACTGCTAAGCCCCTAGCCTGCTGTCATCACAAGGAGCCCAGGGAACCAAAGGGAGCACTCGAGGGGCGGGGTTGGGGGTGGGGGAGGACGGGAGTGAGCAAAGAGAGGGGCAGAAGTTCCCCTCAGCTAATCAGTCTCAGGAATCAGGGCTTTGGAGGGTCTCCAGGGTGGGCAGCGTTCCCAGGGAAGAGAGTGGGGGAGGGGATCACTGGCTGCAATCAACAAGTGGAAATGTCAGAGGGATGACGGGAGAGAGAGAAAGCCTGGACCTGGTGCACAGCAAGGGCTCCTCTGGGCTGGGTGCGGGGAGGCCAAAGCAGGGTGTGTGTGCCGCCACGTTGCACCTTGCCCCCCGCTCCCACGACACCAACACCGGTTCTTGGTCCCCTACCCAGCCACGGATTGTGTGGGGTTAAAAGGAGGCCAGAGAGGACAGAAGGAGGAAGGCAAGCGTCAGGCACAAAAAAAGAGACCCTTCTCCCCTCCGAAGGCCTTTCAGAAATAAAATTAATGGAATGTGTCTCAGTATCATCCCAAGGGGCTTGGGGGGAGGGCTGGGGGGGAACGTGGGGGCTTTTGTCCCGGCTGCCCAGCTTCTCCCACATTGATCACCATGGCAACCAAAGCCCCCTGTTGCCTAGGTGATGGCAGCCGGGTCCTGGAACCCATACCCAGCATCCAAAGCGAGGAGGTTATGGAGGTGGAGGGATAGGGGCAGAGGGGGAGAGAATGGGGTTTCTCCTCTGGCGGCCCCAGCTTTTGTCTGAGCTTCAGGATCGGGTTTCTTCAGGAAACAATTGGAGGCCTCTGGAAAAAATACACTCAGAACCTGGCAACAAGCTGAGGGAGCAAGGCCCTGGGGTATGTGTGTGAGGTTGGGGGGTGGCCAAAATACAGGCCAGAGTGGACCAGGAGGCAGCTCAAGTGGATAAGACGTTGAGCAAGCGCGGGGACCCCATGTGCGGCGCGTGCTGGGGACCGATGACCAGACGCAGGCGGCTGTAGTCACCGCCTCCTGCTGCCATGCTAGTCCTGGCCCTCGCTGCAGCCCGGTCCCAGCTAGGTCAGGGCTGTGGTAGGGGAACAAGGCAGAGTGGAGACGAGGACAGGTGGGGAGAAAGCCCTGCGGGAGCCAAAGAAAAGGTGGGGAGGGCACAGGACACACACACACACACACACCCCTAAAGGGGCCCCGTAGTTCCTCACCTGCACCCAGGACAGGGCTGGAGGCACCAAGCGCAGCAGGAAGCACCTGCATGACTGTAGAGAGGACTTTGGAGAAAGAGGCCCAGAAGCCAGATGTTCTCCTCCGACAGGAGAAGGCCTCGGGTAGGGCCTCTCTCTCTCTCCTCAACCAGGGACTAGGGGAGGGTGGCCCAGCCTGGACACAGGGACACAGGCATCATGACTTCCTCAGACTCCCACTGGGGACCCTCGCCTACTAAGGGTCTCCTACACCAGAGACCCGGTCTTAGTGCACAGGCCTTGCACTCCCTTCCCCACTACAGCCCATGGGCAGTGTGAACATGTGGGCACCCCCAGCCCTGTGGCTCCCCAATCTTCACCAAGGCCAACCCCAATGTCCAAAGATATCAATGTGAGTTCCGCTCAAAAGTGCTGGATGCTCACCTTCCTGGGGGCAAGGAAGGGGAGGAAAAACCAAGCCAGGGGTCCAACCTTCTAGCCTAGCCCTCCAAAAGCTAGATGTGTGCCGGGAACAGAGCGCCCGGCCAGGTCAAGGCCAAGACCCCAGAGCCTCTGGGACAGGACCATGGGCTGCAGCAAGAGCAAGCCCAGGGACGCGAGCCAACGGCGCTGCAGCCTGGAGCCAGCCGAGAGCACCCACGGAAGGGCCGGCGGCGCCTTCCCCAGCACGCAGACCCCCAACGAGCCGGCCTCCGCCGACGGCCACCGCAGCCCCAGGACAGCCTTCGCCCCTGCCGCCGCTGAGCCCAAACTCTTCGGGGGCTTCAACTCTTCGGACACTGTCACCTCCCCGCAGAGGGCCAGGCCGCAGGCTGGTGGGGTGACCACCTTCGTGGCCCTCTACGACTATGAGTCCCGGACGGAGACTGACCTGTCCTTCAAGAAGGGGGAGCGGCTGCAGATCGTCAACAACACGGAAGGAGACTGGTGGCTGGCCCACTCGCTCAGCACGGGACAGACCGGCTACATCCCCAGCAACTACGTGGCCAGCATGAGGCACAGCAGCAGTTCGTAGCCCTTGCTTGGATTTCCCCCACCCCCACCCCAAGTCTCACAGATGTGCTCAGTCCAGGCTGCCCAGCCAGAAATTGGCCGGGGACTGCAAATGCAGACACCTAATGTGGTTTCCACAGAGAAGGAGGTTCCTGAACCACAGCTGTGCCCACATCATTCCCCTCACCCCCTCCAGGAGGAAACAGTGGATCAACTTGGAACATAACTTGGGCCTTAAAGGTACAACCCCAAGTTTTACAAACAGAGAAAGACGGGAGCTAGCCCACGTCACTACTTTTGCGGCAGTCCATTTTCTGCCTCCCCTTACAGGAGAAACCACCCTGACCTGTGACTTGGGGCATGCGCCCCTTGGAGTGAGACCAGGCTCCTCCGGGAGTCTCCACCTGCACTCCGGTCCTCTGAAGAGCCATAATCCTTAGAAGGCCAGGATGGAAGAGAATTTGCTCACTCCTGCCCTATGCCCTCTTCTCACCAGCGACAAAGGAACAGAGACTAGACAGGCGCAAGCCAAGGCAGCAGAGACCAAAGAGCCCCTACCTCACACGAGGTGGCTTCTGCGCCACACACCCACTGCTCCTAAGAACCCTGATGTCCCTTCATCCAGCCCCACCCAGCCCAAGACACCCATCCCAGAATTCCTCCATCACAAAAAGAACAGGAAAGGACCAGCCCTAAGCCAAAGACCTAAAACCAGATGGAGATTTTGCCACTACGCTCGTTCCCACACCCTGAGAAAGCCCCAGTGCCCGTGGGCACCTGCACCGACTCTCACTGGGCAGAGATCTCAGCAGGCTGAAGGGTGGGAAGGAGCTGGACCAGGGAGCCCCGCCCGCGCCCTGTTACCCAGGCACTCTCCCAGGACAGCCTCAGCCATGAGCTCACCACCCCGCAGCCCCAGGGCCGGGGCAGGATCCTTCTCTGCCCTGGGCCGAGCAGCAGGGGAGGGGCAGTGCTTGGGTCACCAGGCATGTAGACTTCCAGAACAGCGCCTGGCCACCAGACCCCAGTGTAGGGGGCTCCCGGAGGAGGGCCCACCCCCTGGGCTCCTGGCCAGGATACCTGAGCCCACCTGCTACTGAAAAGGAGCTGGGGAAGCCAGGGCCAGGCCCCTCTCCACCTGCTTCCTTCATTGCCCTTGTATGTAGCAGGGGTGAGGCTGGCGCCCTCCAAGTCCAGGCACACTGCACACACATACACCCACACTCGTATTCCCCCCTCGGAAAGCTGGAATGGCTCCCGCCTGCCCCACCCAGCTCCACCTACCCTGGCTAGGCAGGTTCTGTAGAGACCTGCTCTGCCGTCTCTCAGGCACCCCCACCCCCATCCCAGCTCTCACAAAGTCCCTGCCCCCCCAGCCCAGCACACACAGGCACACACTCAACTGCATCCCATTCCCTAGCCTCCCCAGCCCATTCCCAGTCAGCCTGGAAGGGAACGCTGGGTGGAGAGGTGGGAGAGGAGTGGGAGCTGCCCAAGGAGACAGGGTGAGTAATTCCTTTGGCATCTGTCCCAGGTGGAGGCCAGAGGGGAGGCAGGACATCCAGCCGGTGGGCAGGTAACCAGGGCTTCTAGATGCCTGGATGTTCCACTGAATTCTCACCAAGGAGTAGGCCTCACAGTCCCCACCCCCAGGCTTTGAGCTGCCTCCTCCCCAGCTAGGGCAGAGGACTGGCCCCTACCTGCCCACTGGGGAGCAGGCAGAAGAACCAAGAAGGCAAACAGGCATCTGGAGGTGTCCTCGGGGCAGAGACAAGGTGGACAGGGGGAGGTGGCGAAGCTGTGCTAACCCAGGGGTCAGCTCCCCATGCACTCCCCACAAAATCGCCTCCTTCTCCTCACAGCCTGCTCTCCTGGGTAGACACCAAAACTGTCCCCAGCCCTGAGAGTCCTTCAAAGCCTGCTCAGCCAGCCCCTGCCCCAGGTGCCAGTCACTTGGTAGCCACCTTAGGCTGACATGCTGATGGGGAAAGCTGAGATGTGGGAAGGAGTGAGGGGGAGGAACATATGGGATGGGAAAAGCAACGGAGCGGGCCTCAGGGTGTGAGTCGCAGTGTGGCTCAGGGTGAGAGTGGCAGACCTGGGCTTCCCGTCCTGAAAACCTCCTCCTGCTCAGCTCTGACAAACGGGCCCAAGTACCCACCAGCTTCCCCCCACCCACCCATCCTGACCACCCCCTGAGTGTCTCACTCCGCTCCTCCCCAGCCCTTGTATCTGCCACCTCCACTCCAGGAGTAAAGCAGGTGACAAAATATGTGCTTCTGTTGTTCACACTCAGTTGTTTTTTAAGTCACCACATTTGCACCTCAGGCTCAGCACCTGTTTCTGTCTACCCCTCCACGTACCCTAAATGCCGGCTCCCTGACCCCACCCCGACCATCCCACAAACACAGCCAGGCTGGGGAGGCCGGGAACAATCCAAGGAAAGCCGGGGGCTGTGAGAAAACACCACAGACAATGAGGGCCAGGCCCCTCTCAGTCACGAGTCCCCGTGGGCTCCGGCCGCCCTGCCCACATCTGAGAAGCACCTCGTCCTGGAGAAGTGCAGGGTCCTCCCTGAGACCCCACCTGACTTCCACCTCAGGGGGAGACTTCTCTGCTCCTCGGGCTGACGTAGGATTCACTTCTGCTTCTCAGATGGACAGAGGAGCTGGTCAAGTTCAAGACTGGAGGCGATAAAGAGCAACCAGATTTAACTGGAATGAACGGAGGGAAAGGGGGAAGAAGCATTCAGGGGAAAGGAAAGGCAAGGAAGTCAGACAGACCCAGACCAAATGTTCATGAACTACATCTCAAATGAGTCATCCACCTCCTCTAAACCTCAGTTTCCTTGTCTGTAAAATGGGGACAGTACTACCTATTGCAAAAGGCTAAGGAGTTTTCAGTGAAATAACGCATACAGAAGATCACAGAGTCCAGCACACAAGAGACGCTCAATAAAATGTTAGTTTCCCACCTCTTTCTCCTTTAGGGGGTACACAGCCAATCCTCTCCACTTCCTGTTCCCACAGGCCCATTGTGAGAAGTGAAACTCCACCCAGAACCAGCTGGAATCACCTCTGGGTGCCGTGTCGGCCCCTCCCTGACTTAGCTCACACGCAGGTACCAAGAGAGCAGTCGAAGCCCTCTTTCCAGCACCCGCTTCTTCCTCCAGGGCCTCCTGAACCCTCAGCCTCTCAGCTCTCCTCCCTCCTTCCTCACCTACAGTGAGGCCGGGCCCGGGCTCCAACCGCCTCCCACTCTCCTCTGGGCTCTAAGCCCAGCTGTGTGTGCAATGGTAAGAAAAGGGGGCCCCGAGCCTCCTGCCCCACCCCAGCCCCCAGCTTCTGCCCACTCTCCCCTCTCAGTGCCCCACCCTGATTACCAGGATAGCCTCAGCTCTGCTGATTCCAAGCCTGCTTCTCCCAAACCCGTTCCCAGCTGTCATGTCTGTAATTACCAACCTTGCCAGGGGCATCAGACAAACTCAGCAACACCTCATTTCCAAAGGGCCCCACCACAGAGGGCCTGAGCACAAGCAGAGTGAAGGAAAGGGAGGCAAATAGTCTCTCTGCCCACTGCCGTTCCACACAGATCACAAGAGAGAAGGTGACAGGTCACCAACAAGGACAGTGCTGGGGCCGGTGCTGTGGCACAGTGGGTTAAGCCACTGCTTGTGATGCCAGCATCCCATCTCAGAGTACCGGTTCGAGTCCCAGTAGCTCTGCTTCGGATCCAGCTCCCTGCTAGTGCACCCTGGAAGGCAGTGGAAGACGGCCCAACTATGCGGGCCCCTGCCACCCTTATGGAAGGCCTGGGTAGAGTTTCAGGCTCCTGTCTTTGGCCTAGCCCAGACCTGGCTGTTGTGGGCATTTGGAGAATGAACCAGCATATAGAAAATATTCTCTCTCTCTCTCTCTCTCTGCCTTTCAAATAAATAAATAAATCAGAACAAGAACAGGGCCGCAGTGGACAGAGTGCTAGCAGGATTTTCTCCCAGGCCCTTCCTGCACTCCGCGGCCTCTCTCTCACCGTCTCACAGGGTTACCCACCTGTGGAGGGTACATTTCAGATTTTTGATTGAATTGATCTGAAATTTCAGATCAACTCAGAAGGAGGGGAAGAAGTTTATGCCAAGTAAAGCAGGGAAAAGGGAAGATGCATGCAGGAGGGAGCCGCTCAGGAAAGAGGAGAAAAGAGCAAATTTTTAAAAGTCCCATCCCCAACCCAGACCCTGAGAAAAAGCAGTAACATCCCAGCCCTTGCTCTCCCCTCACACCTCACCCCCACCCTTCCTTCCCACAGGACAAGGAAGAAAAGGGATGATTAACTCTGTTTTATAGGCAGGGAAACTGAGGCCAAATGCCCAGTTCAGATTTCAAATGCAGGGATGCCTAACACTCACGCTCAGCTTCTGCCAGTAGTGCCTGCCTCAGTCCCCTCCTTTAAAATCCACCTAAGGAACAGCCACACAAGGGAATCTGACTCAGCCACAAAAAGGAATGAAGGGTTGGGGCCGGCACTGTGGCATATCAGGTGGAGACGCAGCCTACAGTGCCGGCATCCCCTGTGGGCACTGGTTCGAGTCCTGGCTGCTCCACTTCCGATCAGCTCTCTGCTATGGCCTGGGAAAGCAATGGAATATGGCCCAAGTCCTTGGGCCCCTGCACCCATGTGGAAGACCTGGAAGAAGCTCCTGGCTCCTGGCTTCAGATCAGCTCAGCTCTGGCCATTCCGGCCATTTGGGGAGTGGAACAGCAGATGAAGTCATCTCTCTCTCTCTCTCTCTCTCTCTCTCTCTCTGCCTCACTGTAACTCTGGCTTTCAAATAAATAAACCTTTAAAAAAAAAAAAAAAGGAATGAAGGGTGCTGGCATTGAGGCGTAGCAGTACCGGCCTCCCATATGGGTGCTGATTCGAGTCCCAGCTGCTCCACTTCTGATCCAGATCCCTGCTAAAGCACCTGGGAAAGCAACAGAAGATGGTCCAACTGCCTGGGCCCCCGCCACCCATATGGGAGACTTGGAAGAAGCTCCTGGCTCCTGGCTTCTGCCTGGCCCAGCCCTGGCCATTACAGCCATTTGGGAAGTGAACCAGGATCCCTCTGGCTCTCACTGTCTCTTCCTCTCTCTGTGTAACTCTGACTTTCAAATAAATAAATAAATCTTTAAACAATAATAATTGGGGCCGGCGCTGTGGCGTAGCAGGCAAAGCCACCACCTGCATTGCCGACTGCTCCACTTCCGATCCAGTTCCCTGCTATGGCCTGGGAAAGCAGTAGAAGATGGCCCAAGTCCTTGGGCCCCTGCACCTGCACGGGAGACCTGGAAGAAGCTCCTGGCTCCTGGCTTCAGATCAGCCCAGCTCCAGCTATTGTGGCCAATGAGGAGTGAGTCAGCAGATGGAAGACCTCTCTCTCTATCTCTCTGCTGCTTCTTCTCTGTAACTGTGCCTTTCAAATAAATAACTGAATCTTTCCCAAAAAGCAATAATAATAAAGCAAAAGAGAATTTTTTTTAAAAAAAGGAATGAGGGACCGACACATCCCACATGCTACAGTGTGGATGAATCTTGAAAACATGATGCTAAGTGAAGGAAGTCACACATTGTATGGATATGAAATATCCAGAATAGGTAAATCCACGGAGACAACGGAGATTGGTGGCTGATAGGGACCGGATTCAGATCAATGGCTTAATGGGCACCCATATCCTTTTTGGGATGGTGCAAAGGATTTGAAACTAGAGATGTGGTAGTTACTGAAACATCGTGAATGCCACATTCACGTAGAGATGTTTAACTTTACATTAGGTGAACTTCATCTTAATATTTTTAAAAATCCAGCTAAGGTCACATTTCCTCCAGCAACCTTCCCTGATGCCCCATCCCAGGTTCAAGCCCCCTACTGAACACACCTCCATATCGCACTCAGCAGGTGAAACACCGTGAATCCACATGGTAACGCAGTCTCCGCCACAAAGGCCGGTCCTGGCCGCCCCTCCAGCGCCGGTGCTGCGCACAGAGCCTGGCAGATGATGGCTAGCTTCTAATGTGGTCTGCCCGAAAAGGCTCAGGAGCAAAGCCTCCATCTCCTGCCCCTGTCCTCGGTCAGAATCCCAACCACGCCCGCCAACATTGGGTGAGTGCTGCCTATGCGCCATGCACAACACACGCTTGGGATTATTTCATTTACTCCTCATACAGTTAAGAGGCAGGGCTTATCATTAACTCCATTTTACAGGGGAGACTTCCAAAGTTACCTGTTTGTCTGAGGTCACAATTAGGAAGTGGCAGAGGCAGGATTTAAGAACAAACTGAAACCAGGGAGAAGGTCACGAGGGAGACCTGAGATTCCCTGTGGAAGGGTCAGGGTGGCCTTGCAGTCTGGCACCTAGGACATCTAAGAAGCCAAGGAATGGGGTTTAATAACTTGCCCAAGGTCACACCACTACCAAGGATTAATACCAACCGACTCTGACTGACTCCTCCCTTTGGCTTCAAAGTGCGGGGAGCTATGGAGAGAACACGCAAAGCAGAAGACTGGAGTCCCTAAAATTCAGAGGGAATGAAGGGAGTCCCACACCTCTTCCCTGCTCCCCCAAAGCCTGTGTTCCCTCCCATTGGAAATCAGATATATAAGTCACAGTCTGTCCTGCTCTAGGCCCCAGGAGGGGGAGATGCACTAGAGAAGCTGCCCCAGAAGAATGGAAGGAAGAGAAGGCAGGAGCAAGACAACGCAGGAGGAGGGGCCGAGGTGGCTACTGGTTCCCAACCTGGAAGTACCTGCAGAAATGGTGCTTCCTATTGTCAGACCAATCTCTCCTCCTTGGAAGAGAGCCCCACTAGTAAAATAGATCATGCATCTTGTGAGTGTAGACAGAGCGTCTTAGATGCAAGTGCCTTGCCAGCCCTGAGAATCCCAACCATCTCACAGGTGTTGGGTTTGGGGGAATTGTGCATTAAGAAAACGGGGGCGGGGGGAATCCAGTCTTTTCCTATTCGGGCCCCATCACTACTCCCAACATTTTCTACCCTAACTACTCTTATCCCTGGGCCTTGGTAGGGAGACCTGAGGTTGAAAGAGGGAACCTTCCAATTGCACATGTCCATTGGAGACTCCAACACTCTACTTCCAACTACTCGACTAGTGGGCTCCTACAATCCCAGCCACAGCTCTTAACTCTGGGTATTTGGTCCTCACCTCTGACAGCAAGAAGAAAAGGGCTCAGAGCCTGTGATGGAGGCACAGGACTATAGGAGATGGCCAGCCCCTTCCCTTGATCCCAAAAGACAAAGGACAGCACAGAGGGGAGGAAAGCTGGTAGCCGCCACTCCTCTGGGGACAGAGACGTCCACTTGCGGGACAGCGGCGGACTGCTCGGCACACCACCATGATGGTGCCCTTAGCGTGGGCTGCCATGAGGTATATACATACCCCTTCCCAACACACAGAGATTCCCTTCTTGCAGGCTCAGTCCTGGCCCCCCACCCATCCCAACCATGCTTTTCACCAGGGAAAAGGGAGATGCAGTGACACACCTGCAGAAACTCCGCAGGAAGCACCTCCAGGCCATTCTCAACCCTAAGCCGGAGAACCCCAACTGTTCCCTATCAGGTCGCATCCCTGCAGGCATGCATCCCACACCAAAATCTCAAGGTTCCTTAGGAACCTCAGGATCCGATGCAGCAGGGCAGACACACAGGGCACGGAAGCTGCAACCTCCAAGATCCTCCCAAACAACGGTGGCCCGAGGGGGCTGGAACAAGGCTGGGTCTCCAAGAATGGGGCCTCACCAAGCACTGGAACCCAATCTTTGATGCAGGGGGAGGAACTTCCTCTCACTCTTCTCTTGGACTGGCAGAATCCCCCAAATTTCTCTAGGGCTACAACCAGAACCTCTGCCCCCTTCCCCACTACACACACCTCTTCAACAAAAGCCCTCTCAGAGCAGGGCTCTCAGAAGACAGCTCACCCTCTCCCACCCACAGGCCTCAGAAATTTAAGGTGCTACCGAGGAAGCCGGGAGACACCATCCAAGAAGCCTCGGAACCCTCCATACTGCCTTCCCTTTGGACATACTGCCAGGAAAACCTGCCCACAGAGACAAGAGGCACCTCAGAAACACGCGCGCGCGTGTGCACACACACACACACACACACACCCTTCCTTACCTATCAACACAGGCTACGCAAGAGAACACAGATCCACTTACACCCTTCTCAGCACACAGGTGCACACAACCTACCTCCGTACCCCTCTCTGCTCACACCCCCACCTTCCTCAGTACCTACACACCTCTTTCCCATAAGCCCCTCTCCCAGACCACACATGTACACACACACACACCTCTTCTCCTAAGCACACACATAAACACTGACCCAAACACACAGCAGACGCATGGTCAGCCACTCCCCCGATGCACACACACTCAAGCACGGAAAAACACCTACCCATCCAAACCCAGGGGCCCACCTGCAGGAATATGCAGCACATCACGGCGTGCAAACGCACACAGAAATAAAGAAAAAAAAAAAAAAAAACACAAAGAATCATGCACACCGGTCTCCACCAACCTTTTAAAACTCACTAATGCTGAGGCCACAGCCCCTACGATGAGGAAATAGGAGAGAGGAGAGAGGAGAGGGATGCCGGCGCCTGTCCCCTGGGCCCCCACGGACAGTGCCTGGGTCTCCTACCGCCAGCCCCATCCGCCTGCTGCTGCACACACACCCGCTCTCCGCTCCCCTGCCCGCTCCCCAGACCCCACTATACACCCCAACGCATACCTGCCCACGTCCCTTCCCACACTGCCGAGGTGTGGACGCACCCCCGGGCACCCTCGGCTTCCAGTACCTCCAGACTCCAGTCCGCACCTCCAACACACGCTCCCAGCCTTGGCTGCAACCGGCTCCCTGGGGATCATTAAGGCCCCCGCCCGGGCCCCGGGCCCAGGAAAGTCCCCGGCTCGCCAGGCCCGGGCTCCGCCCCCTCCCCACGCGCCCCTTCCCCTCCCCAAAGTTGGGGGGTGGGGTACTCCGCTGTGCGGTGGGAGAGCGGACCGGAAGGGGGGTTGCCCCGAGCCCCCCTTCCCCCATAAGCCACCCCGTGCTCGCTCTGGGGCCGATCACCCCCTGGCCCCTTGCGTGATTGTCCTCCTTCTCTGTTTCTTTTTTTTTTTTTCTCTTTCTTTCTTTCTTTTTTTTTTTTTTCAAACTTTGCCCGCGCCCCCACGGCCCGGCACTCACCCGCCGCTGCGAACTGCCGGTGGGCTCGGCGGGCGCCCCGCTCGGCCCGGCGCCTTTGTATCCGCAGCGCCCCGGGTCGCTCCGAACTCCGCGCTCCCGGACGGGCTGCGCGGGCGATAGGGGGTGTCGAGGGGGGCTCCTGAGTCTGGTCACCCCTTGCTCCGTCCCAGACCACTGCGTTCTCCCCCTCAAGGCCCCAGGAGCAGGGGGCCGGGGGAACCGGGGGCGCTCAGGCTCCCATGGCGGGACCAAGGATCAAGGAATCAGGGATCAGGAATCAGATCGGGAGCCGGCGGCGGAGGGGGAAGGGGCAGAGGGGGAGGGGACGAGAGTGGGGGGTGCAGGGGGCGGGGGAGCGCGCGCTCCCGGGTGCCGCCTCCCGGCTGTTCCCGCAGCCCCCGCCCCTCCCGCCGCCGCGTCCATTGTCTGCGGCCGCGCTCTTCCCGGAGTCTGCGCTCCCCCAGCTCTGTGCGTCCAGGCGCCCAGCGGCCCTCCCCGGTCCTGGGAATCGGCGGCCGTGCTGCGACCCCAGCCCGGGACGGTGAGCAGGGGGAACTCCGATTCTGGGCCTTGGCCCAGCCTGCTGCCACCTCTGGGGCTGTCTTCCTCGACCTCCTTGTCGGAAACAGAGCCCCCAGACCCCTTGGGGGTAGCCGTGTTCTCGTCTTGGGGGCCACAGACTCGGCTACACGAAATCCGGTGGAATCTGAGACGTGGGAAGATTGATTTTTTTTTTTTTTTTGCCCCCTAGGGCTGCAGAAGGGAGGTTCATCCCTGATTTTAATTAGTGGCGAGAGACGCTATCCTCTTCGGTGCGTGTGGGGATTTCCCTGACACAATCACCACCGTACCCCCCTCCCACCCCACCCCCCCAAAAATTCAATTACTGGATGTGCTCGCTGCGAACAGCGCCCGCCCAGCCGGTCTGAGACGCTCCCTCCCCCTGGTTTGAGTGTCGGGATTAATTACAAAGGGAACCCTGCCCCGCGGGGACCGGGGAATTGGAAAGAAGCAGGGCGCAGGGAGTTTGGAGGGGAGGGGGCTTCCCCTCGAGACCTACGGAGTCAAAATGCCAGGGGCAGTCAGGTCCCTAAGCCGAGGCTGGCAGGGCTGTCTGCCCCAGGAGTTTCGGATACTTTCGAGTTGAAGGCGCTTCGCGAGGATTACAAACTGTCACAAAATAGGGGGCACAGGGCAGGGCAGGCCAGGAAACCAGGCAGGGTTCTGAAGTGGGTTCTTGAACCCGCCGAGAGTGACACCCCCTCCACAGAGGCCTGGGCTGTGGGACGTCCTTGGAGGGAGGAAGTGAGTGAGTGAGTGAGTGAGTGAAAGTAGGAGTAGTATTATATGATATTATATTAGTATTATTGCTGTGCTACCCGCCACTTAGCAGGAAGAGTATCACTTCAAAAGCGTCTTCACACACTTCTCCCCCAGCAGGGAAAGGCCCTGTCAACATCTCTCAGCCTCCACTTCCCATACCTGCCCTCCAACCCTGTGATTAAGAAACCCCAGCGAAGGAGACTCCACGTCAGCCTCTGTCCTATCCTGTTGTAGAGTTTGCTCAGCGCTGATGAACACTTTTGCCTGGGACCTAACCTCATCCCTTTTGGCTGTCCGGGCTAATCTGAGGGAAGGTGAGGACAGGGACGCCTTTGTCTGCCCTGTGTTGGTCCTTCACCCAAACCCTTGCCTCTCCTCTTCCCTTCTTCCCATATAGTGGGTCAGTGAATGACTCAGCACCAGCACTGCACGAAAGATGCAGAGTCATCATTTCAGGTACCCAAGTGCCTGCATGCACTCATTCACCTTGTGCCAATCGTGGGCCGGGCCCTGGGCTGTACAGGTGGTCCTGGCAGTGACTACAACCAGAGGTATGAAAGACAAGTGGCAGGAGAGCTGGGGAAAGGTGGGAGGTACGTTCCTGGCCCTGCCCGGAGCACACTGCCAGCAAATGTGTAATTTGCTGGTGTCGGGCTGCCACGGCGCCGTCTGACTCCGGCAGATTTGCTGCTAGCCTGTCTCACAGACCTCAGAAGGGCCCAAAGAACTGTGAAAAGGTTTAGCGGATGATTCTGTAGACTACCTCCACCTGAAGCCTGAAACCTAAGAATGGCAACAGATGAGGCTTCTGGGACTACCAGATAGCAGGCATCGGCCTCTCCGTGTAGTGTGAGATTGGAGGCTTCTGGTTGCATCTCTGCACTGCAAGCACTGGGCGGTAGAGCAGTCTCACATTAAATCTAATTGGTGTGGTGTGCCCCATCCAGCAATGCTCTGACCTAGCTCCATCTTCTCCCTTGGACGGATTTCACCCAGCCTCAGTTCAGAGTGAGGAAACAGACCCAAGGAGAAGGCTCATGAGCCCTAGGGTCCTAAGCACCTAGCCAAATTCTTTAGGAAGGACAGCACTGTGGTGACATGCCACCAAGATTTTCCCCAAGAGGGGCTGATGCTAAGGTTTAGCGGGTAAAGCCATTGTTTCCAATGCTAGCATCCCATATGGGCACTGGCCATACCATATGGACGCCAGTTCGAGTCCTGCCTATTCCACTTCCAATCCAGCTGCCTGCTAATGTGCCTGGGCAAGCAGTGGAAGATGGCCCACGTGCTTGGGTCCCTACACCCATGTGGGAGACCCAGATGAAGTTATAGGTCTCTGACTTCCACCTGGCCCAGCCCCAGCCTTTGCAGCCATTTGGAAAGTGAATTAGTGGATAGAAAACTTTTCAGGGGGCTGGCACTGTGGCGCAGCGGGTTAAAGCCCTGATCTGAAGCACTGGCATCCCAAATGGGCGCCGGTTCTAGTCCTGGCTGCTTCACTTCTGATCCAGCTCTCTGCTGTGGTCTGGGAAAGCACTAGAAGATGACCCAAGTCCTTGGGCCCCTGCACCCATGTGGGAGACCCAGAAGAAGCTCCTGGCTTCGGATCAGCGCAGCTCTGGCCATTGCAGCCATCTAGGGAGTGAACCAGTGGATGGAATACCTCTCTCTCTCTCTCTGTCTCTACCTCTCTCTGTAACTCTTTCAAATAAATAAATGAAACTTTAAGGGCGGGGGTGGGGGGCGACCAGGCGCAGATGGGTGCCATGGGTGCCCTCTTCAGGTGTGCTGTGCTCCTGCGGCTCTTATGCGGCTCATGAACCCTGGTGCACCCCCACCCAGGTCTGGGAAGGCCAGAACGTGGTCTGTGCCTCTAGGGCTCTGATAGGAAACAGTGACTCCTGTGAGGCTGCCCCTGGGACCATCCAGGGCTACTTCAGTGTCCACATCAGCAGGAACGTCATCCATGCCAGTGACTCCGTAGAGGGGGCCCAGAGCTGGTGAGCTGGGTAGACGGTGACCACCACAGCAGCATCCATCCAGCCTGAGGGCCCAAGGCTGTCCCTGGCCAGGCCACCCAGGACCAACCATCTCAGTCAACAGGAGCTCAGACCCACACCCATACCTCTTCCCCTTTTGCCCAGAGAAGATTGAACCCCAAGTTTATGTGCCTTTCGATAATGAAGCCAGCATAAGATTGGACCCAATCCTTTCCAAAGAGCCACAGCATCTTTGGGGTGTCCTCAAAGGCAACCTCTCCCAAAGTCTCCCAAGGGGGAGACATTAAAATTCACTGTGATAAGCAAAAAAAAAAGCAGGGGGCTGCTTAAAGGGTTGCATTGCCTCCTCTGCAAGGGAATGCCTGGGCTACATAGAAGCACCCGTTCCCTTGTGCACAGACCCGGAGATCAGGCCCAGACCCCCATGGCAAAGGTTGGGTCTTCCGCTCTGGTGAAAAGTAGGGCTTTTTTTTTTTGAAGATGTATTTATTTTATGTTAAAACTTTATGATCCTTAAGGAAGCCAAAAGTAGATATTTTCTTAGTTAAAAATAAGAATGGGAATAGGAGAGAGAGGGTGGGGTTGGAAGAATAGCTCTGCTTCTAAATTTGTGTTTATGAAATGCATGAAGTCTGTATACCTTAAATAAAAGGTTAAAAAATAAATAATTAATTAATTAAAAAGTAAATCTTTATAAAAATTAAGAGTGAGAATGGGAGACAGAGAAAGAAAAAGTATTGGAGGGAAGGGAAAGTGGGAAGTATCACTGTGTTCCTAAATCTGTATATATGAAATACATGAAACTTGTATAGCTTAAATAAAATTTAAATACAAAAAATAAAAAAGAATCCATTGGTTTTCTCCCCAAATGGCCGCAATGGCTAGGGTTGGGCTACACCAAAGCTATGAGCTTCTTTCGGGTCTCCACGTGGGTGCAAGGGCCCAAGCACTTGGACCAGCTTCTGCTGCTTTCCCAGGTGCATTAGCAAGGAGCTGGATCAGAAGTGGAGCAGCCGGGGCTCGAATCAGCACCCATAGGGGATGCCAGCGCTGCAGGCAGCGGTTTTACCTACTACGGCACAGTGCTGGCCTCAAAAGTAGGGCTTTTTACAGCACTGCTGTCAGAAAGGGGAATCCTTAGCACCTCTAATTAAACAGAAGCATCCCATCCTAGCGGTAGGTGTTGTAGCACAGCAGTTAAGATGCCATTTAGGGCACTCCCATCCCATCGAGTGTCTGGTTCAAATCCCAGGTCTTTTTCTTCCAATCCAGCTTCCTGCTAATTTACACCCTGGGAGGCAGCAGGTGAGGTTCAAGTACTTGCGTGCCTTCCACCCACATGAGAGACCCAGACTGGGTTCTAGGCTCCTGGCTTCAGCCTGGCCACCCCTGATGGTTGTGGACATTTGGCAAATGATCTGGCTAGTAGACATAACTCTTTCTCTTTCCCCAACCTTTTTCAAATATATAAAAATAAATAGATAAAACTTTAAAAACAAGAAAGTTCACACCCTAGCAGGATGGCCATCAGTGTTTCAACATGAGTGAGTGATTAGCAACGTCAGCCACCCCCCAGGTGTGGGTGGCCACAGTACTGTAGTCACATGCCAGGCCACAGCCACTCACTATCTTCTTCCAGTCCTGCTGCTGAGCCTGCGGACAGTTTGATCTCCCAGAATAATTAGAGCTCTTCCTCCAACACCCACCTTCCTAGAAAGGCTACTCCCAGTGCTTACAAAAGTACTTCCGGAGGTGAGCCTTTGGTAGAGCAGTAGAGGTGCTTTGTTGCTGTGGATGCCCACAACCTGTAGCTGAGTGCCTGCAGTCAAGCCCTGGCTCTGCTTCTGCCTACAATGCATCCTGGGATGCAGCAGGTGATGGTATAGGCTCAAGGGCTGTGCCACCCACGTTGGAGACTTTGAGTTTTGGACTCCCGGCTTCATCCTGGCCCAGCCCTGGCTGTTGCAGACATTTGGGGAGTGAACCAATGACCAGAAGAGCTGAAGAGCACTCGCTCTCTCTCGCTCTCTTGCACTCTCTCTCTCCTCTCTCTCTCTCTCTCTCCCCTTGAGGGTTAATTCACCACTAGTGATGCCAGTATCTCATATTGGAACGCTAGTTCAAGTCCTGGCTGCTCCACTTCTGATCCAACTTCCTGCTAATTTGTCTGGGAAGGCAACACAGGATGTCTCAAGTACTTGGGCCCCTGCCACCCATGTGGGAAGACCCAGATGGAGTTCTGGGATCCTGGCTTCAGTCTGGCTCAGACCTTCTTGTTAAAACCATCTGGGGGCTGGGGCCAGCGCTGTGGCGCAGTAGGTTAATCCTCAGCCTGCAGTGCCAGCATCCCACATGGGTGCCAGTTCTCTAGTCCTGGCTGTTCTACTTCCAATTCAGCTCTTTGCTATGGCCTGGGAAAATAGCAGAGGATGGCCCAAGTGCTTGGGCCCCTGCACCCTCGTGGGAGACCCAGAAGAAGCTCCTGGCTCCTGGCTTCGGATCGGTGCAGCTCTGGCCATTACAGCCATTTGGGGAGTGAACCAGCAGAAGGAAGACCTTTCTCTCTGTCTCCCTCTCACTGTCTGCAATCTACATCTCAAATAAATAATAAATAAAATCTTTTATTTTATTTTATTTTTTAACAGGCAGAGTGGATAGTGAGAGAGAGAGACAGAGAGAAAGGTCTTCCATTTGCCGTTGGTTCACCCTCCAACGGCCACCACGGCTGGCACGCTGCGGCCGGCGCACCGCGCTGATCCGATGGCAGGAGCCAGGTGCTTCTCCTAGTCTCCCATGGGGTGCAGGGCCCAAGCACTTGGGCCATCCTCCACTGCCTTCCCTGGCCACAGCAGAGAGCTGGCCTGGAAGAGGGGCAACCGGCAACCGGGACAGAATCCAGCGCCCAGACCGGGACTAGAACCCCATGTGCTGGCGCCGCTAGGTGGAGGATTAGCCTATTGAGCCGCGGCGCCGGCCAAATAAAATCTTAAAAAAAAAAAAAAAAAAAAAAAAAAAAAACGGGGCTGGTGCTGTGGCACAGCGGGTTAAAACCCTGGCCCAAAGCGCCAGCATCCCAAATGGGCACCGGTTCTTGTCCCGGCTGCTCCTCTTCTGATCCAGCTCTCTGCTATGACCTGGGATAACAGTAGAAGATGGCCCAAGTTCTTGGGCCCCTGCACCCACATGGGAGACCTGGAAGAAGCTCCTGGCTCCTGGCTTCGGATCGGTGTAGCTCTGGCCATTGCTGCCATCTGGGAGGTGAACCAGCAGATGGAAGACCGCTCTCTCTGTCTCTACCCCTCTGTAACTCTGTCCTTCAAATAAAAAAAATAAATAAATGGGGTTGGCCAGAGCTGTGGCATAGCAGATAAAGCCATCATCTGCAGTGCCGGCATCCCTTATGGGTGCCGGTTTGAGTTCTGGCTGCTCCACTTCTGATCAATCTATCTGCTGTGGCCTGGGAAAGCAGTGAAAGATGTCTCAAGGCCTTGAGTCTCTGCACCTGTGTGGGAGACCTGGTGGAAGCTCCTGGCTCCTGGCTTCAGACTGTTGCAGCTCCAGCCTTTATGAACCAGCAGATGGAAGTCTCTCTCTCTCTCTCTCTCTCTCTCTTTCTCTCTCTCTCCCCCCTCCCTCCCTCCCTCCCTCTGCCTCTCTGTAACTCTGCATTTCAAATAAATAAATAAATCTTTTAAAATAAATAATTAACAAAACCATTTGGGGAGTAAAGCAGTGTATGGAAGAGCCCTGTATCACTCGCTCACTCATTCTCTGTCCCTCTCAAGTTCTGTCTTTCAAATAAATAAATTTTTTTTTTTTATTTTTAACAGGCAGAGTGGACAGTGAGAGAGAGAGACAGAGAGAGAAAGGTCTTCCTTTGCCGTTGGTTCACCCTCCAATGGCCGCCGCTGCAGCCGGCGCACCGCGCTGATCCGATGGCAGGAGCCAGGAGCCAGGTGCTTTTCCTGGTCTCCCATGGGGTGCAGGGCCCAAGCACCTGGGCCATCCTCCACTGCACTCCCTGGCCATAGCAGAGAGCTGGCCTGGAAGAGGGGCAACCGGGACAGAATCCGGCGCCCCGACCGGGACTAGAACCCGGTGTGCCGGCGCCGCAAGGTGGAGGATTAGCCTATTGAGCCACGGCGCCGGCCTTCAAATAAATAAATATTTTTAAAATGATAAAAATAAAAAATAAATCGCAGCTGTTTTTAAAAAGTATTTCCAGGGGCCAGCACTGTGGTATAGCAGGTAAAGCCACTCACCAACTGAGATGTCAGATTCAAGTCCCAGCTGCTCCACTTCTGATCCAGCTCCCTGCTAATGTGCCTGGAAATGCAGCGGAAAATGGCCCAAGTGTTTGGATCCCAGACACTTACATGGGAGACCTAGAAAAAGCTCCTGGTTCCTGGCTTCAGTCTGGCCATTGCCGTTATTTGGGGGAGTGAACCAGATGTGAAACAGATGGCAGGGCCAGTGCTGTGTGTAGTGGGTTAGGCCGCTGCCTGCAGTGCTGGCATCCCATATGGACACTAGTTCAAGTCTCGGCTGCTCCACTTCTGATCTGGCTCTCTACTGTGGCCTGGGAAAGCAGTAGAATATGGCCTAAGTTCTTGGGCCCCTGCACCTGCGTGGGAGACTTTGAAGAAGCTCCTGGCTCCTAGCTTCAGATCCACGAAGCTCCGGCCGTTGTGGACAATTAGGGAGTGAACCAGCAGATGGAAGACCTCTCTCTTCCTTTCTCTCTCTGCCTCTCCTCTCTCTGTGTAACTCTGACTTTCAAATAAATAAATAAATCTTTAAAAATAAAGAGTATTTCCAGTCTATATTGTGAAATAGCTAGGACATTTTTTTCTTATAGTGAAGAAAGATGTAAAAAAAAAAATCTTTAACTGACCTCTGCCATGTTGTGGGGTTTTCGTGAGGTGCCTTCTTGTCACATAAGATCCTGATCTCTTCAAAAAGGACTAAACTTCATTCATTTCTATTTCTCTTTTGCATAAAGTCACTAAATTAGTGTTAGTTCCCTTCCTTCTAACTTCCTTTTCTTTCTCCACCCCACCCCTCCCAAACTTTTATGACTCCAAATTCATTCAACCTTTAAGTGTAAGTTTCCTTAAATCAATGCCATTATCACCAATCTAAAAAGATACCTACAATTAAGCCAGTGGTTCTCAACCTTGAGTGCAGATTTTAATCACCTGGGAGGCTTTGAAAACATACCCCTGCTCAGGACCATACCAGACTAATTAAACCAGATACTTCTATCGGCATTTGTCTAAAATTATCTCATCGCTTCTAAGGTGAGAACCACTGAATTAAAGTCTTTCTGATTCCATCCTCCTTTCTTGGAAGAATAAGCGCTCCCCCCCTTCCTTGATTAGAACTAGTCTCCAAGTGGGTAGCTTTGGGGCCAGCGCTGCATCCCATATGGACACTGGCCCAAGTGCCGGCTGCTCCACTTCTGATCAACTCTCTGCTATGGCCTGGGAAAGCAGTAGAGGATGGCCCAAATACGTGGGCCCCTGCACCTACGTGGGAGACCCAAAGGAAGCTCCTGGCTCCTAGCTTTAGATCAGTGCAGCTCTGGCCAATTGCAGCCAACTCAGGAGTGAACCAGGAGATGAAAGACTCACTCTCTCTCTCTCTCTCTCTCTCTCTCTCTCTCTGCCTCTCCTTCTCTCTGTGTGTAACTCTGACTTTCAAATAAATAAATAAATCTTTAAAAAAGAAAGCAAGTGTGCAGCCTTTCCACTTCCATCCCCCATCCCCAGTATCTCCAGGACCTATCTGTGGCCTGCACTCATCTCCACCTGCCAGACATAAGAAAACCAAATCCAGCCCCTCTGAGCCTACTCTTGTTTCACTTCCCTTTCTTTTCCTTCTCATCCAAACTTTCTTTTCAAGATTTACTTTATTTATTTGAAAGGCAGAGTTACAGAGAGAGAGGGAGAGACAGAGAGATCTTCCCTCTGCTGGTTCACTCCCCAAATGGCTACAAAGGCTTGACCTAACCCCAGCTGAAGCCAGGAGCCAGGAGCTTCATCTGGGTCTCCCATGTAGGTGCAGGGGCCCAAAGACTTGAAACATCTTCTGTTGCTTTCCCAGGCACATTAGCAGGGAACTGGATCAGAAGTGGGGCATCCAGGACTCAAACCAGTGCCCACAGGGGATGCTGGCATCACAGGCTTAACCTGTTAAGCCACAATGCTGGCCCCACTGAACCTTCTTTAAAAAGTAGACTCATCATCATCATTCTTCCCTTCACTCCTCAGCTCCCAGTGACCTTGCCATCCTCTCCATGTATCCACCCCTCCTGATTTCAAGTATTTATACTTCGCAGAATTCAGTCCTTAGCCCCTCTAGCCCTCTGTCTCCATTCTCTCCCAAAACATGAAACTCTCCTATGTGGCTTCAGACAGTACTCACGTGGTAACACTCCTGTATCCAGGTCTCTTATGGGCATCAGACATCTATTTCCAACTTCCTACCCCACATTTTAATTTGGATATCCCTTGCATACCTTGAATGCAATAGGTTTATAAGGAACAAATTATTTTCCCTCCACCTTCAGTCTCTTGGATTATTCAGATTTGATCACCTCCAAACTCATTTCATTCCCTTCCTCTCTGTTGCCAATGTGATTTTTCTGAAGGAGAAATCAGCCTGTCCCTTCTTCGCCTAAAGCTAACCAATGACTGCACACTGTCTACATGTGAAGTCAAAATTCCGCGGTACTGATTTAAGGGCCTGACTCAGTCTCCCCCTCCAGGCTTATTTCCTGTTGCTCCAAGTCCAAACATTCAACACAGGTATATTGCAGTTGTACCCATCTACTCATTCTGCCAACTGGGGCTCCATTCGTCCTGCCTTCACACAGGGTTTCCTGTGCCTGAAATGCCTTCACCCTCATTCTCTGCCTGGAAAGTTCTGTTCATGCTTCAAGGCTCAACTCTGGCCTCCTCTGGGACTCCTCCTCACCCACCCAAGCCAAATTAGATGCTCCTTCACCCACAGAGGCTTCTTTGCTCTCTCCCAAGTTCTGCACTCCTCTGTCAGAGCGTTTATGACACTGTATGGTAATTTCTCATTTACATATCTTTCTGCCCAGCTGGTCTGTGAGCTTCTGAAGAGGCACTCCTTATTTATCTTTCCACAGAAATTAGCTCAGAAGGGCATACAGTAATAAACATGTGCCTAATGAAATGGAACACAGCAGAAGAGACAAGACAAAGAGTTGAACTGTAGAGTATCTGATGTTAAAGAAATTTGCTTATAAATAGTAAAAATGATGGTATTTTGAGTTTGGGAAAGATCTTTCTGTTTTACAGATGCGGAAACAGGTGTACCGCAGGTAATTGAAAGCTTCCAGTGTGCTCATTAATGGCAGCACTAGAACTAGAAGTACAAGTCTCCCAGCTTCTTGGTCAGTAGTCTGTCAACTACACCACATTAACTGAGCACTGTTTAATTTGAAATAAAGACATAGGGCAGTAGCTCTTAGCCTTTTGTGGACTGTCACTCTCTTTGAAATTTTGATGAAAGCTACAAACTCTCCCCAGAAGAATATATATGAGGGTACTTTCAAAAGTTCAAGGAACAGACTGGCACTGTGGCGCTGCGAGTTAAAGTCCCATCCTGCAGCACTGCCATCTCATATGGGCACCAGTTCAAGTCCCGGCTCCTTCACTTCTGATCTAGCTTCCTGCTAATGCTCCTGGGAAGGCAGCAGAGGCTGACCATTGTGGCCGTTTGGGGAATAAACCAGTGGATGGAAGACCTCTTTCTGTGTGTCTCTACCTTTCTCTGTATCTCTGCATTTCAAATAAATAAATCTCTTTTTTAAAAAGTGCATTCAAAATGTAGTTAAAATACAAATTTATTGTTATAACTTTATTTGGTTCAAAATATCTAAATTCATGCTTAGTTTTTTCATAATACACATTTTCATGAACATTTTAAAGACTCTTTGTGTCTTATGCATACACACAAACACACACACATAATTTTATATCGATTCTCAGAGAATACAAGAAGCTAATGGCTGTGTGAGGTGTGGTTCAAAGAAAGAAGAATATAGAAATGGAGACTCCAACAAGAAGGCTAATGCAGTAGTTCAGATAAAGGGAGAAAGAGAGAGAGCACGAGCACTGGCTTCATGACCATGGGGACAGATGGAGAGAGAAAAGAAAGCGTGGGGTCGGCACTGTGGCGCCGGCATCCCATATGGTCACCAGTTCAAGTCCCAGCTGCTCCACTTCCAGTCCAGCTCTCTGCTAATGAACCTGGGAAAGCAGTGGTGGGTTGCCCAAGTCCTTGAATCCCTGCACCCACATGGGAGACCTGGAAGAAGCTCCTGACTCCCTGGCTCCAGCCTGGCTCAGCCCTGGGTGTTGCAGGTATTTGGGGAGTGAACCAGCAGATGGAAGGTTCTCTCTCTCTCTCTCTCTCTCTCTCTCTCTCTTCCCTCTCTCTTCTCCCTTCTCTCTGGCTCTCCCTGTCTGTCTGGCTCTCTCTAACTCTGCCTTTCAAATAAATAAATCTTTTAAAAAAAGAAAAAGAAAAGAAAAGGTGAGATAGACAAGGAGGCATTTAAGATGACAAGGTGACTCAGAGGCCTCGGGCAGGGATGTTAAGAAAGACGATGATGCCACACATCAAATTAGAGGCTACTGGGAGAGAAGAGGTTTGAAGGGTAGATAACATGTTGAGTTTGACAGATGTCTCGGGTGTCTGCAGCCATCAAGGTGGGGACAGCCACAGGAAGCTGGAAATAAGCACCTTCTCCATCCTGCCCCTTTCCTGCAGATCTCCGCACCTTCTATTGGTCCCTGAACCGAGCACACGCTTCCCTGCCTCCAACCTCTGTCCCTCCTATTCCTTCTTTTTTTTTTTTTTTAAGATTTTATTTTTAATCGCTTCTCGGCCTTTTGGCTAAGATCAAGTGTAAAGATTTTATTTTTATTTATTTGAGAGATGGAGTTATAGACAGTGAGAAGGAGAGACAGACAGAAAGGTCTTTCTTCCACTGGTTCACTCCCCAAATGGCTGCAATGGCCCGAGCTGCACTGATCCAAAGCCAAGAGCCAGGAACCTCCTCCAGGTCTCCCACATGGGTGCAGGGGCCCAGGCACCTGGTCCGTCCTCCACTGCCCTCCCAGACCATAGCAGGGAGCTGGATCAGGAGAGGAGTAGCTGGGGCTAGAACTGGCACCCATATGGGATGCCAGTGCCGTAGGAAGAGGATTAACCCACTGCGCCACCCCACTCCTATTCCTTCTATGTGGGGCGCCTTTCTTGCACCATCAAGTGCATCCAAAATGTCTCAAAGTGCAGTCCAAATGACAGTTTCTCCATTAAACCATTACTGACTGCACCAGTTTGATATAATCTCTTCTCTAAAAACCTAAATTCTTCTCTGAACTTCTCTTGCCACACTTTCTATTTTGAATTTCAGATATTTATATTTTCAAGAAAAAGGCTGGAAAAAAAGGAAAAGAACAAAGGAAGATGGTACAAATAAATAATAAGGTGGAAAATTTAAATCCAAGTATGTTAATAGTTAATAATCATGTCACATGTAAATTATCTAAATACCCCAGTTAAAAAGCAGGATGTCATAGTTGTTTACTTACAAAAGTTAAATCAAATTATAGACTGCATACAAGAAACCCCTTTGAGTAGAAAGATAAAAGGTTAAAGATAAATGGATGGGAAAGTTATGCCAAAACAGCATTAATCAAAATAAAGTTGGATGGGCTGGCTCTGTGGTGTAGCAGGTAAAGCTGCCACCTGCAGTGTAGACATCCCATATGGGCACTGATTCTAGTCCTGGCTGCTCCTCTTCCAATCCAGCTCTCTACTATGGCCTGGGAAAAGCAGTAGAAGATGGCCCAAATCCTTGGGCTCCTGCACCCATGTGGGAGATCCAGAAGAAGCTCCTGGATCCTGGCTCCTGGCTTCGGACTGGCACAGCTCCAGCCATTACGGCTATCTGGGGAGTGAACCAGCAGATGGAAGACCTCTCTTTGTCTCTCTGTCTCTCTGTCTCTGTCTCTCTCTCTGTCTGTCTCTACCTCTCTGTGTAACTCTCTCTTTCAAATAAATAAAATAAGTCTTTTAAAAAAAATAAATTTAGATGCCGGTGCCACAGGTGGAGGATTAATCACTGCACCATAGCCTCACCCCCCCACCCCACCCCCCGCCAACAGCAGTCATTTTTCATAGAAATTGACAATTTGGGACCGGTCTTGTGGCATATTTGGTAAAGCCAACACACTGATGCTGACTTCCAATACGGGCACTGGTTCAACTCCGAGCTATTCCACTTCCAATCCAGCTCCTTGCTAATGGCCTGGGAAAAGCAGTGGAAGATGGCCCAAATCCTTAGGCTCCTGCACCCACATGAGTGACCCAGATGAAGCTCTGGCTCCTGGCTTTGACCTGGCCCATCCCTGGACCTTGTAGCCATCTGGGGAATGAATCAAAAGATAGATTCTCTCTCTCTCTCTCTCTCTCTCTCTCTCTCTGACTTTCAAATAAATGAATAAATCTTAAAAAAAAAAAAAAAACTAGGGGTCAGAGTTGTGGCACAATGGCTTAAGCCGTGGCCTGCAGCATTGACATCCCATATGGGCACTGGTTCAAGTCCTGGCTGCCCCACTTCTAATCCAGATCCCTGCTAATGCACTTAAGGAAGCAGCAGAGGATGGCCCAAGTGCTTGGGCCCCTGCTCCCACATGGGAGACCCAAATGAAACTCCTGGCTCCCAGCTTGGGCCTGGCCCTGCCCTGGCCATTGCAGCCATTTAGGGAGTAAACCAGCAGATGGAAGACCTCTCTCTCTCTCTCTCTCTCTCTCTGTAACTCTGCTTTTCAAATAAATTTTTAAAAAACTGTTTTTAAAATTTTTTTAAAAATTGGCAATCTGATTCTAAATGTCACATGGAAATGCAAAGACCCTAAACAGCCAAAGCAGCTTTGAAAATGAAGAATGACATTGAAAGACTTTTATTACATAAACTAACAATTGACTTTAGAGAGGAGTATTTGGCACAGCAGCTGACACTGCGTGGGATGCCCGCACCCCACAGCTGAGTGTGTCCTGCCTCCACTTCCAATTCCAGCTTTCTGCTAACATGGTTCCTGGGAGGCAGCAGGTGATCGCTCAAGTACTTGGGTCCCTGCCACCCACATGTAAGACTCAGACTGAGTTTTCAGCATCTGGCTTTGGCTGTTGTAACGATTTAGGGAGCGAACCAGTGGATGGAAGATCTATGTCTCTATCTTTCTCTCCCTGTGCATAACTCTGTCCTTCAAATAAATAAATTGAAAAGATTTATTGTAAAGTAATCAAGAGAGTATACTGGGGCCAGCACTGTGGCTTAGCAAGTTAAAGCCCTAGCCTGCAGCATCAGCATCCCGTATGGGCGCTGGTTCAAGTCCTGGCTGCTCCATTTCCCATCCAGCTCTCTGCTATGGCCTGGGGGAGCAGCAGAAGATGGCCCAAGTCCTTGGGCCCCTGTACCCATATGGGAAACCTGGAGGAAGTTCCTGTTCCTGGCTTCGGATCAGCTCAGCTCTGGCTGTTGTGGCCATCTGGGGAGTGAACCAGCAGATGGAAGACCTCTCTTTAACTGTTTTTTTGTTTTGTTTTTGTTTGTTTGTTTGTTTGTTTGTTTTGACAGGCAGAGTAGACAGTGAGAGAGAGAGACAGAGAGAAAGGTCTTCCTTTGCTGTTGGTTCACCCTCCAATGGCCGCCGCAGCCGGCGCACCGCGCTGATCCGATGGCAGGAGCCAGGTACTTATCCTGGTCTCCCATGGGGTGCAGGGCCCAAGCACTTGGGCCATCCTCCACTGCACTCCCAGGCCACATCAGAGAGCTGGCCTGGAAGAGGGGCAACCGCGACAGAATCCGGCACCCCGACCGGGACTAGAACCCGGTGTGCCGGCGCCGCTAGGTGGAGGATTAGCCTAGTGAGCCGCGGCGCCGGCCACTGTCTTTCAAATAAATGAAATAAATCTTTAAAAGAGAGAGAGAGAGAGAGAATACTACAGGTGTAAAGAAAGACAAATAGATCCATGGAGTAGATTAAGGAACTCATAAACAGACTCACGTACATGTGATGATCAAGTTGTCACCAAGGAAAAAGATCAATGCAGCTGAAGGAAGCTGGTCTATGCAATAAAGAACAATTGGCTCTCCATGTGCAAAACAGAACAAAGAGCTTAATACATACCTTGCATCAAACACAAAAATTAGCTTAGAACTATTCATAAAATGCAATATAAAACCTAAAACTATAAATCTTCCAGGATAAATTTTTGGGAACTTGGTCTAGGCAAATATTTATTGAGATATACCAAAAGCACAGTCCATATGAGAAGTGAAATGATAAATTGAAATTGAACTTTATCAAAATAAAAAACTTATGCCTTCAAAAGACACTTTTATGAGAGTGAACATTTAGTGTCACAGTTAAGACACCAGGAGGAGTTCTATTTCCGGCTCTGGCTCCTAACTCCAGTTTTGAACCAGCACAGACCCTGAGATGCAACAGATGACAGCTCGAATAACTGGGTCCCTTCCACCTTTGTGTTTCCAGCTCCTGGCTTTGGCCTGGTCCCAGACAGTGGGCCTTTGGGGCGTGAACCAACAACCAGATGAGAGCACTGGCGCTCTCTCTCTCGCTCTCTCTCAATAAATGACACTGTGGTGAAAAGAAAAGTTAGACTGAGGGAAATTACATTATGTGCAATCACAGTTGTTTTTTTTTTAAGAAGATTGATTTATTTGAAAGTCAGAGTTACAGAGGAAGAGAAGAGAGATAGAGAGAGATCTTCTATGCACTGGTTCACTCCCCAGGACTAACCCAGGAGCCAGCAACTTTATCCAGATCTCCCAGATGGGTGTCAGGGCCTCGGACACTTGGGCCATCTTCATTGCTTTTCTGGGCCACCAGCAGGGAGCTGGATTGAAAGTGGAACAGCCAGAACACAAACCAGCACCTCTATGGGCTGCTGGTATTGCAGCGGTGGCTTTACCTACTCCACCATAACACTGTCCCCTACAATCACATTTTGATAAAGGATTTGTAGCAGTGGGTTAAACCGCTGACTACAGTGCCAACATCCCATATAGGCACCAATTTGAATCCCAGATGCTGCACTTCCCATCAGTGGGAGATGACCCAAGTTCTTGGGGTCCTGCACCCACATGGGAGACCTGGCTGAAGCTCTGGGCTCCTGGCTTCAGATTGGCCCAGCCCCATCCAATGCAGCCATTTGAGGAGTAAACCAGTGGGTAGAAGATAACTCTCTGTGTCTCTCCTTCTCTCTCTGCAATTCTGCTTTTCAAGTAGATAAATACATATTTTTAAAATTTTTTTGTGTACAGATTATATAAATAACTCAAGGAAAGGAGAGAGTGTTAAAATATTGAAAAGAGAGAAAGCTATTCTTTTAATAAGGGAAAAGGTGAATTATCCAATAAAAGGATTCTTTAAAAATTCATAGAAAATGTGTATTATAAAAAAACTGTGCCTGGATTTCAAAAATTTTTGCACCAAATTCAACTTATCTTTTAATCCCATTTTCCACAAACCTTTTGAATATGCTGCTAATGCACCTGGGAAAGCAGTGTAAGATGGTTCAAGTGCTTGGGCCCCTGCACCCACGTCAGGGATCTGGAGGAAGCTCCTGGCTCCTGGCTTCAGTCTGAGGCAGTTGTTTCCATTTGGGGAGTGAACCAACAGATAAAAGATCTCTCTCTCTCTCTTTCTCTCTCTCTCTCTCATCCTTCCCACTCCCTCCCTCCATAACTCTGATTTTAAAATAAATAAATAAATCTGTGGCTCACTAGGCTAATCCTCCACCTGCAGCACCAGCACATCGGGTTCTAGTCCCGGTCGGGGCGCCGGATTCTGTCCCGGTTGCCCCTCTTCCAGGCCAGCTCTCTGCTGTGGCCTGGGAGTGCAGTGGAGGATGGCTCAGGTCCTTGGGCCCTGCACCCGCATGGGAGACCAGGAGGAAGCACCTGGCTCCTGGCTTAGGATCGGCGCAGCATGCCAGCCGCAACGCACCGGCCTTAGCAGCCACTTGTGGGGGTGAACCAACGGCAAAAGGAAGACCTTTCTCTCTGTTTCTCTCTCTCACTGTCTAACTCTACCTGTCAAAAAAAATCAATTAAATAAACAAATAAATAAATCATAAAAAAAAGAAATGCCTAGTATAATTGACTACATGGACAATCTATGATCCAGCGCCATTCTTAGGAATATATTACAAAAATAATCCTGCAAAAGATAGATAAAATGACATACTCAAAGATATTCATTGCAGAAAAAATGATAAAAATTCTATATGATGAATATTTGTGGATGTGCATACAGTATATATAATTAAAGAGAATAAACTAGATCACCAAATATTATTAAATTCCCTCTCATTTATCAAAGCAGAACAGAATTTTTATGTATTGTTTACTTATTTATTTGAAAAAGAGACAGAAGCAGACAGAGATATTCCATCTGCTGTTTCTGTTCCCAAATGCCCACAATGTCTGATATTGGTCAAACCAAAGCCAGGAGCCTGCACTCAGTCCAGGTCTCCCAGGTGGGTAGCAGGAACTCAAGTGTCTGAGCCATCACCTGCTGCCTGCACATTGGCAGGAAGCTGCAATCAAAATGGAGCCAGCACTAGAACCCCAGTAATCCAATAAAGGGCCGGCACTGTGGTACAGCAGGTTAAAGCCCTGGCCTGCAGTGCCAGCATCCCATGCAGGTGCTGGTTTGCATCCCCACGACTCCACTTTCTGATCCAGCTCCCTGCTAACAGGCCTGTGAAAGCAACAGAGGATAGCCCAAGTGCTTGGGCCCCTGAACCCATGTAGGAGAACTAGAAGAAGCTCCTGCCTCCTGGCTTCAGTCTGGCCCAGCTTCAGCCGTTGTGGCCATTTGGGGAGTGAACCAGGGGATGGAAGACCTCTCTCTCTCTCTCTCTCTACTTCTCTCTCTCTCTCTCTCTCTGTAACTCTTTCAAATAAATAAAATAAAATCTTTTATTTTTAAGATTTATTTATTTATTTGAAAGTCAGAGTTACACAGAGAGGAGAAGCAGAGAGAGAGAGAGAGAGAGAGGTCTTCCATCCGATGGTTCACTCCCTAATTGGCTGCAACGACCAGAGCTGTGCCGATCCACAGCCAGGATTCAGGAGCTTCTTCCAGGTCTCCCACACAGGTGCAGGGGCCCAAGGACTTGGGCCATCTTCTACTGCCTTCCCAGGCCATAGCAGAGAGCTGGATCAGAAGTGGAGCAGCCAGGTCTTGAACCGGCACCCATATGGGATGCCGGCGCTTCAAAGGCCAGGGTGTTAACTCACTGTGCCACAGCGCCGACCCCAAAATAAAATCTTTTAAAACATAGAATTTTAAATAACAACATTTAATAAGAAAAGTTGTACACAATATTGTTCTGAAATATAATGTTTGCAAAAATAATATAATTTATTGATCACAGATACACATATGCTAAGAAAGAAGTGGGAATGTTAGATTCAAAGACACACAAAACAGGGACAGGTGTTTTGCAGCAAGGGTTAAGACGCTCTTTGGGACAACTGCATCCCATATCAGAGGCTGGTTCAAGTTCTGGTTCCTCGGCTTTCAGCCCAGCTTCCTGCTAATGCATCCTGGAAGGCAGCAGACGATGGCTCAGGAGCCTGGGCCCCTGCCACCCAGTGGGAGACCCAGATGGAGTTCCAGGCTGTGAGCTTCGTCTGGTTCAGCCCTTGCTGTTGCAGCCATTCAGGGGGGGAGGGGGGGAGTCAGTAGATGAAAGATCTCTCTCTCTCCCTCTCTCTCTCTCTCTGCTTTTCAAGTACCTGAAAGTAAGTAAATAAACATTTTTTAAAAGACACACAATTGAATGAGTAGATGCTTTTGGCAAGGAGAATAAATTGGTGATGGCAAAAAAATAAATAAATAAATAGAAAGGAAGGAATCGGCCAATTATTTAGTTTGCCACAAACTAAGGCAATCAATTATATAGCAGCTCAACTTTGTGAAGGCAAAAAATATTTTAAATTTAATTCAAATAAATTGTGGGTGAGCATTTGACACAGGGGTTAACTTGCCACTTGGGATGCCTGTATCTACTATTGCAGTACATCTCCACTTCTGATTAAGCTTCCTGTTAATGTGCACCTGGGAGGTCCTTGCCACCCATGTCAAAGACTGAGATTTTCGGCCGGCACCGCGGCTCACTAGGCTAATCCTCTGCCTAGCGGCGCCAGCACACCGGGTTCTAGTCCCGGTCGGGGCGCCGGATTCTGTCCCGGTTGCCCCTCTTCCAGTCCAGCCCTCTGCTGTGGCCAGGGAGTGCAGTGGAGGATGGCCCAGGTGCTTGGGCCCTGCACCCCATGGGAGACCAGGAAAAGCACCTGGCTCCTGCCATCAGATCAGCGCGGTGCGCCGGCCGCAGCGTGCAGGCCGCGGCGGCCATTGGAAGGTGAACCAATGGCAAAAGGAAGACCTTTCTCTCTGTCTCTCTCTCTCACTGTCCACTCTGCCTGTCGAAAAAAAAAAAAAAAGACTGAGATTTTCTTCCAACCTCCTGGCTTCAACGTAGCCCAACCCCAGCTATTGTGGAAATTTGGGGAGTGAACCAGCAAATAAAAAAAAATCTCTCTTTGTCTCTTTTTTTTTTTTTTTTTTTTTTGACAGGCAGAGTGGACAGTGAGAGAGAGAGACAGAGAGAAGGGTCTTCCTTTTGCTGTTGGTTCACCCTCCAATGGCCGCTGCGGCTGGTGCACCGCGCTGATCCGAAGGCAGGAGCCAGGTGCTTTTCCTGGTCTCCCATGGGGTGCAGGGCCCAAGCACTTGGGCCATCCTCCACTGCACTCCCGGGCCACAGCAGAGAGCTGGCCTGGAAGAGGGGCAACCGGGACAGAATCCGGCGCCCCGACCAGGACTAGAACCCGGTGTGCCGGTGCCGCTAGGTGGAGGATTAGCCTACTGAGCCACGGCGCCGGCCCTCTTTGTCTCTTTCTATGTGTATGTGGGTCTCCGCCTTCCAAATAAAGTGAAAATAAATATAAATTCAAAAAATAAATATATCTGAACTAAATTGACATTTTGAGATTTGATTATTGTTTACAGCTCTTCTCTCTACTGTTGAGGAACAGTGGTTTTTTTTCCTTTCTTACTGTTTGTTGAATTGTTTACTTAGTGGAAGGTTAAGCTTATTATTATAAAATAAATTGAAAGAATGTCATTGTAAAAATTATAAGAAAGGAAAGAGGAGGGAGGGTGGGGTAAGAAGTATCACTGTGCTCCTAAACCTGAAATACATGAAATTTATTCAGCTTATATAAATAAAAATTATTTTAAAAATAAATAAATCATATTTTTAAAACAAGAAAATTGCATACAGTTAAGTGGGGACATTGTGATGCAGAGGGTTAAACTGCTCCTTGCAATCTTGCAATGCCAGCATCCTGTATGGAAGTTTCAGTCTCAGCTGCTCCACTTCCAAGCCAACTTCCTGCAAATGTCTGGGAAAGCAGCGGATGCCTCTGCCTGGCACATGGGAGACCAAATTGGAGTTTCAGACTCCTGGCTTTGGCCAGGCCCAGACCTTGCTGTTGTGGCCATTTGGGGAGTGAATCAGCAGATGGAAGCACTCCCTTTCTCTTTCTCCCTGGTGTCTCTCTCTCTCTCTCTCTTGCTCTCGCTCTCTTCTCTCTGTTGCTCTGCCTTCCAAATAAATAAATATATCTTTCTTAAAAAAACTGAGCAATGGCCTATGGAAAAGGCCAAGGATACAAACAGCAATTCACGGATGAAATATGAACATCTAATAAGTATGAGAGTACTTCAGGAAGTTTGTGGGAAAGTGGAATTAAAAGATAAGTTTATTTTGGTGCAAAAAATGTAAAATACATACACAGTTTTTTCATAATATGCATGTCCCTGATCTTTTTTTTTTAAATATATACTTACTGGGGCTGGCACTTTGGTGTAGTGGGTAAAGCCGCTGCCTGCAGTGCTGGCGTTCCATATGGGCACCGGTTCAAAACCAGGCTGCTCCACTTCTGATCCAGCTCTCTGCTATTGCCTGGAAAAGCAGTAGAAGATGGCCCAAATCCTTCGTTCCCTGTACCCATGTGGGGGACCGGGAAGAAGCTCCTGTCTCCTGAGTTTCAAATAAATAAATAAATCTTTAAAATATTTTTTTAAAAAAGATTTATTTACTTATTTGAAAGTAGGAGTTGCACAGAGAGAGAAAGAGAGGCAGGGGGTGAGGGGAGAGAGAGGTCTTCCATCCGCTGGTTCACTCTCCAATTGGCCACAATGGCCGGAGCTGAGCTGATTCGAAGCCAGGAGCCAGGAGCTTCTTCTGGGTCTTCCACATGGATTCAGGGGCCCAAGGACTTGCTCTATCTTCTACTGCTTTCCCAGGCCATAGCAGAGAGCTGTATCGGGTGGAGAAGCTAGGACACGAACCGGCGCCCATATGGGATGCCGGCACTGCAGGCGGCGGCTTTACCTGCTATGCCACAAGCACGAGCCCCACCCATGATCTTTTTAAAGATCCCTTGCCTGTGGGGTTAATATCCATTATTCCATGATTAGGAGAAATGCAGATAATAGTGTGTATTAGTGTCCATAATAGTGTATATTAATAAGGTCTTTTTGGAGGGCAATTGGATCTATCAGAAGTCTAAATGTAGCTTCTCCTTAATCCAGCTATTACACTTCTAGGACTCTACCTTCAGAGAAGCTTCAAAGTTAGTGCTTGCAGAGGTGCACAACTACATACATGGAGTACAGCGTTGTCAATAATATGACTGACACCAACCCAAACATCCACCAGCAGAATGATGGCTTAATGAATTTTATTTTTTTAAAGACTTATTTATTTATTTGAAAGTCAGAGTTACACAGAGAGAGGAGAGGCAGAGAGAGAGAGAGAAAGAGGTCTTCCATCCGCTGGTTCACTACTCAATTGGCCATAATGGCTGGAGCTGCGCCGATCTGAATCCAGGAGCCAGGAGCTTCTTCTGGGTCTCCCATGCAGGTGCAGGGACCCAAGGACTTGGGCCATCTTCTACTGCTTTCCCAGGCCACAGCAGAGAGCTGGATGGGAAGTGGAGCAGCAGGGTCTCGAACTGGTGCCCCTGTGGGATGCTGGTGCTGCAGGCCAGGACATTATCCTGCTGTGCCACAGCGCCAGCCTGAAGGTTTAATGAATTTTAAACATGGGAGACCCAGAAGAAGCTCCTGGCTCCTGGCTTCAGATCGGCTCAGCGCTGGCCATTTTAGCCATTTGGGGAGTGAACCAACAATGGAAGACCTCTCTTCCTCTTTCCCTGTCTCTGTCTGTAATTACCTCTCAAATAAATAAATAAATCTTTAGAAGAAGGAGAAGAAGAAGAGGAAAGGAGGAAATAACATAAAAACTCATAGGAAATGTCAAATCCATCTTTTCGGGGTGAACATTACCAGACAAAAGTAGGGATGACTCAGCAACTTGAAGTAGGAAATGATGAAGCATTAGATGCAGACGGCATTGTGGCACAGCCTGCAAGGCCAGGATGAGTGCCAGTTTGAGTCCCAGCTGCTCCACTTTTGATCCAACTCCCTAACTCCCTGCTAGTGTGCCTGTGCAAGTAGTGGAGGATGGATCAAGCTGTTGGGCCCCTGCCAACCACATGAGAGACCTGGAAGGGATTCCTGGCTCCTGGCTTTGCCCTGGCCCATCCTGGCTGTCGTGGCTATTTGGGAAGTGAACCAGCAGATGGAAGATCTCTCTCTCTCTCTCTCTCTCTCTCTCTCTCTCTCTCTCTCTCTCCATCTCTCCCTCCTTTTCCATAACTCTTCATATCAAGTTAGTAAATAAATCTTTTAAAAAATAAATAAAAGCATTGAGTATCTTAATATAGGCACAATTTATTGGACTTTGATATGCACTGAGTTAAGGGCTTATCTGATAATGAGACAGATGCTCAGAGATTTTAAGTAACTCCTTGGGTTATGCTGCACCCTAGAAGTGGTGAGTAAACTTCAGTGTGATGACAGCAGTTATAGAGACACACAGAAAGACAAAGGAGCACACGAGGCCATGTTGTGGTGCAGTGGGGATGCATCGGAAGATGGCCCAAGTCCTTGGGCCCCTGCACCCATGTGGGAGACCTGGAAGAAGCTCCTGGCTCCTGGCTTCAGCCTGGCCCAGTCCCAGCCATTGCAGCCATTTGTGGCTCTCTCTCTCTCTCTCTCTCTCTCTCTCTCCATTTCAAATAAAAAAATAAATCTTTAAAAAGGGGGGGGTGGGTGGGAATTGTCTTTGATGTGACATTGTTAACCTGAACCTCCTGATGGCCTCTATGGAAAATCTATTCTTTTGACGAAGTTCCCATTTACTAGTTCACACCCCAGAAATATGCTTGCCACAGCTAACACTGGGCCAGAAAGGAGGCTAGGAATTCCATTCAGGTCTCCCACATGGATGGCAGGAGCCCCATCACCGGAGCCATCACTGCTGCCTCCCAGGATGTACACCAGCGGGAAACTGAGTCAGGAGCAGAGTGGGGAATCAAACCCAGACACTTCCATTTGAGACATGAGGATCTTAACTGTTAGGCCTAACAGCCCCCGGACTCTGAGAAGCTGGGATGATCGCCCCTGGCCTGGGACATGGTAGCCTGTACCCTCCAGTCATTGCACACAGACTACCCTGTGGGAGGGGGTTTTCTTCCTCCAGAGGCAATTCCTGGAGAGGAACTCAATTGCAAGTCAGCACCCACAGCTGGGGAAGTGGGTGCCTCTGGCCGGCGAAGGAGCGAGTCATGACGGCAGTGTCCACCTGTTACCTGCACGCACCTATTACCCTTCAAATGACAGCACAGATTTTACCAGTTCCCTCCCTAACCAGCACCCGCTCAAGGTTCATCACTCCCTCTCTTGCACTGCTTCTTTTTTAAAAAACAAAAAATATTTATTTATTTATTTGCAAGGCAGAGTTACCGGGTGGGGAGGAGGTCTTCCATCCGCTGGTTCACTCCCCAAATGGCCGCAATGGCCAGAACTGGGCCAATCCAAAGCCAGGACCCAGGAGCTTCTTCTGGGTTTCCCATGTAGGTGCAGGAGCCCGAGCACTTGGGCCATCTTCCACTGCTTTTTCCAGGTGCATTAGCAGGGAGCTGGATCGGAAGTGGAGCAGCCAGGACTCGAACCTTTGCCCATATGGGATGCCGGCACTGCAGCTGGCCCCTTGCACTGCTTCTGTTTGTAGGATGTGCTTGTCACCATCAGGAAATTGCTGTTTCTGTGTCTGTCTCCCCACATCCCCTCCTCAGTAGATGGTGGGGAGAGCCGGAGCCTCTATGCCAGAACTTGGAAGAGTGTCCAGTACACACTGGCTATTCAATCAATGTACACTGCCCTGAATAAAAGGGGACCCGTCCATGAAGGAGGCTGCTAGATGGCTACAGGAGGAGAAGGCTGGACTCTAATACCAGGAATGATAAAGAAGGAGGTGGTGGCATAGAGGATCTGATCTCAGGGTGCCCCCACCCCTCACTTCTAGTGAGGAGCCAGCTAGAGACCCTGCTTGGGGTCCTTGAGTCCCAGCTTAGAACAGAACAAGGCTCTGAGCTTGGAATGTCCAGGGTGGGGCAGCAGCCAGTAGAAGAACGTAATCTGAGATAGTCATGGGGAGGGGGGAGTGGAGTACGGGAGCTGGAGGAAACAGAGGGCTTCTATTTGAGAAGAAATGTAGCAGCTTCCAGCCCTCGCTGTCTCAGCTGCCGGCAGAAAGAAGGGCGCCCCCACTAAATGCCCACATGAAGAAAGCACTCCCAAAGAAGCAAGCAGGTGCAAAAGCACGGGAGCAGGTAAGACTCGCCAGACACAGAGCATGCCCATGCACAGACACGCAAGAAATGAGAGGCACACACAGGAAAAAATGGAGCTATCATAAACCACTAGCACATGTAAGTGAAGTACCTACGAGTTCCAGTCTCTGCTTATCCCTAGTTGGAGACAACCCTCCCTCACCTTCCAGAAACCTCTAACCAGAACAGAAGTCAGGATTGCAGGTCCCACCACATTTCCCTCCCGCTTTGTCCCTAGCCAGGAGGTTTCTGTTCCAGTTTCTCTGCAGCTCTGAACCAGAGAACGGTGAAAACCTCTTTGCCACCGGCCGGCAGGGGGCAGTGTTCAACAAGCAATAATCAGATCCAGCTCCCAGCTGCTTGCTCAATGTCAGATCACACCCCACGGCCCCACCCACCCACACACACTGACCCTCCCTCTTTTTCTGCTTCTCCCACTCCCTGCTTCTCCTCAGCTGCAGTTACTGCATCCTCCGTGTAGTTGATTTCATAGCGTGCCTGTTCCCAATGGGCCAGAGAAGACAGCTCCGAAATTTCTCCTCTCAGGTCTCCCAGGCTTCCACTTGCACTCCTGAGCAGCACTCGGGAAACCCCATGAGGGACTAGATCCCGGGGACACTGCTCCTGCTTAGTATGCATCCTCACTGGTGCCCAGCGGCTCTGGTGGAAGGGGCGCTGCAGGTCCAGCCCCTCCTTTGCCCTGACCTGGTGTCTCGTGCAGTGCACAAACTGTACCGTGGCTCGGGCTGACCCTGCTACTTGAGGTCTCCTTTGATGAGTGCTAAGCACCTTCACAATGATCTTGTTTAATCCTCAGGGCAGCCTGGAGAACTCTCATCATCTTACTGATTTTACAGATGAGGAAGCTGACACCCAGGGAGGAGGTGTGGCTCTCACTGAGGCTCAGGGTGAAGGTGAATATGGGGTGGGGACCCAAGTCCTCTGGCTGCCAGACATAGGCTTTCATTCTCTCCTCCCAGCACAACATAGCTGCCGCCGCCACCACCACCACCACCTCCCTCCCTGCTGCCCCTTAGTAACTGCTTGCTTCCTTCTCTACCTGCACAGCTCTGGGACTGTGACCCCACTCAGCTTCTTCCTTCTTTCTCAGTCCTCACCCTGTCAGGTTGCAAGAGCTCAGGAAAAAAACATACAAGCAAGAAGCAGAGAGATCCAGGCAGGCATGGTATAAGGAGCTTCCTAGATCGAAGAGGTGAAGAAGGCAGGCTTCGGGGCTGGAGGAGGAAGAGGGGTGGCTGAGACGAGGGAGAGAGGTGCCCCCACACTGTACCTACACTCAGAAAGGGGCACAGACCAGGCTTCCATTGTGTAGGCACAAAGGGACCATATGCCTGGCAGCCCACGGTGTACGTGTGTGTGTGTGTGTGTGTGTGTGTGTGTGTGCGTGTGCATGTGTAGGCGGGATGAGGGGGCGTGTCTTACAGCCCCTGCCCCAAACCCCTGGAGCCCTGCCTTCTGCTCTGTCACTGGGGGTGGGATTTGCCGAGACAGAGGGCAGAGGGAGCAGTTATGACAGGCTGGCTGGGTGGGGCCGGTGGTACACAGGGATGGAGGCAGGCAGGGGTTGGTGGAAGGGGCCATGGGATACTTGGAAGAGGGCAAGAGGAGTAAGGGCTGGCACGGAAGATTCCTCCTGCCTGGAGCCCCACATTGCCCTCCCCGCTCCCCTGGCCATGAGCTGGGCTTCAGCCAACTGGCCTCTTCCCACAACGCCTCTCCTCCTTCCCCCCTGCCCTGTGGCCCTGCAGCCCTCACTGCCTTCAGCCCGGAGACTTCCATCTCTAGCTCCCTTCCCCCTCCGGTTCCGCACCTCCGGGTCCTGCCCAGCAGAGCAGCGGCAGCCGAGGCCAATTGATTATCTGAAGAAATTCAGAGCTAGCAGTAGAACAGCTGCAGCTGCCCCCTCGCACCACCCCCAGGCCCAGAGGGATCCCTGCCGGGAGGGCTCCCCACACACACCTCCTGCTCTGAGCTGGGGAGAGCACTGTGGTTGCTGGGCACTGAGAGGCACAAAGCACTCAGGATGGCCCCGAGTGGAAGAGGGGGGTTCTAGTCCCAGTCCTGCATCATGGGGCGCTCACAGCATGTCTCCGGACAGGAGGTCCCCTGCCTTTGGGAATGGAGGATTTCGGTGGTTTCCCTCCCCTTTGCCAGGCTCTGGACGGGGCACTTTGCATTTAACTCATAGAGAGCGAGGTCCTTCCTAAGTCTAACTCAAATCCTTCTTGCTGCAGATGTTGCTGTTCGCTCACCAAAGACGAAAACCTCTCAGTGCTGGCAGATGCCTGCACACCTCTCACCCACTTTCGCCTTCAGAGGCCCCAGCCCATGCTGCTGCCCTGCTGCTGAGGTGGGAGTGCCCCCCCCAGGGTCTCCAGTCTGCTTGGGTCCCACCTCCTGAGGCAGGTGCACTGTGGCTGGACAGCGCCAGGTGTGTGAATCACAACTTCCCCTGGCCACTGGGAGTGCCTGCTTTTTTTCTCTCTTTGGGATTGGAAGATGGACAGCAGGCTACTCTAAGGCTGCTCTTACCAAGACGGAGCCTCAGTGGGCCCTAGGAGTGCTCTCCAGGCTGCTGGCCCTCTTGGCCACACAGCTCTGAAGCGTCCCCAGCTTAGCGGTGTTCCTGGTAGAAGGGAGAGTCGGAGAGCACCACCTGTCAACTGACTCACTTCAGGAAGGCAGAGGGAGTCGTAAAGGGCAGGAAGAGCCAGGGGGCTGAGCTTTAGCTGTGCCCCCAACTAGCTGTGTGACCTTGTGCCACGCCCTCCCCTCTGCGAGCAAGGAAGCGAGCGTCAGTTTCATCTATGAATCAAACCCCTTCCAGGGTTCCTCTGATATCCCTTCAGGTCCTTTTTTAAAAATCCCCTTCCCCACTCTCCTATCAGTCCCAGGTCCTCCACTGTGTTGCCCGCAGTACCCTACGGCTGGGGAACACAACACGGGCCCAGCCCTGACACTGCAAGGCCTGCTGACCCAGCGCAGAGACCATAACGGTGAAGCCAGTGTTGTAAGCTTAAGTCGCGGCTTTTGCCAGCAGCATGAAGCCACAGACACGTGTTTAACTTGGGTTCCGCTGGGACACTCCGCTCCGTCTCAGGCTGAAGCACACCACCAGAGAATTCAGAAATTGCCACTGCATGGTGTCAGGCTGGGACATAAGGGACTCCGGGTGGGGCTTGTGTGTTCCACTTGCCCCTGCACCTGCACCATGCGGCCTTTCTTTGCTCAGTCTTCATTTATCCAGCATCTTGAGCCTGCAGACCCCTTCCGGGGAGCCGTCAGAGCCTAGGACCCTGAGTGCCCACCCTTCCACAACCTACAGGCAGCTTCCCCACCCAATCAAAGGAACCACAGCCATATCTGGTGCTAGAACGAGGTCACTTTAATGTCTCTTTTTGTATGAAATTGGAAATGCCACAGGAGGGAATTACACACAGGACTTGGGGCCTGCTTTTGGGATATGAGGAAGAGGGAGGGCTAGAAAGAGAAAAGAGGCCAGAGTGGGATTGTCTGGGGATGTGCAGAGGGGCGCTAACTCAGAGGACTGGGGCGTCAGGACAGGCAGAGCGGAGGAAGGGACTGGGGTGTGGTGAGCCTAGGAGGTCCACACACAACTGGAGTTGGAGAAGGAGCAGCAAAAGGAGAAGAACTAGGGAGGTAGCAAGAGAGGCCCTGCCGAACCTGCCAGGAGCCTCCTCGCTCTACCCCAAAGTGCACAGCTCGGCAATAAATAGTAACATTTATAAATAAATAAATAAGTAAATAAATAGATGAATAAATAAATAAATAAATACATAAATAAATATCCTCGTAGCTACGAGTTTGGTGTGAGGGAGGAAAGAGCATAGAAATGGGTGAGTCATGCCTTCTGCACAGGTCCTGAAGCCTTTCTTCAGTTTTAGGCTGACCTGGGCTGGGGTGAGCAGGTGGGGCTCCATGACTTGTGGGAGGGGCACAGAAAGCCCCCAGGCCAAGAGGGGGTGTCCTTTCCTCTGCCAAAGGCTGCTTAAGGAAGAACACACACACACACATCATCAGCTGACCCTAGGGCCTGGAGGTGAGCATTCCCAGGGGATGATGCATAGGGCCCCACCCCCTGCATCTGGGTGGGGTGGAACCAGGATAGGTTTTGCACCTTCTCAGGGTGGGCTGAGATGCAGGAAGCAGGGGTGAGGTCCCGCCCGCTCATTGCCTGGCCCCCTTGCAGATAGTGTGGGTCTGTCGGATGCAAGTCAGCCCTTAGCCATGAGCTGGATTTTCCTTTCTCTAAGTGGCTCACAGGGAGGGAGGAAGCTGGAAGGAGAAGGGTGGGAGGGGCAGAGGGTGGCTGGATAGCTGAGAGAAGGCAAGGCACTCACTACCATACCGGCTCTGAGGTCTGCACCTGCTAAGCCCCACGAACAGGATGGACAAAAGAGAAACAGAATTTTCCACAATTCCCGACTGCTCAGAGTCCCCACCCACCCACGAGTCTTCCCACTCCCCGCCCCGCCCCGCTTCCCCGCCCAGCTGGCCAGACTTCGATGTGGGAGGAGGAAGCCCACAGCCCGATGCTGCCCCAGCCTTTCCCTTTTCCAGTGCAGAAGCCCTTGCCCCACCCTGGGCACAGGAAGATGGTGGACGTGAGACAGAGCTGGGGTCTGGGGTCACAGAAAATTGGGAACTGGGGGTAGAAGAGGCAGCAGCCCCTTGGAGAACTAGAGGGGGACTGAGTGTGCCTTGGCCCAGCAAGGGCTCCACGCTGACGGCTCTGGAGAGCCATTCTGCCCTGCTAGGCTCCCACAAGCCCCGCCGGGAGAACAGCCCCCGGGGTGCCCGGCTCAGTGAAACAAAGTCGCGATCACGTCGAGGCTGGGCGCGCCGCCTCTGGGCCTCGGTTCCAGGGTACAGGGGCTGGGGGGGAGGCGGCCGTTCCGAGCGAGCGGTGCGCGCAGTGCGCGGTGAGAAGGGACAGGGCCCGGCAGGAGGCGCGACTCCGGGGAGCGTTCAAACGTCCAGCACGTGGTTCAGGTAGGAGATGTAGCAGATAGCCAGGCGCAGGATTTCGATCTTGGAGAGCTTCTTGTCGGGCGGCAGCGTGGGCAGCAGCTTGCGCAGCTCGGCGAAGGCCAGGTTGAAGGCTTCCACGCGGATGCGCTCCCGCGTGGCGTGCGCCGTGCGGTACTTGGCTGTGGCGCGGCGCCGTCGCCGGCGCTCTTCCCGGCTCAGGTGCTGCAGGTCTTTCCGGCCAGGCTCCCCGGGCTCCGGGCCCCGGGCCTGGCCCCCTCCGGGACCCCCGGGCCCAGCACCCTCAGGGCCCGTCGCGCCCCCACAGTCGCTGAAGCACGACTCGGTCTCCGAGTGCGTGGGAGGCAGGTCCAGCTCCATGGTGTCTGAGTTGAGCATCATGATGGAAGACTCTGGGCTGGTGCGATCGGGATCCCCTCCCCACCCCTCCCTCCGGGGGCTTGAAAGCTGGTTGTGGGAGGGGCAGGAAGGGCCCGGGGTGGTGGGGTCTGCCACTGAGCCACTTCAGGGTTGCATGATCAGGGTTCCAGTCCCGAGCCTGGAAAAGAGACGGGAGAATTTATGGACAGCTCCGCGAGGTGCTTTGGAGGAAGGGGGCTTGAGGTGGGCTGGGAGGGGTATGGAACTGTGAGTGTAAGGAAGGACAGCAGAATTGTGGCACAGGGCTCAGGGCTGGGGAGACGAGCAGGTGGACAGCAGTGGGAAGGTAGCTGTTGAGAAGAGAAGAGATCCAGAAAGTAACAGGCAGAAGTGATAAGGACACACCAGGCCAGATAAAACCCAGTGCCAGGGTTGAAGGTTAGAACCAGAAAACATAGGGGAAAGCTTCATGACATTGGACTTGTCAATGATCTTATTGGCTATGACACCCCAAAGACAGTCAACAAAAGGGAAAATAAAGTGGGACAGCATGGGACTTGACTTTGGTACATAAAAGGATACAATCAATAAATAGGGTTAAAAAGAGAAAATATGTGTAAGTCATATATTTGATAAGGAGCTAATATCCAGAATATATAAAGAAGTCTTATAACTCAATAGCAAAAAAAAAAAAAAAATCAAGTAACCTGATTAAAAAGTGGGCGAAGGATTTGAATGGTGATTACTTCAGAGATGATCCGCAAATGGCCAACAAGTCTATGAAAAGACACTTGCATCACGAATCATTAGAAAGGCAAATCAAAACCACAACAAACTATCACTTCATACCCATCACGACGACTACTAAAATAAAATGAAAAATAAGCGACAGCAAGGATGTCGAGAAACGGGGATCCCCGGGCCCTGGCAGGGAGGTTGTAAAATGATGCAACCCCTATGGGAAACAGTTTGCATGCTCCTCACAATTAAAATCAGAACTACCTGTGATCCAGCAATCCCGCCTCTGGGTACATAACCAAGTAGAGAGACATTTGTCCACCCACGTTCATACATAGTCGCACTATTCACAAGAACCAAACAGTAGGAGCAGCCCAAGTGGCCATTAATGGGGGAACAGATGAACAAATGTGATATACACATACAATGGAATATTATTCAGCCTTAGAAAGGAAGGAAGTCTTGTCACAGGCTACCACGTGGATGGAAGCTTTAGGAGATAATGCTGGAGGTACACTAATCACAAAAGAACAAACACTCTATGATTCCCGTTATGTGAGAGCTAATTTATAGAAATAGAAAATAGAATCGAGGTTGCCGAGAGCTAGAGGGAGGAGCTGGACAAGGGAAGCTGCCCAAATGATACAGAATGACACACAGGCAAGATGAAAAAGTTCTGAAGAGCTGTTTCATAACCGTGGGAATACACTTAACACTATTGAGCAGCACAGTTAAAAACGGCCAAAACAGTAAGCCTTGTGTTATGTGTCTTTTGAATAAATAAACAAGTAGGAGGAAAAAGCTGAACAAGACTAGAGCCACAGTGCTGAGAAAGGTTGCCTGTGACTCTGGACCATTCCTAGTCGGCAGAGGGAGGGCAGGGGCAGGGCATGGCGGTGGGGGTGGGGGGGGAGGCAGAGCTGCAGGCTTGGATCTGCCTCCCTCCCCTTTCCGCCCCCCCCACCCTTGCTGCTTGAGGGTGGAGGGTGGGTAAACACGCAGATTGCCCATTGTAGAGTGGACTGGGACATATGGAGCTCAGCACAGCTGCCCCCTAGACCTCCCCAAGACTGGCCACTCAAACAGGGGGAGAGCTCTCTCACCACAAACCCCAGCCCAGGGCCAGCCCTTCCTCAGCTCTGTCCTCAACACCACCAGAACTTGCCATTCCCTGGCCCTTTTGGAAACTCTTCAAGGAAACGAGGGAAAGGGGATCATGATCAGCTTTCTGCCCCAACACTCACATTCTGACATAGCCGGTGGAGGGGGACACAGACAGCTCCTTGGGACCACCTTTACAGGGCTTGGGTAAGGTTCACTTGTCCTGAGAGGACGAAGCAAATCTTTGGCTTGCCCCCCGCCCCCTGGGGGTGGGGTATGGCAGGAACTTGACCTGGGAAAGGTCTTTGCATGGGAGGGCTTGTTGAGGGAAACAGTGGGACCCTCACCATGCACTCAGGCTGACTTAATGGTCAAAAACAGAAGCACTGAGCCTTCTTCATAGTCACCATCTCTCCTTCCTCCCCAGCGCTAGCTCTCCTGCCTGGAAGATGCCCCCACTCCCCCAAGCCTTTCTCCATCCTACCACATAGAAGACAAGTTCACGCCAAGTCCAGTCCATAGTTACTAAGCTGGGATGCAAGGTCATAGACAGCAGATGGTGGGGCAGACAAGTACATACACAGCTGTCACACAAAAGAGAAGGTGATCAGTGCTGAAATATGGAACACACTTCGTTTTCTGGGGTCCAGAGGAGCAAGAGGAGATGGCAATGGTATGGGAAGCCCCAAAGTCAGCATCTCCCAGTGTTTCGTGTCCCCAACACTCTGCCCCCAGGTTTGGTTTGGGACCAGGGGTTCAGGTGTGGGATTCTCAGAACACATCTATCTCAGCCCGATTGTCCCTCTGCCTGGTCTCCATGTCCCTTCACCCCTGATCACTTGGCCATGCCCTCCCTTCCCTCTCTCTGTTCCCTCTGTCCGGCCTCAGCCCATCTCCACCTGTTCCACTGACCTCCTCCACTTCCATGCCGGCAGCACAGTTTCTATTTACCTATCAAGTCCTCACTCCCAAATCCACTTCTGATAGCAAAGTTCCAGGCTCCAAGGATCAGGCAGCAGCAACTCCAAGCATCCAGAAAATGACTTCCCACCCCCACTTCTCACAGCCCCAACCCGGCTGAGGACAGATAGGCACAGGATCAAAGGAGCGATGTGGAACAGGAGAATCAGAGATGGAGTGAGACACAGCACACAAGAGAGAAACACCGGAGAGAGGTCTCTGGGAGGGGGTTTGAGCCAGAGAAAGGGAGGGTCACCGCCACCCCTCCCCTGCCCACGCAACCCTGTTTACCTAGGAGGACCCTGTCGGGGGGTCCAAGCTGGCAGGACAGGGGGCAGCGCTGACAGCCCCGGTCTCCTCTGGCTTCTCAGGGCTCATCCGTCTGCAAAGTTAGTGACCAGCTTTCTAGAGCTCTCGGGGGCAGCGTTTCATGGCTGTATAGGCTCCAGGGCAGAGGGGAGGGGTACACATGGTGGAGATGTGGGGCCCGGGTGGGAGGAGTGGGCCTGACGAGGCAATGGGACCACTCACCCTCACACACACTCTCACGCACTCATGCACACTCACAGACACATAACACACACCTGAGCTGGCCCAGCCCTGTGTATATATATGGGGATACACACACACACACCCCCAGCTCTTCATTGGCTGGCCAGGCACCCCCCCCCTCATCAATATTAAACAGCCAGGCCAGGCAGCCATTGGCAGAGGGATCTGGGAACCCCCCGGGAGCTGGGGGCGGGGGCTGGCCCTGGGGGGGCGGGGAGTGGGGGAGCAGGGACATCTGTTCTCCATGCATATTTCATAAGCAAGAAATGGAGAGCTGGGGAAGGGGTGGGGCTGGGGCGAGAGCCAGGGCAAGACCACAGATGAACCCCTGTCTCCCATACCAGAGGCAGCAGGGTGGAGGCCCCCAGGAAGCCAGGTTTAAGTGCCATTCTGAGTCCCAGCGTAACTTTGCCAGCCCCTTGCCCATGTCTCCTTTTCCCTGGGAAGAAGGCTCTCCAAGGTCCTTGCAAGGAAACCGGGAAAAGAGTGAGTGGACAGCAGCAAAACCCAGATAAGGATGTGAGAGTCCTGGCCCTTGCCCTCATCACCCCACCCTCTTATCCCAGCCCCACTCTCCCACCTGCCCAGTCACCAGGAGGGGACCGTGGTCAGGTTCTGGACACAGGCCCCACAAAGAGTTTTCCTAAGCTGCCCAGGCCAACCGGACTCACTGGGAATTAGGGGCTCTTAGGAAGGAAGAGATGTGGGCTGAAAAGAGGAGTGGAGGGAGTGCTGAGAGGCAGAAGCAAGATTGGAAGGATGCTGGGGAAGGCGCGAAGGGCAGTCAGGCAGGCTTGGAGTGCGCCACAGCATCAAACCAGCAATAAGAAAAGTAGATACAAGGTTATAATGCAAATGAGCATGGATGAAATCCCCACTAATAGCTCTGCCACCTCCAGCATGCATGCGCGCCGTGGGCATGTGTTCATGCATGTGTGTGTGTGTGCACATGTGTGTGTGCTGCAGGGTGGCGGCAGCAGCAGCAAAGGGGGTCACGGGTAGTACAGAGAGGCAGTGGTCTGGATTTCAGGACCTGAGTTTCCTCCCCTACTCAGTGGTGACTGTCATTGTTGAACCCTGATGACTATCTAACATGAACCGCGATGGCCGAGGACCCCAGAGGCAGTGTGCTACGGTGAAAGGGGCTCTGCCAGCTGTGTGAGCTTGGACAAGCAGCAACCTCCTGAGCCTCAACATATCTCTCTGTAAAATGGGATTCCCGAAGGTTGCCCCCTGCTTCTTAGGTTGCCGTGGAAATGAGGGAGATAATGCACCTAACGGCCTAGAACCTTAGCAGGAGCGCAGCTTGCCTTCAGGTTGTTGGAAGCATTTGCCATTTCCCTGTTGCCGATCAACCATTTTTGGGCTTTCTCCAGAGGCATTCCCTAAGGAGTCCCATAATTCCTCCCCAAGCTCCCCCACCTCTTTCCACCCCCAGGTCTGGGAGGTGCCAACTCCCACCTGGGCAGGCCCAGACAGGTGCCCAGGCGCCAGCAGATGGGCTGAGCTGGAGGGGAAAGGAGGCTTGAGGAGGGGGGTTGGGGGGGGGACAGGGGATCAGGTGGCATCTCAGTTCTTGCATCATCATTGCCATGGCGCTGATTAAAAACCAATCTCTACCTAATGAGCCCCCAGCAACAACAGTCCTACCTCCCCCATCCTTCTGCCCTCCACCCCATCCAAGAAATTGGGAGACAGAGGGACTCGGGAGAGAGTGCCATGAGAGAGAGGAGAAATGCAGAAAGAATAGGAGAGAGACAGGGGAAGCAGAAGGAAGAGCAGAGAGGCAGGGGGAGAGACAGACCCAGAGAAAGAGAAAGAACCTGGGAAACCCGAGTCATTGGGTCACAGACACAGGGGAGCCAGGGAGGAATGGGAAGACGCAGTCACGAAAGACAGAGACGCAGGGAGAGAGAGAAAACAACAACAAGAAGCAGAGGGTGGGAGCAGAACTGCTGCATTTTGCCAAAGCTTTGTGGAAGACTCAGAGATGCAAGATACGGGCAAGACAGAGCTGTGGGGAGAGACTTAAAGAGAAGAGGAGGACTGTTGGGGAGACACAGACCTGGGCGGATACCGACATGGAGAAAATACAGCTACCCAGGGATGGAGTAGTCCCAAGGGAGGCCCCAAGACAGGCGAAGACTAGAGACGGTGGGGGGGGGGGGTAGGCAGACAGCACATGGCAGTGAGGAAACAGAAAGTGCCAGAGACAAAGAGACAAGGTGGGGAGACTTAGTGGACAGAACGAGGAGGTGAAGGACTCCTACTGAGATGGGTTGGGGGACAGATCCCAAAGGGCAAGCATTGAGGAACACAGAAGCAGACCCCGGAAAGACCCTCAAAGCAGAAAGGAACCATGGGGCGGGGTGGGAGCACAGAGGTAGATGGGAGCCAAGCCCACCTCCCTCACTGTGGGCTTTTAATCAGACGCTCTAGCCCCACAACTTGCAGCCCTAAAGCAGCCAGGCTGAGCTGTCCCCAACGCAAGCTGAGGTTTGATGGGAGAGGAGAGTGAGCGTGCTCCGGGCACTACTTCCTCCTCCTTTGCACCTGTCAACCCCAGATCCAAGACTTGAAGGGGCCCACTCCAAGCCTTCACTTGGGGATTTGGTTTTGCTGTTTTGAGGAACAACAAGAAAGGATATGTGTTTGGCAAGTACTACTGCATCTACTGAACCTGGGGTTAGTTAGGCCTGGGTCCCAGCATAGGTGACCCTGGACAAGTCACTTAGACTGTCTTATTTCATCATCTGTGAAGTGGGGATGATGCTGTCTTCTTCACCAGGCTTTGGGATCCCTGGTGAAAGGTGGCTTGTGGCCATACTGGGTAAACCCAAGTGCCCTTCCAAACCTCCCACCAGTGCCATGACGAAGGTGGGAAGAAGCTTCCCGCACACCTGTATCTGAGGCACTATGGTTGAGGGCGGCTGGGGGAGCTCCAAGGCCAGCTCAGGTTGCTGCCGGCTCAGGAGCCCCAGGCTCCTGATAGGGAGGGAGGAACACCCAGGGAGGTGTGCATGGAGGTCTTTGCTGTACTGAGGAAGGGGGAGCAGGGTCTGGGGACAGGGCAGGCAAGTGTGGCTTTACAATTGATGGTGACATTTTATAGATGTTCACTTTTTCCAACTGTGATTCACAAATGTCTCTCCAGCTCCAGACAGTCCTCGAGGTAGGCTGGTGGGGGAGGGAGGTTGGTGGGCAGGGAAGACACAGGGGCTTGGGCCTAGTCCTTGAGAGGGGGGGAGGGCCTGGAGAAGCCGGGGAAGCAGTGGGTTTGGCATGAGAGGGGGTGACATATGTGGGGAGCCCTGGGGACCCAACCAGGCAAGCGGCTGGCAGGGAGAGCAGACGGAGTTAACCCTTGCTGTGCCGCACTGCTTGACCCTGGCTGGGAGTGGCCCGGGGTTGGAGGCTGATTTTGTCTGGCCAGCCGGCCCTGCCTGGGGTCCCAGGAGCCAGGCAGCAGGAGGAAGCTGGGCAGAGGCTGTGGCGTTTGTGGGCAGTGGCTGAGCGTCTTACAGCCTCTGCTTCCATGGGTCTCTCCCCTTGTCTGTCAGTCCGTCTTTTCTCTGCTTCCACCTCTCTGTGCCTCAAGAAGGTGACAGCGGGTCTCCACTCTGGCTAACGACACAATCTGTCACTCTCTCTGCTGCCAGCCCGGCGGGAAGCCCCCTTCTCCGCACCAGCCCCCGAGCCCTCTGGCCCTGGCCCCCTAGGCCTGATCGCCTTTGTCTCCTCGCCCCTTTCTTCTTCCCTCTCCACTCACCTCTCCTCAGCTCGGAGCCCATCTCCAATCTCATTAGGCCTCCAACCACTGCACCGCCCCCGCCCCCAGCCTCTTCTCCTCCCTCCCCCATCCATCTGTCTTCCCCGAAGCTCTCCTCTTTGTGTCCACCCATCTGTCACTACCAGCTCTGGGCCTACTCCCCTCCTGGCCACGCCCGCCTGGCCTTTCTCCCCTCGGGCTCAGCCTTCCCCTCCCTTCCCTCCTTCAGCCCTGCTAGGAATCCCTCCTTCCTGGTGTCCTCTCACTACCTTCTCTTCCCTGCATCCCCCAGTTTCTCTGACTTCTCAGTTGTGAGCTGGGGGAGTTGGGGACCCTGGGGTCCGAGCCCACAGGCCCCCGGGGCTGGCAATACTAGCTCACATTTGCATCATCTCAGACCAATGGCTGCTCCTCATGCCTCCTGAGAGGACCCCTGCGCCGGCTCCAATTTCCCTCCCTGTCGGGGACGGGGGCCATAGCTGCCATCCTCCACAACAGGAGCGTGGGAGTTCCTCTGCCTTCCCGGTTCAGGAAGGAGGAAAAATCCACCCTGAGGTCCGATCAGACCCCAACTTTCCAAGGGTCTCGTCTCTGCTGGCCCAAACTTCAGTAACTCCTGCCAGAGTGCGTTCAAGGCCAAGATGCTGAAGGTGGGACAGGATCTTCCGCAGGATGCTACACCACAATTTCCCCAAATCCTGCTGCCCCTGGGTTAGAGGGCAATGGCCCCTCTCAGGCCTCTCTTCCTAGAACTGATTCTTGGTCTACCTCTGAGTTCATGAATCCACCAGTCCTTTTCAAATCACGCCTGCCCTGAAGGGTCTCAGACGAGAGCGAGAAGAGGGAGGAGGCTACAACTCCAGCTCTCTACCTTCAGAGGCGAATTGACAGACAGCAGTGCCTGTCTGAGCCTCAAGGCCAGTGTTACAGATCAGGACCCTGGGGCTCAGAGAGAAAGCAAGCCCTTTCCAAGGTCACCCAGCATTAGTGAACTCCCCCTTACTGTCCCCACCTGCCCAAAGCAAACCCTCCCCCTGGTGACATTTGGGCAGAACCCACTTCAGGCGCCGATTTTGCATGGTGCACACTCGGCCTCACCAGGTCATTGATCTCGTGTCATGTCGCATCCTGCCATCTAGACCCTGGACCCCGAGTCTCTAAGGGAAGGCATCTATTGCTTATTCTTCCATGACGCTGGGACAGAAAGCTTGCTCAGGGCCTTACTCAACAACCGTTCGCTACTGCCGTGGCTGCCTATGCAGATGTCAGGCAGGTTCTAGCCCCAGCCCAGTCTCTTTTACTTACCTTAGGTAAGCCACATCAGTCCTCTAGGTTTCCGTGTCTCCCATCTATCAGATGAGTTAGATTTACACATAGGATTTCTAAGGTCTTCATGTTCCCTCGAAGAAAAGAGGTCCTACTGAATAAGATGGGATCCTGGCACAGAATGGCAGATGCCAGATGAAAAGCATCTCCAGGGAGTGCCTTTGTGAGCAGTGACCCAGAGGTGGGAAAGAGAAAAGAGCAAACCCCTTTACTCCAATAAGCTAAGGGACAGACAGACTCCAGCCTGTAGGAAAGGCTTCAGCGTTGAGTCTTAAGGGACGAAGCGCCACAGTAGGCGGAGACAGGCTGGGTCCTGGGAACAGGGGTGGTCAGTTACCCAACTCTCTGCATGGGTTGGAAGAGAGGGTGCAGTGTCCTCTAGCAGCTTGAAGCAGGGAAAGAAGGAAGCTCTCAGAAGGCACAGAAGTGAGCAGTCTCGATAAGAGGGGGAGGGGGAGGGGAGGGGATCCAGGAGTCTGTGGCTCTGAGATGCTGCCAGCCCACTCAACACACGGTCTTCAGGGCACAGGAGATACCTGGTGAGGAGCCAGAGCATGGTCCCCTGGGGTGGGGGAGCTGCTTGGGAGTCCCAATGGGGTCCCCTGGGGGGCTGTGCTCCTTCCACAAAGCAGGCTTTTCCAAGGGCCACGGAAGCAGCCCAGTTTCTCTGGGGAGGGGGAGAAGGAATGGGGGCATGGGAGGGCAGACAGTCTTCTTGTGTGTAAGAGTCCTCCCAAGGCATAGGAGGCTGCAGTATCCAAGTAAGTCCTAACTCCTGCGCTTCTCTTTCTTCCACAGCCCCTGATCCCTCGATTGTGCTCAAGCCTCTGCTCCCCAGTTCAGCCCCCTCACTGGGCGCCAGCCACTTCCCTGCTTCCCGAAGCTGCCAGCAGGATGAGGGAGTTTACTGCTCTGTCCGCTGGGAGACCTGTTGGCCGAGGGAGGCGCGGAGCCGGCCCAGGCGATGGTGGCAGCTGTGCTCAGCTCCCCGCCAGCACAGTGCAGCTTCTCGGGCTCCAACTGGGAGGGCGGGCTGGGGGGAGCAGCCGGGTGTTATTTCCCCATCTCAGAACCCCAAACACGTACCCTTGAGGGGATCTGCAGAGAAAAATCTCCCCTCAGCAGGGCTAGGTCAGGTCAGTTGCCCAGGTAGAGCTAAGAGGAAGGCAGGGGCCTGTGGGGACGGCCAGTCCTTCGTGGGGCTGAGGTTTGCAGGCCCGCGGCAGCGCCAGCCACTTGGCCGGCAACGCGGGGAAGGCTGGCTTCAGGCTTCCACTGCTGCTGCTGCTTCCCCCTCAGCTGACTCAGCCGCTGCCCACGATCTTTCAGCAGCTCCCCCCCAGTGCAGAGTTCTGCCTCCAAGAGGACCCCGGGAACCAGAGCTTCTCCACGGAGCCAAGTTCTTTCTGAAACAGTCCCAGACCACTCTTGATGTGGTCTACCAGAAGCCCACCACCAACATAAAGCCCACACTCCTGAGCAGGCCACCCAGGAGCCTCTGTGGCCTGGCTCCAGCCTCGCCGCCTGGCTGCTCGTGGCTCGGCCACACCAGGTAACTTGCCTTTTCAAATCACACAGCACTTGTACCTTGTCTTCATTCTGTGCTTCCACACTTGGTGAATGTCTTAAATCTCAACTCCAACACCACCCCCACTGTCTTAGATCCCTCTGTGCTACCAGAGTGCCCCGGATGAGCCACAGTGACTCCATCTATTGCACTGGACTGCACCCGGCTTGAGTGTATCTGGCCCTTCTCTCGCCCTGACGTGAGCTGCTCAGGGTGAAGTGGTGTCTTGGTGGCATTGAAACGCCATCCTTTCCAAGAGAAGGCATGTGCCAACGCTGGTCTTACAAGAGGGAGCCAGGGCTCTGCCAGGAGCTCTCCTTTCAGGACTGTGTCCGGCCCAGCCTTCCTCTTGGGTCCTCTGGAGACCAAGAAGCTGTCCGGGCTCACTGAATGAGGTTGTCTGGGCAGAGGGATGAGTCACAGCACAAGTCAGATGGGATAACCTATTTTAATGAAACCCCCTATTTATATATTTACAAAAAAAAAAAAAAAGAAAAAGAAAAAGAAAACAACAAAAATAGAAATTACAGCTTAATAAAAAGTACAACTGAGCAGTGTGTGCTGGAGGCGGGAATCTTCCCAGCAGCACACCCACCCTGAAGTGCCAGGTGAGGACCTGCAGAGGGGGGGACGGGAAGGAGCACGCTCAGTCCGGACGCCCCCGCCCCCAGTGTTCCTTCTCAGGGCTTCGAGGGGAGGGGTGGGGAGCAGAGGGAGGTCCGAGGCAGGGTGGAAAGAGAAGAGGGATCCTGAAGGGTGGCAAATGAGGGTGGGAGACCAGGAGTTCAACAGCAGCAAGAAGCTCCTGTTTGTAATTCCAGAATCTGGCAGGCGTAGGAGAGGAGGAAAGGACGGGGAAGGGGTTGGGGAAATGGTAGGGAATAGAGGCGACTTGTTCCTCTCTGTCTCTTTTGGACAGTTCCACTCCCTTCTGTTAATCCCAGTCTGAGGCAGACTCAGAGAGCTTCCAGTGACAAACTAGTGGTTTGTGTCCCAGTGGGACTGATGATCTTGGAAGTGCAGAGCTGGCGGGACACGCTGGGGTCCTCCTTAGTAAGACACAGATCCTGGCTCGCGGGGAGCAATGAAGAGGATGTCGGCCTTGGCATTGACGCAGTAGGTGACGATGAGCGAGAAGGCGAGGATGCCGAAGCCTACCATCAGGGTGAGGAACTGCAGGGTACGGGGGAGGAGAGGAGGATTCTTGGGGACGTGGCCGCAGTGGGCCACTGTTTGGGGCTGGCAGATATGGGGATCTGGGCTTCAAGCACCAAGTAGGGGAAAGTCACAGGCAACTTAAATCTCCCCATTGGAAAATGCCATGTCTCTGTCCTCGCATCTACCTTGTATTAGATTTTTTTTTTTTTTTTTTTTTTTTTTTTGACAGGCAGAGTGGACAGTGAGAGAGAGAGACAGAGAGAGAAAGGTCTTCCTTTTGCCGTTGGTTCACCCTCCAATGGCCGCTGCTGCAGCCGGGCGCACCGCGCTGATCCGATGGCAGGAGCCAGGATCCAGGATCCAGGTGCTTTTCCTGGTCTCCCATGGGGTGCAGGGCCCAAGCACCTGGGCCATCCTCCACTGCACTCCCTGGCCATAGCAGAGAGCTGGCCTGGAAGAGGGGCAACCGGGACAGAATCCGGCGCCCCGACCGGGACTAGAACCCGGTGTGCCGGCGCCGCAAGGTGGAGGATTAGCCTATTGAGCCACGGCGCCGGCCACCTTGTATTAGATTTTAAGCATCTTGAAAGTAGGACCCATGGCTTTGACCCTCTCCTGGCACTTACAGCACTGACTGACTTATGGCAGGGGCACAGTCATACTGGACTGGCTCATCCCAGCTGGGCCAGACGGGAATGGAGCTGTGGAAGAACTTCCCGGATCCACAGGGGCTCTCCAGAATGAACACAGACTCCAGCCGTCGGTGAGAAAGCCTTCCCCTGGGACACACTGGCTGACCAGGGACAGATTTGCCGCAGGTTTTTAACGCAAATCTGAGGCGAATGGACGTGGGCAGGAGCTAAGAGACGTAAAAAGGAGTGACAGAGATTTCTGCCACCTGCCTCCCCCAACCCCTCTCACCTCAAGCTCTTTGCTGGCGATGAGAAATATCCGGGCACGGATGTCCTTCCAGCGGCTCTCAGTCCATGTGGAGTATTCGGTGGAGCTCCACTGACTCAGTTCGAAGGCAGGGGACAAGGCCCTGGACAGCCGTGCCGTGGAACGCACACAGCGGGGCAGCCGGTCCGTCTTGTTGGAATTCAAGGGGCCCTGAACCCATGAGTACTCATAGAGCTGCAGAGGAGGAGAGGCCACACTGTGGGCTGAGGTGATCCTCTCACTCGGCCTCTCACCTCAGACCCACACCATGCTCCAACCAACCACGCCCACTGGCTGTCATCGTCCCACCCTTTAGACTCTGTTTCCACCCAGGCTACTACCTCTTCAACGCTCATGTTCCAAAGGCTGCATCCCCGACCTGTCCAGCCCACTCCCCAGGCCCACCTAGGCCCAGCAGATATGCCAGCCGTCCGCAGGGAAAGGGACCTGGGGCATCTCCGACACCCACCACCACTCACATCCTTGTTTTCACTCGGGACTTTACTTGGGTCTTGGCACTGCTCTCGGGTGAGGTTCATCACCGTGCCGGTCAAATTTGCCAAGGCATACTGCACCACGTAGGTGGTGTTGGTGGGGCTGGAGACGGCGATGTAATGCTGAAGAGGGCTGTCGCCTGATTGCAGACCCAGGGAAGGGGACGATGGTTGGTGGGAGGTGGGGCAAGGGCAGGCAGAAACAAGGAAAGTCCAAAATTGGCAGGAGCCAGAAGAGGGAAGGTTAAGTGAAAACAACCCAACAAACACAGGGAGAAAGAAAAGTAAAATGGGGAAGGGGGAACAGGGGCAAAAAAAAAAAACACAAAAAACAAAAAAACAAAAAAACAAAACAACCAGTAAAGGTTAAACAGAGGTGATGACCTTTCCTCAGCTAAGGGTCCCGTCTGCACACCACACGCTTACCCAAGTAGGACCGGAGGTCGTGCCTGAGGATAGACTGGAACCAGGAGTTGTTGGCTCTGATCAGAAACCCATAGAGCAGGCGGGTGACCTAGGATTGGAACAGCGACAAGAGAAAACCCTGGGACTTGGAGCGGGCCTAGGGAAGGAATTCCAAGCGGAGATCCAGTCATGGGGCAGGAAGCGGGCTGGCCAGGAGGACTGGAGCTGGGGGATGGAGATGAGCCGTGAGGGTGTACACGGCTCCCATCCACGAGCTCTCTGGGGCACCAGGTGCACCAAGCGTTAAGGTTTGGGAAACGAGACAAGGGCCCTAAAGGACGGGGGCAATCTGTGCAAACTGAGGCGGAGAAGGGGCTGGGGCCCATGTGCTCCTACCGTTTGGGGATCAGCCTGGACTGTGTGTGTGAAGTTGGTTCCTCCTGCAAGCTCGTACAGTGCGCGTCCCAGCACCGTGGCCACATTCGCCAGGGCCTGCGGTAGGTGAGGAGTGGGGCTGAGTGACCGTCTCTTCCATCCTCAAGCACTGACCTCCTCGGCACCTTCACCGCGTTCCCTGTGCTCCCACCCAGCCGGGGTCAGTGCTACCTTGGCAGTGTCTGTCACTAAGTTCAGGTCCTCTTCAGGGCTCAGCCACTCTGGATAGACCACATTAATGTTCTCAGCGGTGTCATAAATGCTCTCGTAGTATCTGCCAGGAAAGTCGGCATGAGCCTTGGCTACACTGAGCCAACGCTCCGCCCCTTTGCTACTCAAATGGCTCTGATGCAGGAACGTAGCACCTTACTTTTCATCATCCAGAGGACAGGGGAAGAGAGAAAATCAGGACCCCACATTAAAGGAAATACAGAGAATAGCAGCAGTAAGGGTTGGGGGTCACTAGGGAAGCACACAGACTTTCCTAGCAGACAAGGTCAAGAAGGTAAATGGGCCGAGGTCTTTCAACACAGGATGATCTGGGCTGGCGATGCACGAGATCGGTCAACCTGATTTTCAGAGAACTCTGACATGCATCAGGACTACCGTACGACTGTGTGCTTCAACGTTTATATTGAGGGTAGCTGACAGTGGGGGAAGGGAGTGGGGTCAGGCAGGTGGTAGGATCAGGTCTGCTCACAGATATATAAGAATATACCAAGGCCAGTGCTATGGCGTAGCAGGTAAAGCCATCGCCTGCAGTGCTGACATCCCATATGGATGCCAGTTCGAGCCCCAGCTGCTCCACTTCCTATCCAGCTCTCTGCTATGGCCTGGAAAAACAACTAGATAGCCCAAGTCCTTGGGCCCCTGCACTTGCTTGGGAGACCCAGAAGAAGCTCCTGGCTCCTGGCTTCAGATTGGCACAGCTCTGGCCACTGTGGCCAATTGTGGAATGAACTAGCAGATGGAAGACCTCTCTCTCTGCCTCTCCTTTCTATCTATGTAACTCTTTCAAATAAATAACTAAATCTTAAAAAAAAAAAAAAAGGAACAAACCAGGAACCAACGCTGTGGCATAGTGGGATAAGCCATTGTCTACAGCGCCAGCATCCCACATGGGTGCTGGCTTGAGTCCCAGCTGCTCTACTTCTGATCCAGCTCCCTGCTAATGCACCTGGGAAAGCAGTGGAAGATGGCCCAAGTGCTTGGGTCCTTGCACCCGTGTAGGAGATTTGGAAGAAGCTCCTGGCTCCTGGCTTTGGTCTGGCCCAGCCTCAGCTGTTGTAGCCATTTGGGGAATGAGCCAGTGGATGAAGACCTCTCTTTATCTCTCTCTGTCTTTCCCTCTCTCAACTCTATCAAAATAAATAAAGTTTTTAAAAAAATTTTAAAAAAGGAATATACCAGATGGAGTCACCATCACAATCCTTGGGGGGCCCCAAGGAGGTAGGTCTTAAAAGAGGAGCTAAAAGAAAAGAACTCCCAGCCTCGACTGTCAGAGGACCCCTGTCCCTCAGTCAGCTCAGCCATAGGATCAAGTCCAAAGTGTGTTCAAACAAAATTATCCCTCATCCCAAAGTGGTGCAGAAGACACCTGACCCTAACTGCTGCAACCCTCACTCCCCTGAATGAATGAAAATGTGTTATTTCGCTGGGGTTGGAGAACTGAAGCTTAAGCATTTTTGCTTAGACACTCATTTGGCCCCAAGGAGGCTGAGGAACTCAGCAATCCAGCCTGAGTAGGAAGTGCCCTCCTGTCCCAGGACTCAAGGGTACCATGGAGCAGGAAAGCGAGGACTAACAGGGCCTCACTTCTTGTCTCTGGAGCACCCCCCCCTTAGGGTGCATTTCCATCCTTGTGCACCTACCACACGGCAAGAACAGGTGCATTAACAGTGTCTGTGGCACCCTAGGCAGGGCCACGGACAGGGACTGCTCTCTTTCCTCCAGCCAAAGGAACCCCAGCTTGCTTCCCCGGGCTCTTGTTTGAGATGATGCCCTCTGCTGGCAGCCCTGGGGAACTCAAGTCCCAGGAGAGCTTGAGAGAAGCAGAGCCAAGGCTGAGGATGGTGTTCTGAATCTAAGGAGGTGGCCAGGTCTGGCGTGAACAGGCCCCAGAGCCAAGAACACAGACTTACTAGAGGGTTTGGAGGGGGTTGATGTGGGGAGAGGAGAGAGTGTGAGCTTTCTCATAGTCTGCACAATACACTCTCTCTCAGAGAATGAGGGTGCAGAGCCTGACTCTTACTTGTTGTGGAAGGAACCAGAGTGGTCGGCCAGAACAACACCAGAGATGTTTCGAGCTCGAAGAAATCGCTGCAGAGAAGATGGTGGGAGGGCCTGGGACTCACTCAGCCTCCTGAGGACAACATCGGGGACATCAGCACCACTCCTCTCCAGTGTGGCCAGGAGTTCCTCCACCTGGGGAGACAGGGCAGATTAATGCATGGGAGGCTGGGGACAGGAGGCCAGCTTGGGGAGCTACCCTATGCTCTCCCAGATCTATATTCCCCAAGCCTTTTGGGAACAGAGCTCTCTGAAGTTCCTGTAGCTCTCACCATTCTTTTCAGAGCTACAAAATCAGGGCACAAAGTGGAGGCCTGTGTTTTTTTCACATTTATAGGTAAATCCCACTGTCCTCGGGCCACTGCCTTCCTCTCAGTGGCTGCTTCACTGATCACCTGCTGTACAGAACCGCAGGGAGCAAATAGTAAGGCAAAACTGTAAGCTGGATGCCAAACGGGTAACTGATTTTCTGAGTACTACAGGAGTCCAGAGCAGGGGCGACATGGAAGGCAAGAGTGGCAGGAAGAGGACTTCATGGTAGAAAGCAGGCTTAGAGCTGGACCTGGAGGGGAGGAAGGGTCTTGAACAAGCACTGAGGAAGTAGAAGACGACTGGGGTAGGGCATCTGACAGAGCCAGGACTGCACTTCTGGCAGGGCAGCCTTGACAACTGGATCTATGAGGCAGCAAGGAGAGAAAGGACACTGGTCACCACCTGTCCTTCCTGGGCAGTGGCAGTCTGCTATGCACCAAGTGATCAGAGAACTACCCATCCAGAAAGCCAACAGGAAGTCGCTCGGCTCAGGATTCTTCCCAGCAAGAAACAATGGCTGTGGTGTTCCTCCTTCACCCAACACCTAACCTGATCCCGTCTCACAGGCCCTGGGGGTTGGTGAGGACAGGGCAGGGGTTGGGGATGGGGCCCGTATACCGAGCTGCTGAAGCAGGAAATGAAGAGATGCTCTGGTTACCTCGGTCCTTACGGACTCATTTTTCTGAGACATGGGATCCGTGTGCATCCAAAGCTCTAGCGAGGTTCTCAAGGCCACCTTGGGGAGAAGATGAAGAAGCAGCAATCAGTCTCCTGTTCTGGCCCTTGTCTGGGGGAAGGCAGTCAAGGGAGAGGCGGTGGTACCAGAAGTGAGCACAACAGGACCACAGAGGGGCAAGCTGTGAGTAGGAAGGGGAGGGGAGAAAGACACGTGCTGCACACCTGTCCCAGCTCCACGAACGAGGCGATGTTCTCCAACGGCACAGGAAACTTGCCTTTCTCCATGTCGTACACCATTCTCGAGCTGCCAATGTAGTCAAAAGTTTCCTGAGGCGTGGGCATGGGTGAGAAAGGAAACAGACATTCCAGATGGTCAGAGCAGCCCCAAGAAAGGCCAGGGCATCAAAGCAGCAGGCAGGAAGGCTACTGTCTCGGGTCCTCTCAACTGTTAAGTCAGCTTCCAGGCACATGACTTCCCCTCCACCCACCACCCCCTGGCCTGTGACCACTCCTCACATGTATGCATCACAGGACTTCTTGTGCCCAGAAATGGGGAAAATGTACTTCGTAAATGCCCAAGGCAACCCACAGCTGCTTTGTGCCTGCTTCTCAACTCTCGCCCTCCTCCACCCACTCAGCCATGGCTGCTATGACCTTATTCTGAGGCCAGGCTGTGTGCCAGTGGGTTCCTGGGTGGAGGGAGCAGGAAAGGGATCCAGAGAATGAAAGTGAAAGGATGCCTCAAATAGATCTTTTCTCAGTAGGGAATCTAGGAGGGGGTTACATTAACTCAGGGCGTAGCAGGTTTAAAAAAAAAAAAAAAAAACAGGAACGCAAAGAGGACACACATGAGGGTGTATACAAAAGACAAAAGCTCTGTGCTGATCCACAACTTAGGTCCAGCGCTGAGGTCCTCCCCACACCCTCTCCTTCCCTGCCACCCCACCTCAAACAGCCCTACCCCTTGGAAGAAGGCAAACATGACGTTGCGGGGCAGGGTGTTCACATCCGGTGCCTTCTGCAAAGCTTCAGCTGCAGCCAGCTGGGTGACGAAGGAGGCAACAGCACTTTCCGCGCCCGGGGCCACGTTCCAGAAAAAGGAGCGACTGTCCAGCTGGGTACAACAGAAGAAAGGCAGAGGGAGTGCCCTTTAAAACCAGAAATTAGGTCCAGGCCTAAACGTTCCCCACAGTTTCAGCAGAGAGGACACATGTATCCTGGGGTGATGAGCACAGCCTAGGAGTCCCACAGCCTAGATCCTTCTCCATTTGAGACCCCCCCTGATGCCTGATGCAGCAACTCTGAAATCCGATATTCCCAAGAGCCAGGCCAGGTCTTTCTGTGCTAATCCTGCCCATCCCGATCAGGGGCCAACACTCACCCGGGTGGCAGCAATTACAACCCTGTCATCAGGCTCCAATGTTCCCGATGTATTTATAGGCTTCAGCATGCTCCATACGTTGTAGTCAGACAGGGGGTCACAGACGATTTCTGCATGGACACAGTGGGCCATCAACAGGACTAGGGGAAAGGGTAGCTGTACAGAAAGCCTCTGAGCCTCCTCTGACCGTGGCCCCTGACTCTGCATCACTTTCTCTACCTCCAGCTCTTCCAGGTTGGTTTCGCTGCCACCACCCACTTCAGCTACACGCTGTTGAAGCTGTCCAGAAGTGTTTCTACTTCTACCCAGCACTCTCTGCCTGCGCCCTCTCCTTCCCTACCAAGACCTCCTTTGGCCAGCTTCTCCTCCCCTACCCCGGTACACCCAGCACGGCCGGGATCTGCCCTACCTGGGTTGATGCTGAAGGAGCTCTGGATGGAGCTGCGCCGCATGCAGGTGGCAGTGCTGACGACAGCATGCATGTGTGAGAAGAGCTGCATGGCACACAGCGGGAAGGTGGGTGCTGAGCCGTTCTGACTCAGGTTGTGATCGTGGTAGCACTGGAAGGGGGAGATGGACCCCACTGAGACAGCTAGCTGTGGAGCCCTCCCTTACTTCCCAGAAAGAGGAGGGCCCAGCTCCATCCTTAAGCCACTCCCATTTGGGAGACATCAGTCCCTGAGCTATAGTTGTCCTAGTACAACCACAGGATCTACAAGGTCAAAGAGAAAAACTCATCAACAGGTGCAAGAGGACACAGACGCAATGGCTTGGCTTGGGCAGATGAAATTAACCCACCCCAAATGCCTGGTCTAATGTGGATCATCAGCCACTGCTCTTAATGTGACTTGATAAAAGAAACATTGAACTAGAGGTCAAAACTAAGATCCAAGATCGCTTAGACATCAACTCACCATGAAACTTTGAACATATCTCTTAACTGCTCTTTGTGTCAAGAATGAAGACACTAGACTAGAACTGGTCCATATCAGAGCTAAAAAGAACCTGAGAAATTCCCAAATTGAATGTCTCAATTCCTAGTCCAATGATCTTTTTACCTTATTCTTAACCAGTGCCGAATACCTTGCTTCAGATTATTCTTTCCTTTATTATTTTCTTCCAGTCTAAAAACCTTTAATGCTATGGTATCAGGCAGGAGAGAAACAGGAGAGGGGAAAACGAGAAAAAAATACTTCTTGGTTCTTTTTGTAGTGCATCTTTCATAGGTTGCATTAGAATGAGCAGTAGGATAGCCTATAAATGACGCTCTTTCTAGCCAGAACTGGCAAGAGCTGGCAAAATCCTTACCTGTTTGATGACCTTGGTTTCATTTTCATCTTCAAGAAGAAATATAGGGAAACTGAAGTCTTCATAAGCCAAGCCATTGCCCTCAGGGTTCCATGGCACACCTCTGCAGTGAGCAAACTCTGACCCGTAAGAGCTGGAATAAACACCTGATGGGGGGGGACGGGGGGGACAGGGTGAGGGACAAATGGGTCATTGATGCACCAAGCTCTTAGGGACCCAGTGAAGGATAAAGATGAGAATTTCACGGAGTTGGAACTGAGAGTTCAAAAGGAGGCAGTGGTGCAAAGGAGGCCTGACTCTACCATCACCCCTACTGAAATAGAGAGCTACTGGTATCAGGGAACCCGAGGTTGGCAAATTAGGGGTCTGAGCATGTGACAAGAAGGAATGATGGAAGGTCAGTGGAAGAGGGGAAGCAAGAGACAGAAGGGATGAGTGGCACAAAGAAACACTTCTGTCTGGGAGTCAGCTGCTCACAATCCACACAGACAGGCACACACACACACCCCCTTCACAAAGACATGACACTGAAGCAACAATGAGCCTTGTGTAACAATAGGTTTTGCTAGTTGGTTGAGGTTCTTACCAAACCCATCATTTGGGCACTGCACACTGGGAGAGAAGCCTGAGGTGGAATTGGGCTTGGCTATGGTCACTGCAAGTCCAGCAATGCGGCTGGTTCTCCCCTTCAGCTTCTCCATTGTCTCCCTGGAATAGGGAGGAATACCATGAAAGGACAGGAAAGCGTCAGACAGGTCATTGCCTACCCTCCAGATGGCAACAAATGGAGAATTAAGGGATGCAGAACTGTCGACTCATTTCTTCCTTTTGCCAGTCTCTAACTTCTGATTCCAGACTAAGGTCCAAGCTGAACTCAGGGCTCATCTCTCCTGCCCCTGAGTGACCCTGGTACTCCTGTCTTCCCTAGAATCTTTACTCACTACAGCTCTATTCTGATTTTTAAATTATTCTTTTTTTTTTTTTTTTTTTTTTTTTTGACAGGCAGAGTGGACAGTGAGAGAGAGACAGAGAGAGAAAGGTCTTCCTTTGCCGTTGGTTCACCCTCCAATGGCCGCCGCTGCAGCCGGCGCACCGCGCTGATCCTGGCAGGAGCCAGGAGCCAGGTGCTTTTTCCTGGTCTCCCATGGGGTGCAGGGCCCAAGCACCTGGGCCATCCTCCACTGCACTCCCTGGCCATAGCAGAGAGCTGGCCTGGAAGAGGGGCAACCGGGACAGAATCCGGCGCCCCAACCGGGACTAGAACCCGGTGTGCCGGCGCCGCAAGGTGGAGGATTAGCCTATTGAGCCACGGCGCCGGCTTTAAATTATTCTTTTTAAAAATTTTTTTGAAAGGCAGAGAAACAGAGATCTCCCATCTGCTGGCTCAATCCCCAAATGCCCACGACACCTGGGGCTGGGTCAGGCTGAAGCCAGGAGTTGGGAACTCAATCTGGGTTCCCCTTATAGGTGGCAGGGACCCAACCATCCCATTGTCTCCCAGGGTGCACATTAGTAGAAGCTGGAACAGGAAGCAAAGCTGGGACTTGAACCCATGCATTTCAATACAGGACGTGGGCATCTTGAGTGATGTCTTAACTGCTGTGCCCAACGCCCACCCCCAGCTCTTTTTTTAGGTCACGGAGATGACTGCCTCTGATGGTGCTCATTCCTTCCGAGAGCCACTCCTGCACCTCCCCCTGACCAGACCAGGGCAGCCAAGGGAAGCTTTTACTCACACTGGTGTCACTCAATGTTTCCCTCTGTAAAGGTATTTTCCTAGCAGGCACATCCAGGTCTTACCTGGTAAAGAGGTTGCCCTCCAGCAGAACCATGTAAGGAGGGTTGGGGCCATCGGTCAACACCCACTGCAGGTCCTCCATCTTCTCCACAACGTGGATAACTCCTGTGTCCCCACTAATTGAAGCTGCAGGGACAGAAAAGGTCCAATTAAAGCTCCTACGGTTGACATTTCTGACTTTGCCTTCACAGATTCTAACCCTAAAGATGAAACAACATTATCTGGATGAATACAGTCATCTTTGGACTTCAGCGCAAAGCTGAATTGTCCCAGCTCCATCAGGTTAATGGGAGGGAGTGGAGGACAAATAGGCCCCAGAGAACACATTACAACCCTTGTTCACGAAATACCACAGAGGCTCTGTGATCTTCATTTTCTTTCCCTTTTCTCTCAACCACATCAGTCACATACACAACATTGAGGAAATCGACACCAGGGCTGGCACCGTAGCACAGCAGGTTAAGCCACCGTCTACAGCGTCCAGTTCAAGTCGTGGCTGCTCCATTTCTGATCCAGCTCCCTGCTAATGTACCTGAGAAAGCAGCAGAGACGGCCCAAAGCCTTGGACCCCTGCACCCACGTGGAAGACCTGGAAGAAGCTCCAGCATCCTAGCTTCAGCCTGACCCGGCCCTGACCATTGTGGTCATTTGGGGAATGAACCAGCAGATGGAAGATCTCTCTGTCTCTCCTCTTCTCTAACTCTGCCTTTCAAATAAATAAAAAAAAACATAAAAATCTTAAAAAAAACTGACACCAAAGTTTTCCAACCTGTATTTCCCACTGGAGATGTGAGGCTGTATGTCTCTAGCTTGCAGTGCTAGTTTTGAATCTTCCTTTGTGAAAACCAATCCTTCATTTTAAACAGCCAGCCACGAGAACCGTGCTTCTAGACCACAGCACTGAAATACCTGCCATTGGGAATCTGCACACGGGAGAGCAAGGCCCCAACATTTAACTGTGGTCTAAACGCAGAGATACTTAAATTTACGTGGACGGTTCTAACAATAAAATTTTGAGGACTATCAGAGTCTGAAACAACTGTAGATAATATCCAGATACCACTGGATGTTCTGGGTAAAACAAAAAACATCAGTCCTTGTCATGGCATTTAAAACATGGGATATGGAAAAACTGGTATGCAAATAAAAAAATACCTAATTTCAGCTCCAGGAAGGAAGGAAGAATTTACAATATTAGACTGAAAAACCTGGGTTCCAGGTGGCGACTACGCAGTCTTCAGTTGTGCGTGCCTTCGCTGGGCCTTTCATGAGGCGCAGCTTTTCCGCCTCTACTCACATGGCACAGTGGGGAAGGAAGCAGGGAGCAAGGGAGTGGGGAAAAAGAAACACATACAGCTCCCTCTGAGCACTTTAAAGAGTCTGAAAGAAGCAGGTCATTACAACCAGAAAATCCAATCTGGGTCTCACTTTTTCTCCTTCGTTTTATCATGCTGTCAGGGTATAGTTTGCTCAGAACAGACAGATTTGACCAAATAAGACTTAGAAATAAAACATAAACAGGTTGGAAAGGAAACAAGAGCTTCATGAGGAAACGGCTAGAGTCCAGCCCCTCCCCTCTTGTCTCTCTGTATTGGTTCCTGGCTTTAGTCTCTAGAGGCTATTGCTTCACTTCCCACGGGGCTGTTCAAAGAACATGCAGCAGGATGACTCACTTCAACAGGGCCCTGCATGGAGTCCAGCTCCAAGAGCACGGGGCCTGGCCTTTGACGCGGATAGTGAGGTTCTAGCAAGACCAGCAATCTGACAGCACGCATTGGACGTGGATGACTTGGGTCTCCACCACCCTCAAACCCAGAGTAGAAACCTGGTCAAGTGCTTCCTATAGCAGGAAGATGGGACAATTAACATATTCATAACACAAACTACTCTCTACTGTTCATGAAAGAACAAAATATGACAACAGCAAGTTAAGCAACAGAAAAACTGGGATTTGGTCTTCAGATCATAACTTTTTCCTCACTGTGATTCTGATAGTTGTTTTAGAATCACAGTGTCATGGCAATCTATTTTGGAACACATTTACAAAGCACAAGATAAACTTGAATACTTCATTTTCAATGCTTATTCTTCAAATAGTTCATTGCTTTTTTTTTTTTTTATCGAATTCCTGATACCTGCCAACCATTCCAGACATTTTCTTTTCTTTTTTTTTTTTTTTTTTTTTTTTTTTTAAAGATATACTTATTTACCTGAAAGGCAGAGAGAGATGGATCTTCCTTCCACTGGTTCACTCCCCCAAATGCCTGCAACAGCCAGGGCTAGACCAGGACAAAGCCAGGAGCCAGGAACTCCATCCTGGTCTCCCACATGGGTGGCTGGGACTCCCAGTACTTTAGCCATCACCTGCTGCCTTCTTAGGCACAGTAACAGGGAGCTGGATTGGAAGTAGAGCAGCTTGGAACCAGCACTCAAATGTGGGATGCTGGAATTGCAAGCCGCAGCATAACATGCTGTGCCACAATGCCGGCCCCTAGTTTACTATTTCTAAGAAGCCCATTTTGGGGGCCGGCACTGTGGCGCAGGTTAATCCTCTGCCTGTGGCGCTGGCATTCCATAGTGTGCCGGTTCTAGTCCCAGCTGCTCCTCTTTCCCATCCAGCTCCCTGCTATGACCAAGGAAAGCAGTGGAGGATGGCCCAAGTCCATTGGCCCCTGGACCCCCGTGGGAGACCTGGAAGAAGCTCCTGGCTTCAGATTGGTGTAGCTCCGACGATTTATGGCCATTTGAGGGGTGAACCAGTGGAGAGAGGACCTTTCTGTCTCTTACTGTCTGTAACTCTACCTCTCAAATAATTAAATAAAATCTTTAAAAAAAGGGCTGCTTAAAAAAAAAGCCCATTTTGGTCCCAGAAAGATGTCAGAGTGCAGCTGATGACTAGACTTCATGGAATATAAGACTTCTTTCTCCTTGGAAAATAGTATAGTAGGGTAGTTAAAGAGTCTTGGCTTAGAACTTGGGATGCCAGGGTTCAAATCCTGATTTTACTCCAGAATAACCTTGGAACAATTACTGAACTTCTTTAAGTCTGGGTTTCAGAATTTGCAAAATGGTGCTCAGGTTCTCATGGTGGGTTGGTTGAAGTACATATCTAAAATGTTTGGTATACAGAATTTTCTTAAAACTTACTGTTTGTTAATTATCTTGCCTGGTTTGACGGATATTTCTTTATTATTATCTTCTACTCACATCTAATTTGAGTGCTTAGACTCCTAAGCAGGGCACAGACTGAAACACCAATGGCCACAAACACAAACCCCAACTCAACTCACACTGGCAGCCAATCTGATGAGTGGCATTGAGCAGACGGACACAGGGAGCTGTTTTATTTAAGGGGATGTAGATCTTCCTCTCCACTGAGTTTCCCCCACACAAACCTGATGAGAAGACAAAGTGTTAAAAGAAATTGAGAGACACTGGTACTAGCTTCTACCATGTCATATTCTTGATGTATGTATGAAATGGGTAAATCATTCAATGTCGTACTTTGAAACACAAAACTAGCATCCACTCTCACTTCTTGGGCACCCTGTTGGAGCACATAAATGCTCTACCAAGCATCCGGCTAACTGCTTCAGAAGATTACAACATATTCCGTGTAGAGGAAGTACTGGTGAAGCTAAAAGAGAGAAAACTTGATTTGTCAAAGGACGGGTATTTACCCTGTGATGTGCCAGCTTCTGGTTGTATGTGTGGGCACCCTTCCACTTTTCTATCCTGTATGCATATTACATGGGTGCTGGTCTAAGAGTACAGATTACAATAATGAAAAAAAATGAGATTTTTTTTTTCCCAGGAGTCAGAACAGAATTAGGAGACATCTATGTCACACACCTGTCAGTTAATCTAACATCAGTAGGTCATTTGCATGTGCCCACAGTGTAGGCTGCTGTAGCTTCTCCTTTAGGGATCTTAAAACACATGTGAATGCTGGGGAAGGCACAGTCCTGATTATATACAGCCATGTTTTCATTTTAGGGCTCAACCAACAAATAAGCCATATATCGGAAAGTAAGCACATTTACCCACACTATAAAGGCTTAAAGTTCCTCGAGTCAATACTTCGGACTCTCAACAGTTAAGAGTTCCCACACCCTACCCTAGCCTCCCTTCACTAATGAAAGAAACTGAGACAGGGGTTTATGGCGTAATCAACAGAGAAGAAATGATCTACCTTTTAAGCGTGCACAGCACCCACAGAACGAGGCTGTTTTCATCTTTAGAATAAAGTCTAAACGCAGGGAAGGAAGCTAAACTTTCACACCTGCACATTTTGGTTATGAGTGGGGTGGCTGGGCTGTAGGGAATTGAGGCACCGGACAAAGCGGGCTGGAAGTCCAGGAAGAGCCTGGAGCAGGTAATGAAGCGACACGACGTGCCGCAGTGGAGAAGGGACCTACAGGTTCAGGCAAAGGGGGAACTTCTGTCGTGGGAACGAAAGAGAAAGAGGATTTACAGGGTGGGGGGACAGAGGGGCAGAAGGGACCAAAAGGGAGACGCCGGCGCTCGCGTTTGGACAGGTCCGAAGGGTTCCCCTCACACGGCGGAGCTCAAGGGCGAGGGGGCCTCACCTGCCAGTAGGACGCAGAAAGACAACAGGAAAAGAAGACCCGTACTGCCCGGGCCAGGTCCAGAGCCGCCCCTATCCGTGGCCATCTTGCTTCTCCGCTGAGCGGAAGCCTCGGTTCCCCTCCTCTCGGGTAGTGGCCTCTCTAGGCTACCGGTGGCGCCGTCTCGGTGCCCCGGAGCTCCAGAAACCGGAAGTTCGTGTCTTGAGGAGCTTCCGGGAGCTGCTGCCTAGGGTCGCTGACGTGGAGGCGTCCTAAGGGCAGCGGGGAGTGGCAGGGCTCAGGGATCGGGCGCTGGAGCTGGAGGCCTGAAGGATGCTAACCAAATTCGAGACCAAGAGCGCGCGGGTCAAAGGTAGGGAAGAAGAAAAGGGGAGACGTGGAGGCTGGGTGTCAGAGGCGGCGCTGTTATAGGGGAAGAGAGAATGGGTGGACATGCCGGCTGCGTGGGGCCCACTGGACGAACCAGGGAAGACGGAGGGAGGGAGATTCGGCCTAGCGGGCAGTTCTCCAGACCTGCCTTCCTTGTGTCTCATCGGGCATTGATTTACCTGTAAAGCGTTTCCTGCACCGCGGAGGATCCATTTGTCCAGCTCCCTGGTCTTTCCCTTACCCTTTCCGCTTCCCGGTGGCTCCGCGCCCTATTAGTTTTCTTCTGCTCCAAGGCCCTGTGACCTGTTATTCGGAATGGCTCTGGGGATGCAGGCTGTCACTGGCTCCAAGTCAGTAACTTTTTCGGAGGGGAGTACTGGCCCCCTGACTTATGGAGGCTTTGCTTGCACCATCTTAACATCCAATGCCTGTATTGGGCTTTATTTCCTACCTGGAAATAGGGATTTGAGGTCTGTAGCCCCGGGAAAACCTGAGCTTGGTAAGGTTGCCAGATGAAATACAGGATGCCCAGTTACATTTGAATGTCACAGAGCAAATAATTTTTTAGTATTGTGGTTTATCTGAAATTCAAATGTAACTGAGCTTCTTGCATTTTTGTTAATTTGGCAACTCTAGAGCTTGAGTTGTGCTCACGGTGGTGGAAGACACCCCCATGATGATGTTGCACTAGCAGTCTCTCAGAGTGTTAAACTGGGAAAGGCAGGGACGGGAGGTCTACCGAGACCTGGAGAAAATGTGTCTGGAATAGATAGATGCAGCATAGCAAAGTAGTTAGGAACTTGGTGTTTGAAGTCAATTGGGCTTGCTTTGGAATCCTGAGACACTCAGCAAAAAGCTGTATGACCGTGGGTGACTTACTTAATGTCTTCAAATTTATTTCCTCATTTGTGAAATGTGAGTAATTAATGCTCGTTGTCAGTGTGAGACTGTATTCTGAGCAGGTTCTAAGTTTTATGGGAATGGTGAATTTCTGGGACGTGGGTGATTGGAATGGATTGTCACAATCCTTAAGTTTTCTCCTCTCCTAATTTCTTTTTGGGCAGTAGATGAGGGGGAAAAGGTGCCAGAATATTTGAAGGTTACTGTCCACTGAGTGTCACTACAATTGTTAAGGGGAGGAAACAAGCAACTTAAGGGGAAAATAGACAATTTAGAAGAATAAGTGTTCCACAAATAATGAAAATTGTTCTACCTCCACATAATGAAAGAAATGCAAAAAAAAGTATCTTTTTTGGTTTTGCATTAGTAAAACAAAAAACCAGCATAACATCTTGTGTTAACCAATGTGTACAAAATATGGATACCTTCCTAAACTTGATGAGACTGTATATTGGTAGTTTTTTCCAGTTAAACGATATCTACCAGAATGTTAGATGCATGTACTCTACTCCTGAGCCATCCCACTTTAATGTCTTCAGCCTAACTCAATAATACAGTAAATAGACAAGATTATGTGTAGAAGTATCTTCAATAAGTGCTTCTAATAGCCAGGAATTGGGGGAAAGAATTTAAAAGCCTATTACTAGGCTTACTTAAAACTGTGAGGCCCTTATTCCTTGCAGCTATAAAAAGAATGAGGTTATGTTTATATGTAGCTAAATGTGGTGATATCCATACCATAAGTAAGAAAAGAAGTTTGCAGAACATTATAATGTGACACTCATTCTCATAATATAATAAGGCTTGTGCTTATACAGAACTTTATTAAAGTGCAGAACAATATCCTCCAACCCATTAACAGTTGTTACCTCTGGGGACTTCTATTTCTAGTCATGATAAGAACCATGTTTTACCTTAAGTAACGACAAAACTGAACAAAATGTAGAAAGTGAAAAATTTCAGATGTTGGACATTAAGCAGTGCAGGAAAATGATTCTTGAGAGAAGGGAAGTAAACAAGGTGAGTCCTATAACTGTTTTAGTTTAGTGCTTAGACAGAGTTCCCAGGCTGCAGTGAAGGTAGGAGGAAGACTTCTGTGAGAAGTCTTCTTCCTGAGAAGACAGAGTGTAGAGTTCCTGGAAACAAGCATGGTTGGACTTTGCTGGGCAGAATACCAGAGAAGAGGAGGCGGCCCTGGAGCTCTGCAGGAGCTCCCCTCTGGCCTCTGAGTGCTGACCTGTACATGTATGTTAGAAAATTATCCAAAACTTAAGAAAAAAAAAAAAAACAATTGGTAGGGAGTAAGGCAGAATAATCCATGGCGCTCATGCAGGACTGGAAATAGTTTGTGTTCCTACTAACTGGGATAGAAAGATTAGCTGATGTTTCAGTGTAACATACAGAGCCCAAAGGATTAGTATTATCTTTGGAATGATTTCAAATTAGTCCCAGTCTAAAGGCTGTTGTGGACCCCTGTAACAAAACTTAAAAAAATGAGCCTCAAAAAGATCATCTGATTCCAGGTAACTTAACTGCATCGTAGAATAAAACTCAACAGTATTTGAAGGAATATTAACAAAAACCCAACATCTAACATTATAATTTTCACAGTGTTTAACATCTAATAAAAAGCACTGGCATATTAAATGAATGTATGGACCTGTGATTAGCTTAGCATTTCCTTTTTCTTATCAGAATTGACAGAAGGTGACATCATAGGGGTTATTAGCTTATTTTATTGTTTTCTGTTTTATTCCAGGGCTCAGTTTTCACCCCAAAAGACCCTGGATCCTGACAAGTTTACACAATGGGGTCATCCAATTATGGGACTACCGAATGTGCACCCTCATTGACAAGTTTGATGAACATGATGGTAAGATAATTTCTTTCTTTCTCTCTCCCTTCCTTCCTTCCTTCCTTCTTCCCTCCCTCCCTCCCTCTCTCTCTTCCTTCCTTCCTTCCTTTTTTTGGATTTATAGATTTATTTGAAAGGTGGAGTTACAGAGAGGGAGGGAGAGACAGAGAGAGAAAGAAATTTTCTATCCATTGGCTAACTCCCCAAATGGCCACAACAGCACATTAGCAGGGAACTAAATTGGAAGTGGAGCAGCAGGGACATGAATCATCACCCATATAGGATGCCGGCATCATAGGCAGCAGCTTAGCCCACTGTGCCACAACACCAGCCCTGATAATAAGATAGGAGAGAGTTAAGAGATACAAGAGAGTGGGCATTTGGTGCAGGGGCTGGTGCCGCAGCTCAATAGGCTAATCCTCCGCCTACGGCGCTGGCACCCCGGGTTCTAGTCCTGGTCAGGGCACCAGATTCTGTCCCGGTTGCTCCTCTTCCAGTCCAGCTCTCTGCTGTGGCCCAGGAGTACAGTGGAGGATGGCCCAAGTCCTTGGGCCCTGCACCCACATGGGAAACCAGGAGAAGCACCTGGCTCCTGGCTTCGGATCAGCGCGGTGCGCCGGCCGCAGCGACCATAGAGGGGTGAACCAATGGAAAAGGAAGACCTTTCTCTCTGTCTCTCTCTCTCTCTCACTGTCCACTCTGCCTGTCAAAAAAAAAAAAAAAAAAAAAAGAAAGAAAGAAAGAAAAAAGAAAAGAAAAAAAAAAAAGATGCTGCTTGAGACACCTGCAGCCCAAATCAGAATGTCTGGGTTTGAGTCCTGGCTATGCTTCCACTGCAGCTTCTGCGAATGCTTGCCCTGGGAGGCAGCAGGTGATGGCTCAAGTACTTGGATCCCTGCCACCCATATAGTAAACCAACAGATGAAAGATCTCTCTTTCTGTTTGTCTCCATCTCTGCCTGTCTGCCTTTCAAATAAATACAATTTTAAAAACGGGAGATTGAGTATTTATTGTCTCCTGTGGTTGTTTAATCCTTGTTTGATATGGGAATCCTTTGAGACTAAAGAATATGAAAGGAACAGAACAGAAAAATCCTGAACAGGAATTTGTTAGATGTTAGAAGGAATCTCTCTCTAACGTACACTGTTTGCCTTCTTCCCCAGGTCCCGTGCGAGGCATTGACTTCCACAAACAACAGCCCCTGTTCGTCTCTGGAGGAGATGATTATAAGATCAAGGTAAAGAGGGTCTCTGTAAGAAGAATGTGGGGAGATTTGAGAATTATGCAAGCAACTAGAAGACAAGGACAGCTGATTGATCCAGAGCTCAGACTTTATTATCCGGAGCACTTAACCCAGCAAACATGTGTTGAATGCTTATTGTGTACCAGATACTTTACTTTTCTGGGGAATTCAAAAATAAAGAAGAAATGGCTTCTATTCTCTTATCCTAATAGAGGAGATAAATATATGTCAAATAATAGCATGTACAGTTCGGGGAGTGATAATAGAGATATTTCAAGTGAAATAAGGAAGAACAGTCTAGATGCAAAGACAAAAGGTATGATATAACTGGATACATTTGAGATACTTTAATTAGTTTTGCAGGGATAAAACTTGTGAGAAAAAATGAGAGAAGAGGCGGAAGATGAGAGGAACAGATTATGGAGTACCTATTTGCAGTACTCAGGAGTTTGGATGTTATCATATACATAGCAAGGAGCCATTAGAGATAGGTGTTATGTGCAGTGAGTTAAGCAACTATGTAGGATGCCCACATCCCATATGAGAGTGCCTAGGATTGAGTCCTGCCTCCACTTATTTTTTTTTTAAAGATTTATTTATTTGAAAGTCAGAGTTACACAGAGAGAGAAGGAGAGGCAGAGAGAGAGAGAGGTCTTCCATTATTCCCCAATTGGCCGCAATGACCAGAGTTGTGCCCATGTGAAGCCAGGAGCCAGGAGCATCCTCAAGGTTTCCCACATGGGTACAGGGGCTCAAGGACTTGGGCCGTCTTCTTCTGCTTTCCCAGGCCATAGCAGAGAGCAGGATTTGAAGTAGAGCAGCTGGGACTCGAACCGGCGCCCATATGGGATACCAGCTGTGCAGGCAGTGGCTTTACCCGCTATGCCATAGCACTGGCCCCCTGCCTCCACTTCTAATCCAGCATTTCTGTTAAAGTGCACTCTGGGAGGCAGCAGATGACGACTCAAGTATGTGGGTTCCTGCCACCCATGTCGGACACCCAGATGGAGTTCCTGTCTCCTGGCTTTGGCCTGACTCAGCCTTGACCTTTAATGGGCATTTGGGGAGTAAACTGGTAGATAGGAGATATATCTCTGTCTCTCTGTCTCTCTTTTCATGTTGCTTTGCATTTCAAATAAAAATAAATAAATAAAGGGGTTTAAATATAAGAGTAACATCAGATTTACATGTCTTTTTAAAAATAGTACTCAGAGGGGGCTGGCACTATGGCACAGAGGGTTAAAGCCCTGGCCTGCAGTGTCAGCATCCTGTGTGGGCACCAGTGCGAGACCCCAGCTGCTCCACTTCCAATCCGGCTCCCTGTTAATGTACCTGGGAAAACAGCGGATAATGGCCCAGGTCCTTGGGCCTCTGCACCCATGTAAGAGACCCAAAAGATGCTCCTGGCTCCTGGCTTCAGATCGGCTCAGTTCCTGCTGTTGTGGCTTTTTGGGGAGTGAACCAGCAGATGGAAGATTTCTCTCTCTGTCTCTACCTCTTTCTGTAACTCTTTCAAATAAATAAAATAAATCTTTTTTTTTTTTTAAAGTAGTGCTCAGATGGTAGCATAAGATTAGACAGGATACCAGTTAAGGCAAACTGTTGTGTAAGACCTTATAAGATGAACAGAGCCTGAACTTAGGCAGTAATGGTTGAAATGGAGAGAAAGAGATGAATGTGAGAACTTAACGAATTGCTAAATATTGGGTGGATGTTGGAAGACTGATAAGGGAAATAAATGAGATGACCTTCAGGTCATCTTAGGTCACTGGCGGAAGAGGTGTCATTAGGGAAGGAAAATCAAGGAGGAGGTGCAGTTTCTGGAGCAGGGGAGAGGAAATGGGTAATGATTCCATCTTGACTCTGATGACTTTGAAGCACTTAAGGGATAGTTTAGTTGGAGCTGTATCTGCACTGAAGATATATTTAGGAGTTGTCATTAGGAAGGAAGGAACCAAAGCAGTAGTCATAGAAAGTAATGCTCAGAGGGGCCGGTGCTGTGGCACACTGGGTTAAAGCCCCAAGGCTGCCGTGCTGGCATCCCATATGGACGCCGGTTCGATTCTTGGCTGCTCCACTTCTAATCCAGCTCCCTGCTAATACACCTGGGAAAGCAGTGGAAGATCGCACAAGTGCTTGGGTCTCTATACCCATGTGGGAGACCTGGAAGAAGCTCCTAGCTCCCGGCTTTGGATCAGCTCAGCTCTGGCCGTTGTGGCTATCTGGGGAGTGAACCAGCTGATGGAAGACCTCTGTGTCTTGTTTCACTCTTCTCTGTCTCTCTGTCTTTCAAATAAATAAAGTAAATCTTTTTTATATAGATATAAAAAAAGATAACGCTGGGGCCGGTGCTTTGGCACAGCGGGTTAAGCTGCCGCCTGCAGTGCCGGCATCCCATATAGGCGCTGGTTTGAGACCTGGCTGCTCCGCTTCCGATCCAGCTCTCTGCTATGGCCTGGGAAAGCAGTAGATGATGGCCCAAGTCCTTGAGCCCCTGTACCCACATGGGAGACCCATAAGAAGCTCCTGGCTCCGGATCGGCGCGGCTCCAGCTGTTGCGGCTAATTGGGGAGTGAACCAGTGGATGGAAGACCTCTCTCTCTCTCCCCCTCTCTCTCTTTCTGCTTCTCCTCTCTCTGTGTAACTCTGACTTTCAAATAAATAAATCTTTTTTTTAAAAAAAGGATAATGCTCAGAGAGTAGGTTGAAAAAGGTCAAACCATTTAAGAAGGAGTTGGCATAGGAAAGAGTGATTTGAAAGATTAGAGATGAAACAAAAAGGAGAAACAGATGCCTCTTAGATGCAATGGAAGGACTGAATTTTGGGAAGAGGAGAAAGTGGTCAGAATAAGATAAGACTGAGAACTAACCTTTGGATCGCTTAAATAGGAGGGTATTAATGTGAAGTAAGGAAGCAGGTAGAATATATAGTTCTTTGAAGAAGATTGTGATAAAAGCAAAAGTTAGAGGGGCCAGCGCTGTGGCATAGTAGGTTAATCCTCCGCCAGCAGCAGTGCCGGCATCCCATATAGGCGCTGGTTCTAGTCCCGGCTGCTCCACTTCCAGTCCAGCTTTCTGCTATGGCCTGGGAAAGCAGTAAAGGATGGCCCAAGTCCTTGGGCCCCTGTACCCACGTGGGAGACCTGGAGGAAACTACTGGCTCCTGGCTTCGTATCGGCGCAGCTCTGGCCGTTGCAGCCATTTGGGGAGTGAACAAGCAGATGGAAGACCTTTCTCTCTGTCTCCCCCTCTCACTGTCTGTAAATCTACCTCTCAAATAAAATAAATAAAATCTTAACAACAACAACAAAAAAAAGCAAAAGTTAGTGCCAGCAATCTTGAATCTATAAAAATAAATCAAAATTTGCTCTGTGTACCTCTATAAATTGTTTTCTTCAATCAAACCAGTGAAATTTACTTAATAAAAAAAAGTCTTTTTTCATAAATTCCTTCAGGAAGTCACATATTGTAGATTATACAGCAGTACTTAGGTGGCAGGAGAGTGAAAAATGACACCTGCTTGTGGAGAAAAGAGAATGAAAGGAAGGATAGTTCCTTCTGTTATCTGGTTTTTAGATCCTGCATCCTGGGGCCAGTTAGTAAAAGTTCAATCCAACTTAAATCTTTTGAATCTCTTAAGGACATCACCTCATTGTTATATTTCTAGAAAGGTACTTAGCAAATACTTTATAATGATGAACATTTGAGTATCAAGAATGGTTAATTTTGGAGTATGCATTTGGCACAGCACTTAAGTCACTGCTTGGGGTGCCAAGTTTGAGTCCTGGCTGTGTTCCTGATTCCAGCTTCCTGCTGTTATGTACCCCTGGAAGGCAGCTCACTATATACAGATAGGTGTAGCATCAGTGGACTAATTGTCACTTCTAGAGAGTGAGACTGGAAGACCAACAAATGGCAAGACTGTTAGTCTAAAATCCTGTAGTTCTTCAAGGAGTCATAGTTCTGGAACTTGATAGAGGACATGAAAGGAGTCAAAACAGAAAAGACAGAAGATAGAAATGTGAAAGTTTAAAACACTGAACTCTATAAGGAAGAAAAAATGTCATAATATTTCTGTTATGATCTAATTTGTGTAGGAAGCTGTGCTATATAAGACAGTTCAGAATTTTCATGGAAAATTGAATTAAAACAGAGACCAGCATTGTGGCACAGTAGGTTAAGCTATAGCCCACAGTACCTCCCACATGGGCATCAGTTTGAGTCCCTGCTGCTCCACTTTCAAAAATCCAGCTCCTGTTAATGTGCCTGGGAAAGCAGTGCTTGGGCCCTGACACCCATGTGGGAAACCCAGATGAAACTCCTGGTTCCTAGCTGCAGCCTGGCTTAACCCTGGCCATTTGGGGAATGGCCATATGGAAAATCTTTTCTTTCTCTCCCTGTAACTGACATTCAAGTAAATAAAAAAAATTTTTTAAATCATATTGATACAAAAAGTTCATGGAGGGGCTGGTGCTATGGCATAGCTGGCAAATGCAATTATGAGAAAACTGCATTGATTTCAATTTCCTTTGCAACAATAAGTTATCTTTAAATTTAATTTCTCTCTTTTAGATTTATTTATTTATTTATTTATTTATTTGAAAGTCAGAGTTATAGAGAGGCAGAGACAGAGAAAGAGAAGTCTTCTATCCGCTGGTTCACTCCCCAAATGGCTGCAGTGGCTGGAGCTGAGCCTATCTGAAGCCAGGAGCCAGGAGCTGCTTTGTCTCCCACGTAGATCCAGGGGCCTAAGGTCTTAGGCCATCTTCTACTGCTTTCCCAGGCCATAGCAGAGAGCTGGATTGGAAGTGGAGCAGCCAGGACTCAAGCGGGCACCCATACGGGATGCCCATGCTGAAAATGGCAGCTTAACCTGCTGCACCACCAACCCCTTTTAATATAATTTCTTCAGGAGCAGAAGCCAGGAATAGAACACAGGTACTCCCATATGAAGTGCAGGTGTCTTGACCATTAGGCTAAACACTTGCTTCCTTTTTGTTTTGTTTTGTTTTGAATTGATTTAGGTGTGGAATAACTGTAATTATTAAAAAAGAATTGATGTTTATAAAATGTAAAATGTTAGCAATTTTTACATTGTCAAGTAAGTCAAAAGCTTTCAGAAAGATAACAGTAGAAATTATTTGAAAAAATAGCTTTTTTCTTTATTTGATACAGAATTGCAAGAATAATTTAAAGAATAATTAAACCAAGAAACCATGTTAAAGAATTTGTTGATCAAATATAATCTGATACTAATACCAGTTGAGAGAATAATAAAAATAGCAAGTGAAAAAAAATTATATAATTTCTATGAACTTTTTAGAGTATCCCCATACATGTGTATTTTTATATACATGACTGAAGAGATGATGGTAAAAATATTAGAATACTTTGACTTTGCATGCTGTATATCTTTCCTCATTCCTGTGCATTCTTACTGAGCACCTGCCAAGTGTCAACCACTGTGTTAGGTGCTAAGGGTATAGTGTGGAGCATAATGGACAAGGACCCTGCTTTTAAGGAGCTTGCATTCTTGTTTGGAAGATCATACTCAGCCTTTAGAACTGTCTGAATTTGTTAGAGGAAATGATACTACTTTTTGTGATTTACAGGAGAAAAATTTTTTAAATTATAAAGATTATAATAACAAACTGGCCCAGATAGATTATAAACAGATATTAAATGACATTGAAAAATGAAATTAAAAGAAAAAATCTGACCTCATTTTTAGTTTTAGGGAGTTTTCTGGATGAGGAGGATGAGTTATCTTATATATGATCCTACTTTTAATGCTTTGTTTGGAAAGATTTGTTTATTTATTTGAAAGGCAGAGTTACAGAGAGGCAGAGGCGGAGAGAGAGAGAAGGAGAGAGAGAGAGAGAGGTCTTCCATCCTCTGGACTACTCCCCAAATGGCCTCAGTAGCTATACTGGGCCAATCAGGAATCAGGAGCTTTTTCTGGGTCTTCCATGCAGGTGCAGGGGCCCAAGGACTTGGGCCATCTTCTACTGCTTTCCCAGGCCATAGCAGAGAGCTGGATTGGAAGTAGCACAGCTGTATCTCGAACTGGTGCCCATATGGGATGCTGGCACTGCAGGTGGCAGCTTTACCTGCTATGTCACAGCACTGGCCCCTTAATGCCTTCTTTAGTTGTATCCATTGATGCCAAGTTCTTTGGTACTTGATACAACTTTATTATTTGAATATGAATATGATATTGTTTCTCTGCTTAGCTCAGCCTAACTGAGCAATGTAGTATTTTCCATAGTAGTGACTTAACATCTGTTTACATGATAAATGACTACAGATAAATGACTACAGATGTCCGGGCACTGGGGCTGGCACTGTGGCACAGCAGGTTAAGCCATCTGTATCATTGGCATCCCATATGGGCTTCAGTTTGTGTACCTGCTGCTCCGCTTCTGATCCAGCTCTCTGCTAATGTACTTGGGAAAGCAGCAGAGGATGGACGAAGTGCTTGGGCCCCTGTACCCACGTGGAAGACCTGGAAGAAACTCCTGGCTCCTGACTTTGGCCTGGGCCAGCCCCAGCCATTTGGGGAGTGAACCAGTAGGTGGAAGATGGATCTCTCTGTCTCTCCCCTTCTCTCTGTAATTTTGACTTATAAATAAATAAAGAAATCTTAAAAAAAAATGTTTGAACATCTTTGGGAATCTAAGAAAATGATGCTATATGTTATTGTTCTCTTTGGAGTCATGGTATCTGTCCTACTTTTTAATGTGATAGCTGAACCATTAAAGGGTCTGTATTCAGAGCCAGTGCCGTGGTATAGTGGGTAAAGCTGCTACCTGCGGTGCCTGATCATATATGGGTGCCGGTTCGAGTCCTGGTTGCTGCACTTCCCATCCAGCTCTCTGCCATGGCCTAGGAAAGCAGTAGAATATGGCCCAAGTGCTTGGGCCCCTGCACCAGTGTGGGAAACCTAGAGGAAGCTCCTGGCTCCTGGCTTTGGATTGGCGCAGCTCCAACCATTTGGCCAACTACTGGGGAGTGAAACAGCAGATGGAAGACCTTCCTCTGTCTCTCTCTCTGTCTCTCCCTCTCTCTGTGTGTAACTCTGATTATCAAATAACTAAATAAATCTTAAAAAAAAAAAAGGGGGGGCGGCAGCGCTATGGCTCAGTAGGTTAATCCTCTGCCTGCGGTGCCGGCATCCCATATGGGCACCGGTTCTAGTCCTGGCTGCTCCTCTTCCAATCCAGCTCTCTGCTGCGGCCTGGGAAAGCGGTAGAAGATGACCCAAGTCCTTGGGCCCCTGCACCCAAGTGGGAGACCCGGAGGAAACACCTGGCTCCTGGGTTCGGATCAGCGCAGCTCTGACTGTTGCGGCCACTGGGGCGTGAACCAATGGACAGAAGACTATCTCTCTGTTTTTCCCTCTCACTGTCTGTAACTCTACCTCTCAAATAAATAAAATCTTTTAAAAAAAAAGGAAAAATTAAAAAAAAAGAAAAAGCATTTGTATTCAAGCCGAGAATACAGTTATTCAATCAAAAGGCAAGTTTCAAATTAAGCCCTGGATACAAGTCTTGTCTCTTCTTGTTAAAGAACGGTGATTTCTTCCCAAAGGGGGAATATAAAACCTTTCCATGATTTGATCTAAAAGCTTTCTCCCAGCCTTGTTTCCCACCGTTGTTGGTTTGCCTTGTGTTTCCATCTTTGATCTTTTCCCCTTGGATCTTAAGCAAGACTCCCTACCAGAGTTCCTATTTAGAAATGCTAAAGCATAAATCCATAATTGTTCATTGAAAAACCTGAGCATTTCAGAAACCAAAGTCCATTTGATCCTGATCCTTAGTTTGATTTCTGTCTTTGCAGGTTTGGAACTACAAGCTTCGGCGCTGTCTTTTTACATTGCTTGGACACTTAGATTATATCCGCACCACATTTTTTCATCATGTAAGTAACCACGGTGACTCTGGTTTTGGTGCACTCTTCAGCTTTCCTCTAGAAATCGCCTGCTTTTCCCTCCAGAACCCATGCTAGGATAACAGAATCACTAATGTGACTCTTCCAGGATCTGTGTGATATTAACCCTTCTCCTTTGTTTCCATCTCTACAAGGAAGCTCTTGATGGTATATTGAATTTAATTAGACTCAGTGGGAAGAGTAACTGTATCTGGAAGAAGGTCCAGCTAAGATGCTATTTGATAGGTTAATGAAGCATTTACAATTACATCCATCTCTCCTAGGAATAATGGGTTTTGGTGGAGCCCTGTCATTAGCCAGGCTGTTCACCTTCTTTGATCTGTCAAGTATCATAGTAGATTTAAATACTGAGTTACAGATTAGAAATTTACAAAATCTTAATGCAATCCCAACCTGTCTGAATCTCACGATAATTTTTTGTTATTTATTCTCAATAAGCTAAGTCTCTTGAATTGTTAGAACTTAATGACATAATAAGACTTGATTGAGAATATTTTATTTCCTTTTTTTTTAAATTTGGAAGTTTTAGAAGAGACTGAGAAAGTTACAACTGAAACATGTGAGAATGATAATTACTCAATAAGATGATCTATTAGATAGGAGCTGTTTGTCATTGCTATGAAGAACTTGCAGGAGATCCTTACCTAGAACAAGTTGCTATTTACCTAGAAAGTTACTGAACACCTTTCCCCACCCCGAGTTCAGTAAATGTATTTTTGCCTTGTACTTAAAATGCTCTCTGTTAAACACCAGATATACAATGTGAATAAGAAATATTTCATTTTCTCCGGTCTTACAACTTCAAAATGGTTTAGACATCTTCACATATTACTTTCTCCTTTGGTTACTGAGACTTGAGAAGTTTTGAAATTGGATGGTCTGACAGAGATAAATCAGAATATAAAACAAGGGCGAGCATTTAGCCTAGAAGTTAAGACACTGGTTGAGATGTCTGTGTCCCATATTGGAGTACTTAGGTTTGATACCTGGGTCTGGCTCCTGACTCTAGATTCCTGATAATGCATAACCTTGTGAGACAGCAGTGATAGCTCAAGTAATTAGGTTTCTGCTACCCATGTGAGAGATACTTGGATTGAGTCCCTAGCTCCTGGATTTTGCCTGGCATAGTTGCTATTTGGGAAGTAAACCAGTAACTGGGAGCTCTCTTTCTGTGTGTTGCTCTGCATCTCAAATAAATAAACAAAAGTTTAAATATACATATATTAAAAAAAACCATAAAATTTCCATACAATAGGTAAAGGAAGAAGAGCCTTTTATAGGATCTTAATTTACAAGATTAACTATATATAAATACAAATCATGTAAATATATGTAGAAGTAAATGTAAATATATTTGATACCTCTGGGAACCTATTAAGCCTTTGTCAGGCCTCTATTTTTTTTAATTCGTTATTAATTTCTCACATTTTATTACAAAATGTTTGTTACAAATAAATAATCTATTTGTGTTTTTTCTTTGTTTTGTTTTTTATTTGTTTTTACACCCTTGGCTTCAAGAATTCAGGATCTCCTTATCTTTCATCAAGTATTGGGAAACATTGATTATCGGAGTTGATAGGTTATAATTATCATTTTGCTATTTATTTTCTTCTCTCAAGCTCTGAACAAAATGTCCTTTATGTAAATTAACCAATAAACAATTTTGTAGATTCTATATCATTACCGTCAACAAAATTATAATAATGTATCTAAAATGTGTAGCCACAAAATATCAGGTATGTGTTTCAAAAAGAAAAAAAAATGACATTCTAGTCTTCTTAAAAAGATATGGTCCCATATTTTTATTAGCAGGTTAGCAAAATGAAATCCAATGGATTACAATATTTGCATTGCATTTGAAAAATAAAGTAATAAAAGCATGTCATAATTTTTTTTTCTTTTTCTTTCCTTTTTTCTTCTTTGTTTTTATTTATTTATTTATTTATTTTTGGATAACCATTTTAAACACCCAACCCAGGTATGGAACTTTTTAAGACATTTGAAATGAGGCCAGGACACAAAATGAATTCTGTCTAAATAATTCACACTTTTCCCATTTTACAGTTTCCACATCATGGCCTTCATCTCTTTAAAAATTAAAGCAAACATCCTACAAATAAAAATTATTAACAGCAAGAAAATAAAAGAGCATGCTTTTCAAGTAAGCACTTACTTCACAAATGCACTAAGGCTTCTCTTGTTAATACTTACAGGTGAAGTGCCAAAGTTGGGAAGATCTAGTGGAGTGATGGGAGAAAAGACAGCTAGTCTGATATCAGAAAGAGCAGCTAAGTGATAGGAAAATGGATACAGAAGTTTGACAGAACTAGTTTGCTTAAAGCCTTTGTCTGGACTATCTTTCAGGAATATCCTTGGATTCTGAGTGCCTCTGACGATCAGACCATCCGAGTGTGGAACTGGCAGTCGAGAACCTGTGTCTGGTAAAGCAGGGGCAGAGGCTGCAGAGAGCCTTTAATTCTCCATAGATTTTTATAATCAACTTCTCTTTAGAACAGTTGTTCTCCCTTTCCAAATGAGCCATGTCTGCTGATGAATTATTTATCATATTTGTAAAAATTATTGATTGCATTTGTGAAATCAAAAATGCTCCAAAACTAAAACTTCTTTTTTTCTTTTAAAGATTTATTTAGTTATTTACTTATTTATTTGCAAAGCAGAGTTACAGAGAGGCAGAGGCACAGACAGAGAGTCTTCCTTCCACTGGTTCACTCTCCAGATGGCTGCAATGGCCAGAGCTGTGCTGATCCAAAGCCAGAAGCCAGGGGCTTCTTCCCAGGTTCCTACACAAGCACAGGGACCCAAGCACTTGGGCCATTTTCTGCTGCTTTCCCAGGCTATAGCAGTGAGATGGATTGGAAGTGGAGCAGCCAAGTCTCAAACTGGTACCCATTTGGGATGCTGGCACTCCAAGTGGTGGCTTTACCCACTATGCCACAAATCCAGCCCCTAAAACTTCTTGAGTGTTGATATGACACTCAAAGTTTTGGATTTTAGAGCTATGATATTATAATATGTTTTCTTTTAATTAATTTATTTAAAAGGCAGAGTTAACAGAGAGGCAGAGAGAGAAAGGGAGAGAGAGAGAAAGTCTTCCATCTGCTGTTTCACTCCCCAGATGACCACAATGGCCAGAGATGTGCCAATCTTAAGCCAGAAGCCAGGGGCTTCTTCCAGGTCTCCCATGTGGGTACAGGGGCCCAAGGACTTGGGCCATCTTCTACTGCTTTCCCAGGCCATAGCAGAGAGCTGGATTGGAAGCGAAGCGGCCGGGACTTGAATCGGCACCCATATGGGATGGGATGCTGGCTCTGCGGGCGGCAGCTTTTACCTGCACTATGCCATAGTGCCAGCCCCCGATATATTGCTTTTCATCTATGGTTCCTGGCTCATAACTCCCTCCCCAAAGCAAGCCTTAGAAACTCAGGTTACTCAAGAGGATCCTGCCCCAAAACTTTGAGGAAGTAATGCTGAAGAATCTGGACAGACCTTGCTGGGTTTCCCTATGTAGCCTCTTAGCAATCATGCCTATGCAACAAAGTCTCCATAAAAACCCAAAAGGACAGGGTTAGAGAGCTTCTAGATGGCTGAACACATGGAGGTTTTCTGGAGGGTGACAGCCCAGAGAAGGCATGGAAGCTTTGTATCCCTCTCCCATTCCTCACCCTATCTGTTTCTATATCTGTATCCTTTATAATAGCCTTTCTAAAATCCTATAAACAAAAGTGTGTGTTTCCCTGAGTCCTGTGAGCCACACAAGCAAATTAAATCAAGCCCAAGGAAAGGATTGTGGGATGAGGGAATCCCCATTTACAGATGGTCATCAGAAACATGGAAAAAACAACCTGGGCAGGAGAGGTGGATATTTGGTGCTTGGGGCACCTACATCCCATATCAGTGTGCCTGGGGTCAAGTCCTAGCTCGGCTTCCATTCCTAGCTCTTTGTTAATGTACACCCTAAGAAGCAGCAGGTGATCACTGAAGTAACTGGGTCCCTGCCACCCTTGTATTGAATTATAGGCTTCTGGCTTCTGCATGGCCCAGCTTTGGCTGTTGCAGGCATTTAGGGAGTAAACCAGAGGAAGATCTCTCTGTCTGTCTCTCTGCCTTCCAAATTTTTAAAAAAAAGATTGATAATTCAGTGTTTTTAAAATATTATACATTGGGGCCAGCATTGTGGCATAGTGGTTTAAGCCATTGCTTGCAGTGCTGGCATCCTGTCTAGGCATTGGTTCAAGTCTTGACTGCTCCACTTCCCAACTAGCTCCCTGCTAATGCACCTGAGAAAGCAGCGAAACATAGCTCAAGTATTTGGGCTGCTGCCACCTGTGTGGGAGACCTGGATGGGCTCCTGGCTTTGGCCTAGTTCAGCCCTGGCCATGTGGCGATTTGGGGAGTGAACCAGCAGATGGAAGCTCAGTCTCTCTCTCTGTTTCCTTCTGTCTGTAACTCTGCCTTTCAAATAAGTAAATACATTTTTTTAAAATTATGTATTAAAAACACTGGGACATGGGGTCGGTGCTGTGGCATAGCAGGTAAAGCTGCCTCCTGCAGTGCTTGCCTTCCCTATGGGTGCCAGTTCAAGTCCTGGCTGCTGCATTTCCAATCTAGCTCTCTGCTGTGGCCTAGGAAAGCAGTACAAGGTGGCCCAAGTCTTTGGGCCCCAGCACTTGCATGGGAGACCCAGAAGAAGCTATAGGCTCCTGGCTTCAGGTCAGCCCAGCTCCAGCCATTGTGGCCATTTAGGGAGTGAATCAATGGATAGAAGACGTCTCTCTCTCTGTCTCTGCTTCTGCCTCTCTATAACTCTGCCTTTCAAATAAATAAATGAATCTTTAAAAAACAAACAAACAAACAAAAACCATGGAGCTTGCAGCTGGCATCTAAAGTGGAGGGGAACCACATTTGGAGAATGAGCCCCAACTTGTGAGTTCTGATGCCATCTCTAGGTAGTGTCCTACAGAATTGGAGGAGAGATCCAGCTGGTATCCATTGCTATAGAATTTGCTTACTTTCTGCTGGGAAGATTTCACCTCTGAGGTCACAGAAGTCTTCTGGGTTGATTGTGATGTGAGAGCAGAGAAGAAACTTTTTCTAATACCCAGGAACATTTCAGGTTTCAGATGTTTACACTTGGGAAGTTCAGCCTGTGATACATGAAAGTGGTATTCCTGCTAATTTCTTACCAGAGAAAAGAGGTCATATAGCTATGTTTTAGAACAAGAACTTTTAGCTGTTAATTCTTTTCTTATAAAACCTGAGTCAAGGTCTAGATCTCTCTTCCTCTTTGTGTTTGGGGCTGGTACTCTACACAGAACTTTATGTGAAGAGGTAAAGGCTATTTAAAATTTTATTCTTAAAGAAGAACAGCCTAGCCGGCGCCGCGGCTCACTAGGCTAATCCTCCGCCTAGCGGCGCCGGCACACCGGGTTCTAGTCCCGGTCAGGGCGCCGGATTCTGTCCCGGTTGCCCCTCTTCCAGGCCAGCCCTCTGCTGTGGCCCGGGAGTGCAGTGGAGGATGGCCCAGGTGCTTGGGCCCTGCACCCCATGGGAGACCAGGAAAAGCACCTGGCTCCTGGCTCCTGCCATCGGATCAGCGTGGTGCGCCGGCCGCAGCGCGCCGGCCACGGCGGCCATTGGAGGGTGAACCAACGGCAAAGGAAGACCTTTCTCTCTGTCTCTCTCACTGTCCACTCTGCCTGTCAAAAAAAAAAAAAAAAAAAGAACAGCCTACTAAAATCTAACATAATTTCCAGTGTGAATTACTAACATTCTGTTTATGTTGATATTTGAATCAGAAGAGCCAAGCAATCTCAATTATCCTGAAATTGTAATATTTACATACCAAAGCGTTAGAGACAGGAAGAGAGCAATTGTTAACACAGCTGTATTTACCATTGTTAGTTTGGAATTGTTAGGATGACCTACCTTTGCCTGTATAGAAGAATGACTGGAGAAGCATCTATTGAATATGGAAAAGGTATTTAACTTAGGAAGCTCTTGATTCCCACTTCTAATTTGGTATTTTTTTTTCCTTGCAGTGTGTTAACAGGGCACAACCATTATGTAATGTGTGCTCAGTTCCACCCCTCAGAAGACTTGGTTGTATCAGCCAGCCTGGACCAGACTGTGCGCGTTTGGGATATTTCTGGTGAGCTGCCTAAGTTCAGGGGACAACCTAGTCACGTCTGACGTAAAACTGCAATTGCTTAACATAGTGAGGGTAGTTGGCTTGAAATGGGAAATTTTAGGATAGTTCATTCTCATACAGTGGGGATTCAAAAAGCTCATGGGAAATTTGCATCATCTTTCAATGCCATTTTTCCATTAACTTTTGAAACCTCCCCTTGTATAATAGCATCTTTGTTTCTCAGAGTGTTGAATCTGCTTTGATGGTTCTTCATGTTACAGGGATTCTTCAAGAAAAATGGTTACTCTGTAAAGTTCATTTTATTTGAAGAAATTTTAGTTTTGTAGGCCAGTTTTTAGTAAAGTCTATATATACTATTGGGATTTTTGTTTAGGAAGCTTTCAACTCAAGTAAGAAAAATATATCTTTTACAGAAATTTTGAGAATAGGTTAATGCAGGGAAGCAGAACTCTTGGATCCTGTTGGCTTATTTAGAGAGAGGAAAAACTCTTAGATTTCTTCTGGTATAAGGAGCTTGGTGGGGAATGTTTATGTTAGTGATTTTTATGTACAGAATGCCTTTAAATGGGCAGACTTTTAATAAGTAGTCTTTGAGGGCTGTAAATTAAGCAATTTATAGATTGTGGATACTTGGGATAAGTCCTTTCAAAGTTTATATGTCGTGATTTTGACATAAGAATTTAAATGTTTAGTGTTATGTGGAGGAGCTCTAAAAAGTTGCTAACCATAGAGTTTAAATGCAGAGAAAGGACTGTAGCTGTATGACAGACGAAGTGCTGCGTGTTGGAATCAGAAATGAGACTGAGTGCCGTGGTCCTCTGTTTAGTCATGTTTCGTTAATGTTTGCTGAATTATCTCTTTCTATTTGTTGCCTTAGAAATTCTTGAGATATTGAGTTCTCTGAGAGAATAGTGGCTAGACTATTCTATAAGAGGAAGACCCTCTCATCCGGTCCTTATCTGGTTCTTTGTGGTGATAGAGGAATTATCTTTCTACATTGGGTAACTGAGGTGATACTCTGTCATGGTATGATGGGCTAGGGTAATATGGTACTGCTGTTCTTAAAAGCTAGCAGTGACTAGCAAGGGGAAAACTTAGGTCCCTAAACACACCACCTGGAATATTACAGTTGCAGTTGTTTAAGATTCTTGCAGTGCAGAAACAAGCCAAGGAGAGAGGGAGAGACAAGTGGGGAGTAGAACTTCTAGATCATGGTATCTTTGCAATTTTTAGAAGCTTAGAATTAAAGGAGACTGCTATAAACAAGACTGTATTGGAGGTGGGGCAGCTGTGCACTCTCCTTCTAGGGCTTTGCCATTGCGGTTTTTCGTCAGACTAACTAGGCTTTTTGAAGTACACCCAGATGTGACCAGCCATGCCGACAGGAGGAGTGCAGCACAGGCACTGCAAGCCTGTGCCCTCTCCTTACTGCCAGGGAGCTTAGCGTCCACTCTTGGAGCCTAGCTGTGGCTTCCTGTGGTCTTTCACCGTGCACACATTCAGAGCATCCTCTCTGTCTCAGAATATGGGAGCCCGCTAGGGTTGGATCCCAGCTCACGATGTTCAGTTTGATCAGAGGTAATTATTTAGTATAGCCTTTCCCAACCTGGATTCTCTGAGAAAATTAAGTGCTACAGAAATTACTTTGATGATTTTCTCATTTCTTCCACGAATGGTAGATTGCTAATGCCATTCTAGATCATGGAGCAGTTATTTATTACATCCTAAACTAATGCTTTCTGTTCTTTCCCGGAACACTGGATTGAGAAAGGCCTTACATGGCTCTACTCTAAGAGCGCTGTTTGGACCACCTGATGCTAGGACAGCCTATTGCCTGTGGTCTAGTCAAAGCAATTGCAGGCAGTCAGGTGGTGGATTCTCATTGGTGGCCATAAAATGCCCAAGGCAAGAAATACTAATCTTCACTTTTTGCAGGCAGAGGACATGTTTGCATCAAAATTAAGGTTCCTAGATTTGAGAAGAGAGAGAAAATATGGCTCCAATGGGGTTTAATACTTGCTCTTGAATGTGTGAAGTGCATGGATTAATATGTAATAACATTAAAATTGCGATAGTTGGCATATATGGCAGAAAGAGTTTTGTGCTGTTTTGCTGTACTAATGTTGATACTCTTTTTACCATTTCTAAGTGTTTTTCTCTACCTACAGCTCTCTTGACTTTCAGTAACCCCTTAACCAGAGTGGAAGGAGATGAGATGCTTTGGTATTTAACTGGGTGGAAGGAGGTTTGGGATTAGATTTTTGCACTAACTCATTTTTAGTTGGGTTCTTTTTGCTTGGGTTCAAATAAGTCAGAAAGTAGGAAGAGCAGTTAGCTTTCAAATCTATTAGGGACAGGGGCTAGTATTTCTAAGAGGGATAAATGTATTTAATGTAAGAGAAAAAATACTCCCTAATTTAGAGGACTGATAAAAATTCTAATTTTTTCCACTATCTCTCTTTGAAAGGGACGCTTTCAGAGCTAGGGAAACAGTAAGAAAATACAGAGATCTTTAAAGGAAAACCTGGCTCTTGATACCTCTTCCATGAGGATTGAGCCACATGGGGCTTAACCTGAATCTTTTGTATTAACCTGGTAAAACTCTTGCTTTGTACTGTATTTACAATCTAGATATAGGTAGATTACTTTTTTAGCTTGAGCTTCCAAGTAAACTGACAGTTAAATTATTTTAATATGCTTACACCTTTGCATGTCAAGCCCGTGTAATTCAGGCTCAGTATTTGAAATAACTACTAAAAAACTATTAATTTGCTGCCAAATCCTGTCCTCATCCCCTTCTCTTTACTGCTTCGCCTGGTCCCCACTGGGAGGAGTGCATCATACTGGTCTATTCTGAGAGTGTCCTCTTCTCCCTCTGGATTTGGGTAGCTGCTGTAGAAATTTTCCATCTGTCGTTCAGTCCTAGTGAGTGGCTTGTCAAAGGCTCAAGTATTTCTTCTCTAAGTATCTTTTCCCTGCCTGTCACTATTCATCAGTCTGTGTTTGCCCTTCCCCTTCTCCTAGATCATTACATGCAAGTGCAACAAAGGCTTTCATTCTGTCCTACAGCTTTTCTTTTAATGTGTTTGTTGAAGCTTATTGGATGTGAAGTTCCTCACAGCTGTCTGTCTTTGTATCTCCCTTTGAATCTGTTTCATACACTAGACTCATTAGAAAAAGTTGACAGATCCTATTAAAGGGACAAGCGAAATAAGTGAAAGGAGGCATCCCTGTGATAATGTATTTATGAAGCTCTGGAAGAGTGTATTTTTTTTTTGAAAGCGTTAGCTTTATATCTCTAGCTATTGGCTAAACGCTCATCTTAGGGGACAAGATTATTAAAACTTCCGTGGCCTTTTAAGCTCATGCTTCTTTAATGCTGATGTTTAGATGACACTGTAATAGAAGAGGTAATTGTAGTAGTTTTAAACCATAAGTATCAATATGTTCATTAAAGTTAAATTTTCATATTTTCCTTTGTTTACAGAATTTAGGCTTAAAACTACTTAGGTTTTATTCTCAATGTTAGGTTTTATTCCCTCTACTATAGATAATTATCTTTTGTTTTCTATTTTACAAGTGATAAATAATTTCATATTTACTTTACTCACAAAATACTTCAAAAGATACTATTTTAGACCCAGTTCTTTTTTCTCACCTGTAAACCAGAGTACTCACACCTGCTTGTCTATCTCAAAGGGTTATTATTAGAATGGAGCCATGGAATATGTAAGGGTGCTTTGAAAACCACAAAGTCCTTTCCAAATATAAGGTAGTAATATTGTTACCATAATTTCGGTTCTGACGTTAACACAGATAATTAGTTTTTAAAGATGAGTGTAGTTGAGCCATAAAACAAAATACTTTTTGTTTTTCCTATTGCTTTCAAGGTATCAGCTAATTCCTCCGAGGGAGACTAGCCTCCAAAGGTTTTAATGGCAAATATTTAGATTCAGATCTATAATCATGTTTTTTAAGCAAGAATTTAAAAGAACCTGCTAGTTTTAACGATTCTGTTCCTGTCCAAGGGTTAAGTAGAAAGTATGAATAAGCTTTTTGCATAGTTTATGATTTTATAGCATCTTTCACCAAATAGCTATTTTATTCTTAATAGGTCTCATTTTTATTTCCTGTTTGGAGCCTCCTCATGAGTGACCTCAGTTTAACAAATGCTGTGCTGGTACTTCCTAAAAGGCATTTATTTTAAAATTTTTTGAGATAATAGATAAAAAGTTGATGTAGATCGCAGGAAGTTGAAAGTATTGAATGTTTACCATTTGAGGCCACATTTCAAGAACAGTGAAAATGGAAAGTGGACGTACTCTGAAGTAGACAGTTCTTGAGGTGAGATTTGTTGAGGAAGAGGTTAGACATGTCAGAATTTGGGTTGACCTCTGGAAAGAAATCCAAGTTGTGGGTGAAGTATTGAGGTAGCAGAAGAGATAACAATGAATATACTTCAGTGTTTTGAACAATTTTAAGAAATAGGATCTTTGTGTCGTTTTTCTTTTTATTAGTCTAAATTTTTTTCCCTTTTCATTGGTTTTAGTCTATCACTGTACTGTACCTTTCTATTGTCCTTGATACTGTGTTCTTTTGATAACATTATGTTTATATCCTGTTCTTTACCCCATCAAAGGTCTAAGGAAAAAAAACTTGTCCCCTGGTGCAGTGGAGTCGGATGTGAGAGGAATAACTGGGGTTGATCTGTTTGGAACAACGGATGCAGTGGTGAAGCATGTACTAGAGGTACTTATGTCTACAGCCAGTGGCTTGATATGGGCTGTCTTTTCGGAAAAGTCATGTCGTGCCATCCATTTACACATCCTTTCAACATATATTTATGTGTTTATTAAGTGCCAGACCCTGAGGCCCTTGAAATAGTATTGTGAGTGACCCAACAGAGAAATAAAACTTACGTGCTGCCTGAGAATCTCTGTACTGGGGAGAAAGGAAGCAACTGGGCATGGGCTACATCACCAACCTAAAACAGAACCCATTCTCAAGCCTCCTGTAAGGGAGTGGCAGAAAGAAACTGAGTCAAAGTTACTGAGAACTAGCCGTGTGTAAATAAATTTTATACAGGGGAAGAAATAGAAGCATGAGAGAGACTAATTTTTCTTTAAAAAAAATAGATGTAAAAGTTGCTCATCATAGCCATCCACTGAAGGAAGTTTTATTGGCTTTTCTATGTAGATAAAAACATTGAAACTTAGAAAAATTGGGGCCAGCATTGTGTCACAGCAGGTTAAGCCAATGCCTTGCAATGCCAGCATCCCATAGAGGCACTGGTTCAAATACCGGCTGCTCCACTTCCTATGCAGCTTCCAGCTAATGTGCGTGGAAGGGCAGTGAAGGATGCCCCAAGTACTTGGACCCCTGCACCCATGTAGGAGACCCAGATGAAGCTCCTGGCTCCTAGCTTTGGCCGGCCTCAGCCTTGGCTGTTGCGGCCATTTGATGAGTGAGCCACTGGATGGAAGATCTCTCTCTGTCTCTATAACTGCCATTCAAATAAATAAATAAATACATTTTTTTAAAGAGGAAGAAAAAGAGAGATTAAGCAGTTAGCCAAAAATCCACATGTATCTGATGAGTGGAAGAACCAGAGTTTAACTTGGATCTAACTCCTAAGCCTAGCTTTTCACCACACACCGTGATACCTTAAAAAAAAAAAAAATTGCTAATTCAGAACTACTTTGTAATTTTTTTTCCTTTTAAAGATTTATTTATTTATTTGAATGGTAGAGTGACAGAGAGTGAGGGATAGACAGAGAAAGATACTTCTATCCATTGGTTCATAACCCAGATACCAACAACAGCTGGGGCTGGGCCAGTCCTAATCCAGGAACCTGGAATTCAATCCAGATCTCCCCATGTGGGTGGCAAAAATTCAAGTATTTGACTTACCTGTGATTGCATCACAATATAGAGTATATCAATTATATAGACAGGATATGGCATATCTTAAAGAAGTAGTTTTTTTGTTTGTTTGTTTTTTTAAGATTTATTTATTTGAAAGGCAGAGTTACAGAGAGGCAGGGGCAGAGAGAGAGAGAGAGAGAGAGGTCTTGCATTGCTGGTTCACTCCCCAGATGGCTATAATGGCCGGAGCTGTTCCAATCCGAAGCCAGGAGCCAGGAGCTTCCTCTGGGTCTCCCACGCAGGTGCAAGGGCCCAAGGACTTGGGTGATCTTCCATTGCTTTCCCAGGCTGTAGCAGAGAGCTGGATTGGAAGTAGAGCAGCTAGGATTTGAACGGCGCCTATATTTGATGCCAGCACTGCAGGTAGTGGCTTTACCCACCATGCCACAGTGCCAGCCCTAAGAAGTAGTTCTTAAACTCATTCATCTGAGCATCTCTCCTTTTTCCTTTTTTCTTTTTTTAAGATTTATTTATTTATTTGAAGAAGTTGCGTGCACGTGCACGCGCGCACACACAAACACACACACACACACAGATATTCCAGCTATTGGTTTACTTCCCAGATGGTTCAACTGCCAAGGCTGGGCCAGGGTGAAGCCAGGAGCCAGGAGTTTGTCCTAGGTCTCCCATGTGGGTGCAGGGGCCCAAAGACTTGGGCCATCTTCTACTGCTTTTCTCAAGCCATTAGGCAGGGATGCTGACAGTGCAGGCAGCAGCTTTACCTGTTATGCCACAGTGCCAGCCCCTGAGGATCGCTTTTTAAAAATTTTTACTTATTTTCATTTTATTTGAAAGGCAGAGAAACACACATACAGAGAGAAAAAGAGACAGAGATCTTCCGCCTGCTAGTTCACTCTCAAGATGCCCACAACAGCCAGAGCTGTGCCAGATTGAAGCCAGGAGCCAGAACACCATTCAGTATGTGGCAGAGAACCAATTATTTGAACCATCTATCATCGGCTTCCCAGGGTGCACATTAACAGGAAGTTGAATCAGAAAGCAGAGTAGCTGGCTCTTCAATCAGGCACTTTTGATATGGGATGTTGATGTCCCAACAGGCAACCTAGCCCCTGCACCAAATGACTGCCCCTGACGATCCCTTAATACTCTTAAATTTTATTGAGGGCCCTGAAGTGTTTTTAAATGGGTTATATCTGTTGATTTTACTGTTTTTGACATTAAAACTGAAAGCTAATTTTAAAACATGAAATATGTCAGCACATATTCCATTGGCTTTCTGAACAATGACATCATCATGCTTTTTTCTTAATATTTATTTATTCGAAAGTCAGTTACACAGAGAGAGAGGAGAGGCAGAGAGAGAGAGAGGTTTTCCATTCATCCATTGGTTCATTCCCTGATTGGCCGCAACGGCCGGAGCTGAGCTGATCTGAAGCCAGGAGCTTCTTCCGGGTCTCCTACGCGGGTGCAGGGGCCCAAGGACTTGGGTCATCTTCTGCTGCTTTCCCAGGCCATAGCAGAGAGCTGAATGGGAAGTGGAGCAGCCAGGTCTTGAACCAGCACCCATATGGGATGCCAGCACTTCAGGCCAGGGCGTTACCCACTGCACCACAGCACTGGCCCCGACATCATCATACTTAATGTAGCCTCTGGAAAATTGTGTTTATAATTTTTTTGAGAAACAAAATATAAGTAGACAAGTTAAAAACATGGCAATATCTATTTGAAATTTTTTATTTATTTGCAGAGAGACAGATCTTCTATCCACTGATTCACTCCCCAAATGCCTGTGACAGTCGGGGCTGAGCCAGTCTGAAGCCAGGAACCTGGATCTCCATCTAGGTCTCTCATATGAGTGTCAGAGACCCAAGTACTTGGGCTATCACTGCTAGAATTGGAGGCAGTGCTGATCCTTGAACCCACTTATTTGGGATGTGATGTCCTAAACAGCATCTTAAATCCCCTGCCAAATGCTTGCCCCAAGGCAATGTATCTTAAATGTAAATGAAGCTGATTTTAGGGGTAGGAATATTGGGAAATTCTCATGAAAATTTGAGGTAATATTGGATATAGTGACATGGTAATTCTGATGTTCTGATGTTCAAAATCTTTGATGCAGTGGTTAAGATGTCATTTAGGATGCCCACATCCCGTATCTGAGTACCTGGTTCAAGCCTCAGCTCAGCTTCCAATTCTAGCTTCCTGCTAATACCACCCTAGGAAGCAGCAGATGATGCTCAGGTACTTAGGTCCCTGCCACCCTCGTGGGAGACCCAAATTGAGTTCCTGGCTTCAACCCAGTCCTGGCTATTGTGGGCATTTAGAAAGTGAACTAGCAGATGGATGAGCTCTATATGTCTCTTTGTCTTATGAAACAATAAAAACAAATTTAAAAAATATTAGAGTCGGGGATGGCCATTTGGCTTAGTGGTCAGACATCAATTAGAATGCACGTATCTCATATGTAGCGTTCTTCTAATGTAGACCTAGAAGGCAGCAGTGATGATGGCTGAAGTAATTGGACTCCTCCCATTTAAATGGGAGACCTGGATTGAATTCTTGGCTCTTGACTTTGGACCTAGCCCAGTTGCAACATTTGGGATGTGAACCAGCAGATGGGAACTCTCTCTGCCTCTCAAATAAGTAAATAAATGAATAAATCTTAAAGTGGCATGTCTCCTGTGTCTTTTTAGACAAAGAGTAAATCAGAGACATCTTTTACAACCACCAGCATGGCTCACTGACTTGAATAGCAGTTTTAAAGCTGTTTTAGAAGAACCATTGCTTCTTTTCTACAGGGTCACGATCGTGGAGTAAACTGGGCTGCTTTCCACCCGACCATGCCCCTTATTGTTTCTGGGGCAGATGACCGCCAAGTGAAGATCTGGCGCATGAACGGTGAGTGAGTCAGTATCACCATATCTAAGAAACCGACTGATGACCAGAAAGGTGAAATTGCCAGGTCTCCGAGCTTTGACCTATTTTCCTATCTTAGGTTATTATCTTATGCTAATCCTGGGAGCATAGAAATTGCCGTGTTCCCTTTTTTTCTTTGGTAATATCCTGATTTGGGGGACTATGAACATAGTTAAGAGCAAGAATTCTTTTTTTTTTTTTTCCTAAGGTTTATTTCATTTATTTGAAAGGCAGAGTTACAGAGAGAGAGAAAGAGAAAGAGGGAGAGAGAGAGATCCTCCATCCACTGGTTCACACTTAAATAGCCAGGGCTGGGCCATGCCAAAGCCAGGAGCCAGGAGCCAGGAGCTTCATCTAGGACTCCCACATGGGAGCAGGGGCCCAAGGACTTGGGCAGTCTTCTACTGTTTTCCCAGGTATATTAGCAGGAAGCTGGATTAGAAGTGGAGCAGCCAGGACTCAACTAGGACCCATATGGGATTCTGGCAGTGTTGCTGGTGATAGCTTAATCTGTACACCACAATGCCAGCTCCAAGAATTCATTCATTTACAAATATTTATTGAGTGTCTATTATGAACTATATATTGTTCACAGCTCTGGAGATACAATGGTGACTAAAACAAATATAGCCCCTGTCTGGGGTGGGTGTTTGGAGTGGTGGTTAAGATGCTGTGTGGGGGACACTTGCATCCCAAATCAGAGTGCATTTTGTAGTAGTACCTATGCTAACACTTGTTTAGAAGGTTGTCTTACCTCCAATTCCCAAAGTTACAGTAGTAGAGAACTATGATGAGCTAATTCCTTTTGTCCTTTAGAATCAAAGGCATGGGAGGTTGATACCTGCCGGGGCCATTACAACAACGTATCTTGTGCCGTCTTCCATCCTCGCCAAGAGTTGATCCTCAGCAATTCTGAGGATAAGAGTATTCGAGTGTGGGATATGTCCAAGCGGTAAGGAAGTTCTTTGTGTTGGGTGACCCAACCCAGGGGAAGGCTTCTTGCTTCTTTCTCTCCCTTACTTGCTGTTTTTTTTTTTTTTTTTAATTAGAAATACTTCTTTTTCTCTCATCTTATGCATGTAGAAAAATTAAATCATGTATTATGAAAATGTGACAAGATCAGCCAATATCTGTTAATTTCAATCAAATAGAAATCACTAGGTATATTATTTTTCTCCTCTAAATTTAAACACTGGGGCCAGTGCAGTAGTACAGCGGGCTAAGCCTCTGCCTACAGTGCCAGCATCCTATATGGGCACCAGTTTGTGTCCTGGCTGCTCCTCTTCTGATCCAGCTCTCTGCCATGGCCTGGGAAAGCTGTAGAAGATGGCTGAAGAGCGTGGGCCCCCTCCCGCATGGGAGACCCAGAAGAAGCTCCTGGCTCCTGGCTTCAAATCGGCCCAGCTCTGCCCACCCATTGCAGCCATTTAGGGAGTGAACTAGCAAATGAAAGATCTTTCTGTCTCTCCCTCTCTTTATCTATAACTCTACCTCTCAAATAAATAAATAAATAAACCTTTAAAAAATTTAAACATTGGGGACAGTGCTGTGGCACAGTGGCTTAAGCTGCATCTGCAGTGCCATCATCCCATATGGATGCCAGTTTATGTCCCAGCTGCTCTACTTCTGATTCAGCTGCCTGATAATGTACCTGGGAAAGCAGTAGAAGATGGCCTAAGTGCTTGGCCCCTGTACCCATGTGGGAGACCCAGAAAAGGCTCCTGGCTTCAACCTAGCCCATCCCCGGCTGTTGTGGCCATTTGGGTAGTGAACCAGTGATTGGAAGACCTCTTTTTGTCTCTCTGTCTCTCCTTGCTCTGTAACTCTGACTTTCAAATAAATAAATAAATCTTTTAAAAAATATTTACACATCATCTTCTACCTCCACTTTCTACCAGTTTTGTGATAGAAAGGTGAAAAATACAAAATAAAAGCAGTGCAGTAGAAAGCTATGATAAATAGGAGGAAATATCAAAATAATTGAGTCAATCTGAAGCCTTTTTGTTCTTGATAACATTTATCATGACTTTACTCAGGATATGGAATTTACTGTCACTGATTTAGTATTTTTGGTTTGTTTTTGTTTTTAAAGATTTTTTTTATTTGTCTGAAAGAGTTATACAGAGAAAAAAGGAGAGGCAGAGTGAGCGAAGGGTCTTTAGATTGCTGATTCACTCCCCAGTAGACCACAAAAGCTGGAGCTGCGCTGATCCCAAGCCAGATGCCAGGAGCTTCCTCACGGTCTCCTACGTGGGTGCAGGAGCCCAAGGACTTGGGCCATCTTCTACTGCTTTCCCAGGCCATAGCAGAAAACTGGATCAGAAGTGGAGTAGCCAGGACTCGGACCCATGCCCGTATGGGATGCCGGCACTGCAGGTGGCAACTTTACCTGCTATGCTGCAACGCTGACCCCATGACTTAGTTTTTTGACCAGCTTGCTAACTTACCATTCAATATGCTTATATGTGATGGGCTGAAGAGTCCCAGACAATTGATAATGCTTTTCTTTGTGTACCTTTTGATTTCCTAGGACTGGAGTTCAGACCTTCCGCAGGGACCACGATCGTTTCTGGGTCCTAGCTGCTCACCCCAACCTTAACCTCTTTGCCGCAGGTAGGGGCCATTTCCTCACTTTTGTCCTCTTCACTTTTCAGAGTTTTTAAGACATGAAAGTGATTCTTCATTAGCTTTGTCTCCAGTAACTGCTTAATTATATGACAAGGAGAAGAATATTTCTCAGAACCATTTATTGAAGCTTTTTTACTGTGCCTTCTTGGAGGAGTACTCTATTAGTGCTCTCTCTACCAAGGTCCGTTTAACTGGAAAGCCCTTTCTCTTTCATTGGCTCCAGGAGCTCATAAGGCTAATACCAACACTTGGAGTTCGCAGTCTGAGAAGCTAGAAAACAGGTTTTATTTATTCATTTAGCAAATACATATTGGTGCCTGACTGCATTCTTGGTGCTGACATTTTATAGCAGTGCATAAAACAAATTCCCTACCTTTATAGATTTTTTATTTATAATGAAAGAAGGTAAACCATAAAATTAATGATTACATAAAATGGTGTATGGTGAAAAATGCTTTGAAGAAAAATCAAGCAAAAATAAAGGGGATAGAGAGAGATGATGGTGGGGACTACTACTTTATATTGGAGGAGAGCCAGGCAGTGGAACATCAGATGCAAAGACTGATTCAAGAAGTGCTTTGCATGTTCGAGGAGCATCAAGGACTCCTGGAGCACAGTGAGTAAGGCACTAAGTCATAGAAGGTGAGACCAGGCCAGACTGGGCTTTGTAGGCCATGTTTGGAACTTGAGAGTTTATTCTGAATGAGTAGAAAGCCACTTGGAAGTTTTGGGAAGGAAAATGACATGATCTGGTGTGTTTATGTGTGAAAACAGTAAGAGGACAAGAGTGGAAGGATTCTCTAAGGGAATGAGCAAAACATTTTCTTTTTTTTTTTTTTTTTAAGATTTATTTTATTAATTGGAAAGGCAGAGTTACAGAGAGAGAGGGATGGAGAGACACAAAGAGATCTTTTATCCACTGATTTACTCTCTAAATGACTGCAGCAGCCAGGGCTGGGCTAGGCTGAATACAGGAGCCAGGAGCTTTTTCAGTCTCCCATATGGATGCAGGAGCCTGAGCACTTGGACCAGCTTCCACTGCTTTCCCAGTGCGTTAGCAGGGAGCTGGATTGGAAGTGGAGCAGCCATGACTGGAACTGGCACCCATATGGAATGCAGGCACTGTAGGTGAGAGCTTAACTGGCTATGCCACAGTGCTGGCCCCCAGAACTTTCTTAAAATAGAACTCTTTGGGTGGGCTTTGGCCCAGTAGTTAAGATACCACTTGGGCAGCTGCATCCCTTATTGAAGTGCATAGGTTTGAGTCCCAGCTCTGCTTGGGATGCCAGTTTCCTGCTAATGCACATTCTTAGACACAAGTAGTTGGCCCCTGCCATCCACCTGGGAGACCCAAGTTGAGTTTTAGGGTCCTGGCTTCGCCTTGGCCCAGCCCCAGCTGTTGCAGGCGTTTGAGAGTGACCCAGTTTCCATTTGGGATGGAAGATTTGCTCTTTCTGTCTCTCTGCCTTTCAAATGAAATAAAAATGAAAATAGAATCATAAAGACTTTTTCAACTAGCATTTTTTTCAGCAAATTTTTTTTGTTCTAGGGACTGGAGAAAGATGGGACCTATTGTAATTTCTGCCTTCAGGGAACTCATGGTTTAGTGAGGGTGCTGGGCCTAAATAATTTCAGTGCAGGGTAATAAATACGATCATGGACAGAGTATTAGGGGAACCCAGAGAAAGGCATGTCTGAATGTGTCAGTAACGTAGAATGAGGGAAGGAGTCACAGAGATTTGCTTGAATAAAGATTGCAAGTATTGGGAGGATTAAGGTACATTTAGGAGTCTTGCCTTTGTGTGTGTGTGTGTATGTATATATTCCTCTTTCTTAAGTAGTTTCTTTTTCTTTTTTACCTATTGCTAATTCTTTCCTCTTTCTCCATCCCCCAGGCCATGATGGTGGCATGATTGTGTTTAAGTTGGAACGAGAACGGCCAGCTTATGCTGTCCATGGCAATATGCTGCATTATGTTAAGGACCGATTCTTACGACAGTTAGATTTCAACAGTTCCAAAGATGTAGCTGTGATGCAGTTGCGGAGGTAAAGTCTGACTTGTTTCTTCCCTCTAAATGCTCTTTATTTGTCACCATGATCCAGTGCCCACAAACAGAACTTGTTTCTTTTAAACAACATTTGGCTCTCATCTCCTGTCACAGATGGAATCCCCGTTGTATGAGCCTGCTCATACAGGTTAAGCCCTAGGAGTACGGTAGGCAAGGATGCGGCAGTGAATAGAACATTGTTTCCCTGTTGAGAATGCTAGTGACCCTGTGGTGAGGAAATGATGCTGCGACAGTTGCCAGGTCTCCTGCAACTTTTCCTTTCCTTTCCAACAAACTGCATACAACTCCATACCAGAATATATGTCTCCGGAAACTCTTAACTCTGAAGATTTGATAACCTCTGGGTTGCCTGGCAAAAAGAACTGTTCTTTGGAAAGCCAGCTGCATCAGCATGCTGAAACATTCATGGTGGCAAATTTGGGCATAATGGTTTTGATAACCACCCTCTAGCATCACTATAATAAAAAGATGGGTTTATGTGAACACTACAAGGGACTGGGAAAACCAGCCAGAGACAGAGCACATTATGCTACTCTGTGGTGTCCACTGCAGTTATGTGTAGGAATTTCTTTCCAAGTAGAACAAATTCCACTCAGTTGCAAAGCATGCTAACTGTACCTTGTGTTGAATGACTTGACTTGTACTAGGATTTGGTTTTTGGAATTGTTTGTTCAAAACTGAAATGGAAGTTCTTAAGCCTTAAAGGAAAGAAGAGAATGAACACAGTATTTATTTATTTTTATTTTTGATTTAAACAGTGATAAGTTTATATGTAAATATCTCAGATGAGAAGTATATAGTTAATTCCTTTCTCCTTTCTATTTTAATGCCTCCTTGTTTTCTGTTTTTTTTTTTTTTTTCTATATGTATCTCTAGTGGTTCAAAGTTCCCAGTATTCAATATGTCATACAATCCAGCAGAAAATGCCGTCCTACTGTGCACAGTAAGTAATGCAGTCCTAGTGTGTACCATAAGTAACCTAGAATGTCCTCCTAGGTTCTCCCTACATCTCTTTCTCATGCCTTTAGGGAACATCTAATTGCTTCTTAGAAGCCATGTACTGGTCATTTTGCAAAATCAAACAGTAAAATTCAATCTCAACTCAAGCAGGTTTCAGTTGTCATAAACATATTGAGGGTGTATGAACTTAGAAAGGGCAAACTTAATGGAACATCAAGGTGAATGCCCCAGGCCATTAAAATGTTTTGAGAGTGTCGATGAGTATACCCTGTGCCAAGGAGATGCTTATCTGGTTGCTGCCTTTCGGTGAAAATAGAAGAACTGTGATTTTGAGAGGGGGTTCTTTTCAGTGGAGTTGCCTTCAAAGTCATCAAGTAGCCCTCATTTCTTGCCACAAAATTTGCCCCAAAAAGAGGGCGGAAATGACATTCTAATTTAGTCCTAGTGGCCAAATTAAAGAGAATGAAAGCTTTTCTTTCCCCATGTAACTTCCAGTTTCTAATCTCAGTCCTTTAATATCTAGCAGCCCCATATTGTCCCGAAAATTTTGTTTAATGTCTTTTCTTTGGTATCTTTTTTTTTCTTTCAAGCAGAATGTTGATACATATACTCAGATAGGGGCACCTAGCACATTGGGGTCTTAGCTGTTAATTTGTGAGGTATAGAGCAGTCCTTGCTTTCATTCAAATAATATCTGCATCTTTGGAACATAAAGGAAATAAAATTACGTCAATGCTGATTTGTTTGGCAGAGGGCCCTGTAATTCTTAAATGTGGAAACATGCAAATGTCCTGTGGATGAAGGATGAGAAAAACACTGTTTCAGATGATTGTCTGTGTTATGAAACTGTTTTCACTGTCAGAATAAACTGGTATCTTGGTTGCTTCTCACTAACATTTTAATTTCCCCTTTTCCTCTACAGAGAGCCAGCAATTTAGAGAATAGTACCTATGACCTGTACACCATCCCCAAGGATGCTGATTCCCAAAATCCTGATGGTAGGCATTCTTTGTCCATTCCACTCTGCTTCCAGCTCTCTTCACCTACATCATCACTCCTATTAAAGTTATTCACATTCCGTCCCCAGGCCATGGCCACATCACTCATGACTGTTGGCAGGTGCTGCTGACAATTGCATCAGAGGCGACCATGATGTGAAATATTCATGTTCCTCCTCCATTTTATTACCCCAGCTAGATATATATATTTTATAATTTGGTTATTAGAAACTCTCCATTTTCCCTTTCAGCACAGCATGTTATTCTAGTTTATTGTCAGCTGATATGACTTTCACTCTGGTAGTTTCATTTATTTAAAAATGTGGTTCCAATCTTGCAATGTCTCATCCTGGGACTAGGGATTTATACTCTCCCATCCACATCCAGATCCGATTTGCTTCTTTTTGCATGTCAAAAGAGATGAGGCTGTTAACAGCCCCACACCCCACCTGGGATCTCAGGATCCAGCTGAGACCCCTGCCTACCTCTTCCATCACTACCATCCCTTGTTGATGTCCTTAGAATTAGAACTTGCTGACAATGGATTTGACTCTTTTCTGTTCCTTTAAGTGCACTTCCTCCCATGAGTTTATAGACATTACTAGGTCAAACGTGCATTCCACAGGTGCCCACTCACACTAGCATGCTTTCATGATATTTTAGACCCAATCAGTCAACTCACAAAAAATATTTTGTTAGCTCTGTCTCTTTTGGTGATGTCACCAGGTCATTATTGGTGCTTATAATTATATGATTCATTCTCTTAAATGTGATTATGATAAGAGAAAGAGAAAACCTGTAGTATTAAGTATCTATAAATCTTTCTCCCTTAGGAATTAGTCAATTAAGCCATTTCTAAATGAATCTTGTGGTCTGGTCTCTCCCAGTCCACCCCTTTGCTTTTTGCCTCAGATCTGTTTACAATTAATAGAGTTTAAAATGTCTTCATTTTGTTTTATTACCATTTTTATTTTTTCTTCTCCATCCTTTGAGGGAGATTATAATTAGTAAAAGTACAGCCTAATGACAGGCAATGGAGAGGAAGACGAGAACCAGCAAAAGCTTGAAGTGTGGTTGCCGGCCCGTGGAGAATGGGAGTGTTGGTTGTGATAATAATTAGCTTTGTAAATTGCCTGCTCTCTGGGTGCCAGAGAAGTATATGGCAGAGCCGACCAGCATGTTCTGTCCAGTTTTCTGCTGATCTGATAGATAACAGTATCTCATAATTTCCTTCTGTTTATCCTCCTACAAGTTTCCCAGAAAGTAGAGTGTACATTTCAAAATTCTAATCAGCCATAGAACTGAGGAACATTTTGTAATTCTTTGAGGTAATAAGAATGGTCAGTTGGCATTTACAGAGCAACAGCTTGGTGCTAAATACTGCCCGGCCCAGAGCTGGCCTGTCAAGATTTAGTGGGGAGTACTCTGTCCCACCCTGCCCTACTAGGAGATCTGTATTTGCATGTTAAAAGCAGCAGAGCAGCTGTGTCCTGGGGAGGGGCCTCTGTCTCTGCTCCAGCTTGTACAGAGAGGAGTTCTTACAATACTGACAGCATGCTTGCTGTGCCGCAGCTTGGCCAGGGAGGCCCTGCTCGTTAGCTTGATGGAGTGTGCTGTCTCCCAAGATGGGCGGCCCTTCTGCCAGTACATGGTGTTGGCTGAAACGCAGCCGCTTGGCCTAGAGAAAAGAAGCTTGGCAGGGATGGGGCTTGGAGTTTGGAGGGGAGACTGGTGGGGAAAAGTCACTTGACAATAGCCTCAGGTTATGGCTGAATTAGTTAGGAAGCAGCTGAACTGGCACAGCCAAGATGGCAACCAGCAAGATTGGAAGCTCCGTGGCACCTGACTCTGTCACCTGCCAGTGGCTCACCACACGCTCTCGCCCTTTGGTTTTGTTCTCAGCCCCTGAAGGGAAACGGTCCTCAGGCCTGACAGCCGTTTGGGTTGCCCGTAATCGGTTTGCTGTCCTAGATCGGATGCACTCGGTGAGTTGAGACTAGAAGCGGAAACCAATTTGGGGAGTTTGGTGGCAGGGTTCTGTGTATTGCAAAGTAAAGAGCATTGTTTTTCCTTATTCTCCCCTGGGCAGCTGTGAGCCTCACAAATTGACTCTCCCTCTATCCCTAGCCCTATACTGATCCTTATAGGGAAGAAAAGCTTTAAAATTCATTTGATTGGATTGATGATTACTGTGACTTTGGGCTTAAGAAACCAGCTAAAGTTGCCCTTGACTACAGGAGCCAGTAAAAGCATCAAGGTTGAAGTGGGTGGGCTAGATGAGTAGATCATCTCCTTCCTTGTCTTGTTGCCTCCATTAGTACCTGAAGTAGCTACAGCACAAGATAGGCAAAGTTCACTAAGAAAATATTTAACAAAAATGTAAGCCACAGAAGTGCTGTTTTCTGTCCAGTTGATTGAAGCACTCAGACTTTAGTTGAACTTCTCAGTGTGTTTCCAAAACAAACAAAAAAATGAGGCTGGAGTTTTAGTGCAATGCCGATATCCCAACATCCCATATAGGAGTGCTGGTTTGAGTCCCGGCTGCTCTGCTTCCAATCCAGTTTCCTGCTCATGCACCTGGAAAAGTGGTGGAAGATGGCCCAAGTACTTGGGCCCCTGATGCTCATATGAGAGATTGGGATGGAGTTCCTGGCCCCTGTTTTTGGCCTAGCCCAACCCTAGCTGTTGCTGCCATTTAGGGAATACACCAGTGGGTGGGAGATCTCTTTCTGTCTTTTCCCCCCTCTCTCTTTCACTCTGTCTTTTGAATAAATCTTTTAAAAAGCAAACAGACAAAAAAGAAGTATTAATGTCCTTGGAGAGAATATTGATTGGAGTAGTGGCTGACTTGGACAGAGAAGCGTACACCTAATTTATTGAGGATGAGGAATGGTTGCTGAGAAACATCGTCAGCTGTCACCTTACGTGCACACTTCTTCTCTTGACCCCACCTTTGATACTCGTTTCAGCTTCTGATCAAGAATCTGAAGAACGAGATCACCAAAAAGGTGCAAGTGCCCAACTGTGATGAGATCTTCTATGCTGGTACAGGCAACCTCCTACTTCGGGATGCAGACTCCATCACACTCTTTGATGTCCAGCAAAAACGGTAACTTGTCAGATACCATTGAGTAGTGAGGGAGAGTGTATATCGTTAGTATGAGCTTTTTTTCCCCCCAACTGGGTTTACCCATATGCTTGACCATTTCTTGGGCTCTGATTCCAAGATTCTTTATAGACACTTTTCCCCTTTCCTGATCCCTCTGTGTGCACATACACATTAATGTTATAGCAAGGAGCTTTTTTATTTAATTTTGCAGTACTTACCTGAATAAAGAATGAGCGGAAACACAGTGTTGAATTACACAGTTTCTGTACTAAAAGGAGCTTACGGGGCTGGAGGTTAAGGAAAAGGGAAGTATACGATGTGGGCCAAAGCAATAAAGAACCTAAGCTACCATGCAGATAATTTGTTATTTCACTGAGAAACTGGGATTTACATGAATTTGAGGATGAAGGGATGTAGGTCATAGTCTGAGATTAGGAAACCAGGTCCATTCATGTTTGCCCTTCGCTCTGTGCCTCAGGACTCTGGCATCTGTGAAGATTTCCAAGGTGAAATACGTTATTTGGTCAGCAGACATGTCCCATGTAGCACTACTGGCTAAACATGGTAAGTCTTCATTATATCCATCCTGATTTAGAGACCCGTTCCTCCCTCCCCCAATCTACTGCACTCACCCTATCCGACAGAGCACTCATGCCCTCTGCCTCTTACAGCCATTGTGATCTGTAACCGCAAACTGGATGCTCTGTGTAACATTCATGAGAACATTCGTGTCAAGAGTGGGGCCTGGGATGAGAGTGGGGTATTTATCTATACCACAAGCAACCACATCAAGTATGCTGTCACCACCGGGTAAGTTAATTATCTGCGATATGGAATGGGAAAGGCGGCTTCTTGAAATTATGAACCTGTGTCAGGTGCAACTGATGTCCTCCATGAGCTTTCTTCATGGAAAAGCCTTGTCTGCCATAGATGTGCCAGAGCATCAAGCATTAATTTCCCAACTCTTTTAAAATTGTGAAATACAACATAAATGTAGAGAATTACATAAGAGGTGTCTTTAAAAAGTTCATGGAAAAATGGAATTAAAAATAAATTTATTTTGGTGCAAAAATATTTTGAAATCCATACATATCGGGGAGATCTTCAAAAATTTCATGTAAAACATGTATTCTGAAAAAACTATGCGTGGATTTCAAAAAAATTTTCTGCACTGGGTGGGCATCGTGGTACAGTGCCGCTACTTGGGATGCCTACATCCTATTCAGAGTGCCAGATAAGTCCCCACTATTCCACTTCCAATCCGACTCCCTGTTAATGTGCTTGAGGGGCACAGATGATGGCTCAAGTACATGAGTCCCTGCCTCCCCTGTGGGAGACCAAGATGGAGTTCCTGGCTCCTGGCTTCAGCCTGGTCCAGCCTTGGCTTTTGTGGCCGTTTGGAAACCGAACCAGCAGATTGAGGATCGATTCTCTCTCTGTCTTTCTGTGTGTGTGTGTGTGTGTGTGTGTCTCTTCCTCTGTGTGTGTCTTCCTCTGTCTCTGTCACTCTGCCTTTTTTTTTTTTTTTTTTTTTTTTTCTTTTTGACAGGCAGTGTGGATAGTGAGAGAGACAGAGAGAAAGCTCTTCCTTTTGCCGTTGGTTCACCCTCCAATGGCCGCCATGGCCGGCACGCTGTGGCCAGTGCACCGCACTGATCCAATGGCAGGAGCCTGGTCTCCCATGGGGTGCAGGGCCCAAGCACTTGGGCCATCCTCCACTGCCTTCCCGGGCCACAGCAGAGAGCTGGCCTGGAAGAGGGGCAACCGGGAAAGAATCCGGCGCCCTGACCGGGACTAGAACCCGGTGTGCCGGCGCCGCTAGGTGGAAGATTAGCCTATTGAGCCGCGGCGCCGGCCACTCTGCCTTTCAAATAAATCTTTCTATTTTTTAAGATTTTATTTATTGGCCAGTGCCGTGGCTCACTAGGCTAATCCTCCACCTGCAGCGCCAGCACACTGGGTTCTAGTCCAGGTTGAGGCGCCGGATTCTTTCCCGGTTGCCCCTCTTCCAGGCCAGCTCTCTGCTGTGGCCTGGGAGTGCAGTGGAGGATGGCCCAAGTGCTTGGACCCTGCTCCCACATGAGAGACCAGGAGGAAGCACCTGGCTCCTGGCTTTGGATTAGCGCAGTGCGCCGGCTGCACACGCACTGGCTGTAGCGGCCACTTGGGGGGTGAACCAACAGAGAAAGGAAGACCTTTCTCTCTGTCTCTCTCTCACTGTCTAACTCTGCCTGTTTAAAAAAAAAAAAAAAAAAAAGATTTTATTTATTTATTTGAGAGGTAGAGTTACGGAGAGAGAGAGACGGAGAGAAAAGTCTTCCTTCCGTTAGTTCACTCCCCAAATGGCCGAAACTACCAGAGCTGCACTGATCCGAAGCCAAGAGCTAGGTGCTTCTTCCTGGTCTCCCATATGAGTGCAGGGGCCCAGGGGCCATATTCTACTGCTTTTCCAGGCCATAGCAGAGAGCCAGATTGGAAGAGGAGCAGCCAGGACTAGAACCGGAGCCCATATGGGATGCTGGCAACACAGGTGGAAGATTAACCTACTGCGCCATGACGCCCACCCCTCAAATAAATCTTTTTTTAAAAAAAAAATTTTGAGTCAAAATATTCCATTTTTCCATGAATTTTTGAAGTCCCCTCATAAATTATAAACAGAATAATGAATAAGTTACAGTGAACATCTGTGTAACTGCCCTCCAAGTCAAGAAATAGAACAGTTCTGACACCGTAGAAGCCCTTTGCCATGTGGTCTTTGTTGGTCACCCTTCTGTTCCCACCCTAAAGTAGCATTATCTTGATTTTTATGGTAATGTTTTCCTTACTTTTCTTGATAATTTTACCACCCAGTGTGTGTACTGTTATGATTTAGTTTTTTGAGTTTCATATAAATGAAATCGTACTAAATATATTTTAATTTTGTATTTGCTCAGGATTTTGTAAGATTCATCCATGTTGTAGCTCACATTTATTTTTATTGCTGTATAATATTACATTATGTGATTATACCAGAGTTTGTCGCTTAGTCTACTCTTGAGGACTATTGAGTGAATGCTGGTTTTGTAGTACTTTGAACAATGCTCTTTTGAACATTCTTTTGCATTTTTCTGGTACATATGTACATTTATTTCTCTGTAATGTGTACCCTGTGTAGAACCGTTATGCCACAGAGTATGCATCTTATCACTTACCGGGTGATAGGAAACTGTTCTCCATAGTGGCCGTACTAATTTACATGCCCACCGGCATCGTGTTAAAGTTTCTTTCCTTGTCTTCCTGACCAGCAGCACTTGGCTCTGTGAGACTTCTATTTGTGTCCATCTGGTTGCATGTGTAGTGGTGTCTCACTATAATTTTATTTATTTCTTTGCTGCTCTCTTTTCCCTAACAAAAGAAATGTACCTTTTATTTTAGCCATCTATAAGTATTTTTTTCTATGAAATTCTGTTCAGGTCTTTATTATGTTTTCTTTTTCTTGTTAATTTGGGTGAATTCTTTATATCTGTGGATATCAGTCCTTTGTCAGGGCTATGTGTTGTAAATATGTACTATCTTTTCTTCTATAACATGTCTTGGGATTCTCTTAATGACATTCTTTAATGAAAAGAAGCTCTTAATTTTAATATAACTGACCTTACAAATCTTATGTTTTACAGATATTGGATTTTGGGTCCTATTTTAAAAAGTTACTGACTCCCAAAATCATAAAGGCATTCTTCTATATTCTCTTAAAAAAACTTACAGTTTTGCCTTTTCCATCTAGGTCTATAATCTACCTGAAGTTAATTTTTGTGTGTGATATGTGTGGTGAGGGATCAAGTCTATATTTTCCCATAAGGACACTCAGAGATCTAGTACTAAACTTTTACTGAGAAGACACCATTTCCCCATTGTTGTGCAGTGCCATCTTTGTTTTACATAAAGCATACTTTTTTAAAAATCCAAGAATTTTTTTTGTAGTTTTTTCTATCTCTGCTTTAACTCCACACCATCCTAAATAGTTTAGTTTTATAATAAACCTTCATATTTGTTGAAGCAGATCCTCTAGTATTTTCTGTTTTATTTATTGTTCAAATGCTGTTAAACTCTTTTAAAATAAGCTTTGGCTCTTCACATAAACTTTTTAGTAAGCTTGTGAAAATTCACACAAGATAAAACAAGCCAACAAAAAACTTGTGATTTTGATACAGATTGCATTGACTCTTTAGATCAATTTAGGGATAACTGTCATTATTTGCAATGGTAAATTTCCTACTCTGTGAATGTGGTATTGCAGCTGTTCATTTATTGAGATATTCGGAAAGGTCTTTCAATAAAGTTTTATAGTTTTATCTATAAAAATCTTGCATGATGGGGGGCTAAATCTGTTGGGCATTTGATAGTTATTAATGCTATTTGTAAGTGGATAGCATCCATCACAATTTTTGGTTTTCTAATTTTTGCTAGTAGTTAGAAATGTAATTAAATTTTAATTGGTTTTTATTTGAGAAGTCTTGCTAGAATGATTTTACTTTACAAATAATTTTAGCATCTGTGGGTAGAAATTTTGTTTTCTCTTTTAAATAATTACACAATTATATATATTTTTTTCTTGCCTTTCTTCACTGATCTGGATCTCCAATACAATGCTGAATAAATGTGAAGATAGCAAACATTTTTGTCTTCTTCACAATTTAAAGAGTGTACATTCAGTGGTATTGGGATTATGTAAATTTACCATAGGTTTTTTGTTTGTTTGTTTTTTGCCAGGCAGAGTTAGCAGAGAGAAAGACAGAGAGAGAGTTATAGACAGTGAGAGAGAGAGACAGAGAGAAAGGTCTTCCTTCCGTTGGTTCACTCCCCTAATGGCCACTACAGCTGGCACTGTGCCAATCCGAAGCCAGGAGCTGGGTACTTCCTCCCAGTCTCCCATGCAGGTACAAGGGACCCAAGCACTTGGGCCATCCTCCGCTGCCCTCCCAGGCCACAGCAGAGAGCTGGACTGGAAGAGGAGCAACTAGGACTAGTACCTGGTGCCCCAACCAGGACTAGAACCCGGGGTGCCCATGGCACTAGCCATAGACTTTTTTTTTTAAGATGTATGTATTTATTTGAAAGACAGAGTTACAGAGAGGCAGAGAGAGAGAGAGAGATCTTCCATTCACTGGTTCACTCCTCAAATGGCTGCAACAGCCGGAGCTGGGCTGATCTGAAGCCAGGAGCCAGGAGCTTCTTCCAGGTCTCCCACGTGGGTGCAGGGGCCCAAGGACTTGAACCATCTTTGGCTGCTTTCCCAAGCACATTAGCAGGGAGCTGGATCAGAAAAGGAGCAGCCGGGACTTGAACCACCACCCACATGGGGGTACTGGCACTGCAGGTGGCAGCTTTATCTGCTATATCACAATGCCGACTCCTACGATAGTTTTTTTATGGGTATATTTTATATATTAAGGAATTTTCTTCCTTTTTTTTTTTGCTAAGAGTTTTTGTCTCAATATTCAAGTTTGTTAGATTCTTTTTCTGCATATATTGAGGTAGTCTTAAAATTTTTCTCCTTTCATCAATTAATACAGTGAATTTGATTGTCAAATTGTTTGAGAGATTTGAGAGATGCATATTTATTTTGTTAGATGCATATTAATTTGTAGCCTGTCCTAATATATACATATAGAGCATATTAATTTTCAGAATTTCTTCTAATACAGTATATGCATTTAAGGCTATTAATTATTGGTCAAGTATTGCATTGACTATACCAACAAGTTTTAATTTATAATGTTTTTATTATTCCATTAAAAATATTTCTTGCTTTCTGAGTCAGAACCCTTCAAATCTACTACTCTCTACTTTCACTCTCAGTTAACATTGTACGCTCTTCCCCCCTTATTCTCAGGGACCATGGGATCATCCGAACTCTGGATTTACCCATCTATGTCACGCGGGTGAAAGGCAACAATGTGTATTGCTTAGACAGGGAATGTCGTCCTCGGGTACTCACCATTGATCCCACTGAGTTCAAATTCAAGCTGGCCCTGATCAACAGAAAATATGATGAGGTATGAAGTGAGGAAGTGTACAAGGGGTATAAGGGGGGACAACAGTTATTATTTCCTGTAAGTGATCTTTGCTTCCTTCCCTACCCTGCCCCAAATGCACAGGTACTACACATGGTGAGGAATGCCAAACTGGTAGGCCAGTCTATCATTGCTTATCTCCAGAAGAAGGGCTATCCTGAAGTTGCACTTCATTTCGTCAAGGATGAGAAAACTCGCTTCAGTCTGGCATTGGAGTGTGGAAATATTGAGGTGAGAGAAATATATGGTCATTGGCCCCATAATGTTTTAGAAAAGGTGAGGGCTAGGGAAGCATTCGGAAAGCATTTTTCTTAATCTGCTTCTTCAGCTAGAATAATAAAATTTAGGACTTTTTAAAAATTATTTTTTTAAAAAAAGATTTGTTTTTATAGTTGAAAGGTAGAGATCCAGAGAGATCCATTGGTTCACTTCCCAAATGACCGCAATGGCTGTGGCTGGGCTAGGCCAAAGCCAGGAGCCAGGAGCTTCATCTGGGTCCCCCATGTGGGTGGCAGGGGCCCAAGGACTTGGGCCATCTTCACAGGGATATTAGCAGGGAGCTAGATGGGAAGCAGAGCAGCTGGGACTCGAACTGGCACCCATACGGGATGCCGGCACTGCAGATGGTGGCTTAACCTTCTATGCCACAGCAACAACCCCCAAAAAATTTATTTGAAAGGCAGAAAGAGAGAGAGAGAGAGCATGCACAACCTTCAATCCACTAGTTCATTCCCCAAATGCTTGCAGTAGCCAGTGCTGGGCCAGAAACTCAGTCCAGATCTCCTGTAGGGGTGGCAGGGACCCAAGTTCTTGAGGCATCACTGGCCTCCTTCCAGGGTGCACATTAGCAGGAAACTAGAATTGGAAATGGAGCTGAGATTCAAATTCAGGCACTCCTCCCATATAGGATACAGATGGCCCAAGTGACATCTTCCTGCTGTACAAAACCCTGGACTGGGATGTTTTTCACTGTTACATGGAGCCACCTTCCTGTTGCTATTTGCCCATCTCTACTTATTCCTGTGACTGCTTCTGCCACAACATTCCTACTGTTATTGCTGTTCTCATTGAAGTCTGAATTCAGTAATGTTAGGACAAAAGCAAGGTAGCTTGAAATTTGAAAACTCTAATTATATCCTCGATACTTCATCTTGCTTAGATGAAGGGATGGAGTTCTTATTAAATGTTGGGGCCCTGAGTATACAGGTATTGTTTTCAAAGGGAGAAAGGGCTAGGACAGTTTTCTGAACATCTTTTGTTATTTCCTCTGACTTTGCTCAAGCCCTTTTGGCTCTGCAAACTTGGAAGGTAGCTAAGCAAGAATTGGTGCTATGGAATCAACAATTGGTAGGTGATTCTTTGATAAAAGTAAAGTTCTGAAGAGGAGGAAAATTTAATGGGATTCTTCTCTCCATGGATCTGAAAGAATTCTGTTTGTTAATAGTATTTTTAGTAGAATTAGACTGAATGCTAGAATTAGGACTGATGGAAAGTATTGAGGGTTCCTTGGGAAATCTATTAAGAGGCATATGTTTGACTGCAGTCTGGAATTTTGAGTCACAGTATCCTTTAACCTGTTCGCACTGACCCTGGGGATTCTTTAGATTGCTCTGGAAGCAGCCAAAGCACTGGATGACAAGAACTGCTGGGAAAAGCTGGGAGAAGTGGCCCTGCTGCAGGGGAACCACCAGATTGTGGAAATGTGCTATCAGCGCACCAAAAACTTTGACAAACTTTCCTTCCTGTACCTTATAACTGGCAACTTGGAGAAACTTCGCAAGATGATGAAGATTGGTGAGGGCCCTAAGACTTGGCGGGCGGGGGGGGGGGGGGGTGTTCTTGAGAAGGGGGAAGGCAAATGGTAGTGAGAGGGACTTTGGACTTTGAGAAGACCTAACCATCTCTTATTGACTTGGTACAGCTGAGATCCGAAAGGACATGAGTGGCCATTATCAGAACGCCCTATACCTGGGTGATGTGTCAGAGCGAGTGAGGATCCTAAAGAACTGTGGGCAGAGTAAGTATCTTTCCAGGACTCACTGCTGCTATGAGGTTTTTGGAAGTAATTTCTTACTGACTTACTCATGTACAGTGATGAAGGGTTTCCCTTTATTGTGCATTTTTTCAGATTACATGATCCTACCATGCTTAGGAAAATTTATTTAAAGCCAAATAGAAGAGCAGCTAGAATATTCCTTAAGAAAATAGTTAATTATAAGGAAAATAAAAGGTTTGTTTTTGTTTTAGTTTTAAGAGAGCTCTTCTATCTGCTGGTTGACTCACCAGATGGCTGCAGCAACTGGGACCAAGAGCTTTATCCAGGTCTTCCACATGGGTGACGGGGCCCAAGCAATTGGATCATCCTCCTCTGCTTTTCCCAGGCCATTTGGAGGGAACTGGGTTAGAAGTGGAGCAGCCAAGACACAAACTGGTGCCCATATGGGATACCAGCATCACAGGCAGCAGCTTAACCAACTGCGCCACAATGCTGGCCCCCAATAAGAGGTTTTAAAAGTTCTGAAGAAGGGGTTGGCATTGTGGCACAGCAGGTTTAGCCACCGCCTAAAATGCTGGCATTCCATGTGTGTGCCGTTCGAATCGTGGCTGCTCCTATTCCCATCCAGCTCCTAGCTAATGCACTGAGAACAGCAGAGAATGGCCCAAGTTCTTGGGCCCTGCCACCCACTTGGGAGTCCCAGATGAAGTTCTAGGCTCTAGGCTTTGGCTGAGCTCAACCCTGGCTGTTCAGCCATTTGGGTAGTGAACCAGGATGAAAAATTTCCATCTCTCCCTCTCTCTCTCTCTCTCTCTCTGCCTTTCAAATAAATAAATCTTCAAACAAACAAACAAAAATTCCTGGAGCAGTTAACCTAGTAGGTGCAGTTGGTTGGTTCACTCATTATTTGTTCATGTATATATTCAAGAGATGTTTTGTGAAAACTATATCCCAAACATATACTAGCATTTAGAATAGAGCAAGGAACAAGAAAAGTGAAAGATGTGATTGGAGTAAGGTGCTAGTTAGTAATGGATGCATGAGCAATGACTAAACCAAATGACTAGACGTGAGATATGATATGAAGGAGCTAGATGATTACAAAGTTCTCATTAACACTAATGATAGCCGGCGCCACGGCTCAATAGGCTAATCCTCCACCTGCGGCGCTGACACACCGGGTTCTAGTCCCGGTCGGGGCGCTGGATTCTGTCCCAGTTGCCCCTCTTCCAGGCCAGCTCTCTGCTGTGGCCTGGGTGTACAGTGGAGGATGGCCCAAGTCCTTGAGCCCTGCACCCACATGGGAGACCAGGATAAGTACCTGGCTTCTGGCTTCAGATCAGCACGGTGTGCCAGCCGCAGTGCGGCGGCCGTTGGAGGGTGAACCAACGGCAAAAGGAAGACCTTTCTCTATGTCTCTCTCTCTCACTGTCCACTCTGCCTGTCCAAAAAAAAAAAAAAAAAAAAAAAAAAAAAATTTAACACTAATGATAGATCTTAGAGGTAATCAGCTGCATTAGTTATCAATTTCTGTGTAACAAATTACTCCCAAATTCCGTACAGATCAAGCATCCTTAATTTGAAAATCCAACATCTGATATGCTTCAAAACCCACAAGTTAAAAAAATTAAAATTTATTTGTTTTCTTTATTTGAAAGGCAGACAGAATGAGATCTTTTATCTGCTGGTTCACTCTCCAAATGCCTGCAACAGCCAGGACATAGCCATGCTGGAGCTGGGATCCCCAAACCCAATCTTGGTCTCCAGTGTGGGTGGCAGGAACCCAAATACTTAAGCTATAACCTGCTGCCCCTGAGGGTATATGTTAGTAGGAAACGGAATCATACACAGAGCCAGAACTCAAACCTGGGCACTCTGATCCGAGATGCAAGTGGCCCAAGCAGCATCTTAACTACTGTTCCAAAAGCCTACCCTCTCCAGATTTTCTATATGCTATCAACACTTAACCAGTAGTCTATGCAAATATTCCAAAGTCCACAAAATTCTGAAATGTAAAAGACTTCTGGTCCCAACCATTCCAGGTAAAGGGTACTCAGCCTGTAATTTACAGCAGTGAACACTTGTCATCTCACAATTTGAGTATAGCTTGGTTCAGAGTCTCTCATGAGGCTTCAGTCAGAGTGTTGACCAGGGTTGAAGACTGGCATGGCTGTTGGAAGTCCTCAGGTCTTTGCATCCTGTGGTCTGGAAGATGACAATTTCTTGCCATAATGACTTCTTCATAGAACATTTCACAACATGACAGCTAGTTTCTCTCAGAGCATGTGAGCAAAAGCGAGCACCCAAGATAGAAGCTGCAATCTTCATAAGTAATCTTAGAAGTGACATCTCACTTGTTGTTATATTCTATCCATTAGTTAATGTGTCCAGCTCAGACTTAAGAATTGTGTGCTTTGCAAATGCTTGACTAACAGGAGGATAGATCACTGGAGGTCATCTCAGAGGCCGTCTGCCACATAACATCCACTTGGAACTGGACTTGTACTACAAAGCCTGTTCTCTCTACAGAGTCCCTGGCCTATCTCACAGCTGCTACCCATGGCTTAGATGAAGAAGCTGAGAGCCTAAAGGAGACATTTGACCCAGAGAAGGAAACAGTGAGTCTGTATTTCATGAGTGTCTCTTACTGCAGGGTCAGCATTAGATCTTGAGACAATGTAGAACTGTAAATGTCAGTCTTCCACTTGGTTACAGGGAGAATCTAAGAAGCAAATGAGAACAGAGGTGACTCCACAACCTTCCCTACATGATTTGTAAGAGCTGTTTCTGTTTATCTCTTTTCTTCTACTTTTTAGATCCCAGACATTGACCCTAATGCCAAGCTGCTTCAACCACCTGCACCTATCATGCCACTGGATACCAACTGGCCATTATTGACCGTGTCAAAAGGATTCTTTGAAGGCACCATTGCCAGCAAGGGTGAGCGCTCACTTCTCCCGCAGCATTTTTTGTTGCTTGTTTTGTGAAGAGCTGTTCTGGAGATTACCATTAGCATTTAATTTCCTTTGTCCTTTTATCTGTGTGCAGCTTCACAGAGCACTGAAATGACAGAGTTACGGTGCAGGCTTAAAAACTGAGTAAAAGCATTCTGAAATCTTTAAAGGAAAAAAGGAAGGATAAAAAAAGGAAAATACTCTACTACTACTCTCATAACTTCTGTTAGATTTCTCATGTGTTTCCTTAGGTTTTGCCATATATTTAGTCACGTTCTATTTTATCGTTCATGATCTAACAATATTAAGGTGCAAGTTCAGCTACCTCTAAGTCTGTCACATGGTTATATGCAGATGTGAGCTACTTCCCTCTACCACTCCCACTCTTACCTTTCTTTTGTTTTCTTGGATATGTCTACAAGTTCACTTCTCCTGAGTTAGACCCAAAACAGACCTTTGGGCAGTTTGTGATCAGCTCTGCTCTTTCTTCCATTTCTTCCACCTTCCTTACGTCCTTATGCCTTGCACACTCAGTTGTGGTGTTAACTTAGCAAAGATCTCAAGAAAAAATTCCAAGAGTTGGTAGCCAAAGGCTTATAAGTTAAAAAAAAAAAAAGATTTGGGGGGCTGACAGCTCGTGGGAGTCCACAGGCAGCCGGAGACTTGTCAAGGTTCTTGAGGAACCCCTGTGAGGAAGAAGCCTCCTTGAGAGCATGTGGGTTGTAGTTGCTTCTCTTCTCACATGTGCTGGTTGTCCCCTGGCTGGTCTATACACCTTGTGGGTTTAAGTTGAAAGCAGTTCTCACAGAGGCGCTTCCTTCTGGTTCTTTCTAGAATACTAGGCGACAGCTTTAACCCTTCGTGACGCTCAAAGGGCTGCTCTCGAAAGATTGAGTCTGTGCTGGTCCTTTCGAAGCTTCTGGCTGAGGTTCCCCTTCTCACATTTTAGTGCTTGGTCATAGTAAACCTATCTTTTTAAAGATTTATTAGATTTATTTATTTATTGGAGAGGCAGAGCGAGATCTTCCATTGGCTGGTTTACTCCCCAAATGGCTGAGCCCATGGGAAGCCAAGAGCTTCTTCCAGGTCTCCCACATGGGTGCAGGGGCCCAAGCACTTGGGCCATCTTCTACTGCTTTCCCAGGCCATAGCAGAGAGCTGGATCAGAAGTGGAGCGGCTGGGACTCCAACCTGTGCCCATATGGGATGCCAGCACTGCAGGTGGAGGTTTACCCTACTATGCCACAGCATTGGTCCCATGTAAATACATCTGTACAACCTTACAAATAAAGTATTTAAAAAAAAAAAAAGATTTAAAAAGTCAGTTTTTGAAACAGGAAGGCCGGTTGCTTCCATCTTTTCTTCTGTTCCCTCTCTGTGTGAAACCTACTGCAAATTGGCCTAACATATATACTATAAAAATAAATGACACCTAAAAAAGGTAGGGCAGAACCTTAGGCCCATCTTTGAAAAGCTCTGCTTGTCTGAAGAGAAGGCCCTATCTCAGCCTTGCTGGGCTCTCACCAGCTCCTTGTGTCCCTTCTCTGTAGGGAAAGGAGGAGCTCTGGCTGCCGACATTGATATTGACACTGTGGGCACTGAAGGCTGGGGAGAGGATGCAGAGCTGCAGCTGGATGAAGGTAAGAGTGCTGTTTTAGGGCTGTGCCACGGAGATGGAATGCAAATGGATGCTAGGGTCCTCTTGGGTGAGGACTAGGATGTGGAGCAAATAAGTTCCCAGTATTTAGCTTTTCTTTGGCTAAGGTTGTATCGTCACCAAAATCTCTTTTGGGCCTGGATTTTCCTTACAGATGGGTTTGTGGAGGCCACAGAAGGTTTGGGAGATGATGCTCTTGGCAAGGGACAGGAAGAAGGAGGTGGCTGGGATGTAGAAGAAGACCTGGAGCTCCCTCCTGAGCTGGTATGTGGAAGTCTTAACCTTGTGAGGTTCACTTCTTTTCTCCCTTGGGAGCTAGTAGCCTATAATTGCCATCCCTACCCCACTCCTATTCTGAGGTGTCCAGATGGAAGGACACCTAGACCATCTTTCTAATCTGATGCTTATCTCCCATTTGAGAGAAAGAAGGAGAGTCAGAGTTAGTGGCCATATCACTTCCATCTGCCCTGATGTACCCAAAGAGGAGGGGATGTAGGACTCTCCCTAAGCTTATGCTTATTGCCCACTTGAAACAAAGAAGAATGAAGTAATCAGGGTTGTGCCAGCAGTGTGAAAAGCAGCACACTTTTCCAGATGTAAATTGGAGCTTTGGATACGTTCTTTTGTTCCTGGTGAGGTGGCCCCTTCTTGGGGAGGTCTTCTCCCACAACCACCAGCCTTCTTCCCCAATAGGGGTAGAGAACAAGGTAAAGTATTGTGTTTTAGATTCATCAGAATGAAGTACATTGCTTGAATAACATTTTTTAAAGATTTATTTATTTATTTGAAAGGCAGAGGGAGAGACTGACAGAGATCTTCCATTTGCTGGTTTACTCCCTATGTGGCCGCAATGACCAGGGCTGCCAAAGCTGAAGCCAGGAGCCAGGAATTCCATCTGGGTCTCCTACTTGGGTGGCAAGGGCCCAAGCACTTGGAGCGTCATCCACTGCTTTCCAGGAGCATTAGCAGGGAGCTGGCTCAGAAATGGAGCAGCGGGGACTTGAACATGCACTCATCAGGGATGCTGGTGTCATGCAGGTGGTGGCTTAACCCACTGCACCACAACACCAGCCCCTTGAATGACTTCTTTAAAATATATATAGTTTATTTATAGTATATATAGTTTATTATATATATTATTATATATTATATAGTTTATTATTTATATAGTTTGTTTGAAAGAGGTACAGAGAGGGAGATAAATCTTCCATCTTCTCTTTCACTCCCCAGATGGCAGCAACAGCCAGGGCTGGACTGGGCTAAATCCAGGAGCCAGGAACTTCACCCGGTCTCCCACAGGGGTGGCAGAGGCCGAAACACTTGAGCCATCTTCCACTGCTTTTTCCCAGGCCCTTAGCGGGAAGCTGGATCGGGAGTGGAACTTCCGGGACATGAACTGGTGCCCATAAGGGATGCCTGTGTCACAGGCAGTAGCTTTATCAACTGCATCATAACACTTCCCCCTTGAATGACTTTTAAAATGACTCAGTTTTTGTTTTTCTTCTAGGATGTACCCCCTGGGGCAGCTGGTGGGGCTGAAGATGGATTCTTTGTGCCCCCGACAAAGGGAACAAGTCCTACTCAGGTAAGCAGGAAAACACAGCCCTGTGGCAGGCATACTTTCTGAGTGTGTAAATGTTATGTATTTTTCTACTGTAGATATGGGGGAGGACAGTTTGGGAAGAGAGCGGAGGAAATTTCACTTGGCTTAGGTGTTTTGTTTCTTCTTAGATCTGGTGCAATAACTCTCAGCTTCCAGTTGATCACATCCTGGCAGGTTCTTTTGAAACAGCCATGCGGGTGAGTCTTCTTAAAGTAACCTTGACATTTGCTCTGGACTGTTGGGGAATGGGTGATTCTTCTTAACTGCATGGAATTATCCCACCACAAGGGCAGAGGTGTGTGTGTTTATCATGGTCTCACTCGAGGATACTTGCCCTGGAGTCCTTCCTCTTACCTGCTGTCCAATGGCCACATAATTTCTTAAGGCAGATTCGTCAAGTCATCTCCCCTTTTATGGCCTGCTCTCTGGCCCTCATTATGAGACTGGCACTGAACAGGTACATATTTTGAACAGTAAGCCACATGCTATAGTAATGACAACTACAATCACTGTTAGCATTTATTCAGTGTCCGCTATACGCCAGGTGCTATCCTATATGCTGTATAGATATTATTAGATGAGGTAGGGCCTATAATTTAGTGTATTCACTGATGAGGAAGCAAGTACCAGAAGTTAAGTACCATACCCAAAGTTAACTTGTTTATAAGGGACAGGACCAAAACCCTTACACTTCTTTCTTCCTATGTTCTAGCTTCTTCACGACCAGGTAGGGGTAATCCAGTTTGGCCCCTACAAGCAACTGTTCCTACAGACATTTGCCCGAGGCCGTACCACGTATCAGGCTCTGCCCTGCCTGCCCTCCATGTATGGCTACCCTAATCGCAATTGGTAAGGCCCCTGCTGCTTGCTTCATCCATTTCAAATTGTGCTAGATACTACAGAGGACAGTCTGGGTGACACAGAATTGTCCCAGAGCTAGAGGGTTTTGTCTCAGGGAAAGTTCTTTGGCTTGTTGCTCTATGGGATGTGGTTTACACCTGCTGCCATCCTGTTCCCCGGCTACTTGCACGTTGGGATGACTGAATGTGCTTGCCAGAAAATGCAGTTCCTTCTGGTTGGCTGCTGACACCCTGTCTTCTTTCTACTTGTGCCTTTCTAGGAAGGATGCAGGGTTGAAAAATGGTGTACCAGCAGTGGGCCTGAAGCTTAATGACCTCATTCAGCGGTTGCAACTGTGCTACCAGCTCACCACGGTTGGGAAGTTTGAGGAAGCTGTGGAAAAATTCCGTTCTATCCTGCTCAGTGTGCCACTTCTTGTTGTGGACAATAAACAGGAGATTGCAGAGGTAGGAAAGGTCTGGCCACTTCTCCCTGTCCCAGGCCCTCTCATGTTCCTGTCTGTACCATGACCTTCCTCTGTCTCTTTTCCAGGCCCAGCAGCTCATTACCATTTGCCGTGAGTACATTGTGGGTTTGTCCATGGAGATAGAAAGAAAGAAGCTGCCCAAAGAGACCCTAGAACAGCAGAAGCGCATCTGTGAGGTAGGATTTCTTAGGACTTAGCACTGCAGAAGCATCCTCTCTTGCCCTCCCTTAGGTCTGAATTCTTTAGTTCCAGGTCCATTTCTGTGAGGAGGGGTTACGTTTCTCCACCCTTCTTCTTCATCTATCTGTCCTTCATACGTGGGCGCTGGAGTGCTGTCTGCCAGTCCTGCTTTTTGGTTTTAACACATGCGTAGCCGCTTATAGATGACTATCCTAGCAGTCATCCTGACACGTATTCCTCTTTCTCTCCACCAGATGGCAGCCTACTTCACCCACTCAAACCTGCAGCCTGTGCACATGATTTTGGTCCTGCGTACGGCTCTCAACCTCTTCTTCAAGCTCAAGAACTTCAAAACAGCTGCCACCTTTGCTCGGCGCCTGCTGGAACTTGGGCCCAAGCCTGAAGTGGCTCAGCAGGTAGATGAGAATTCCTTCAGAGACCATAAGGGAACCAGATTTGCATGGAGAGTGGCAGACCAAGGTTCTTGTCTCTGAAACAATGCCGTATATAAAAACAGTCAACAAAGAAGAGCCACTAGATTGCCACCCTCTGTTTACTTATGACCTGGCTGCTTTTTTTTAGTTCCTGGAACTGAAATTGATAGTTTATTCAGACATGGCACCAGTGTGAGAATAACTGATAACCTAAAATAGCTCCACTGCACCTGCAAATACCCTGTCCTGTCCTCAGAGTCTGGAAACCCTATCGCAACACCATCACCAGTCTTCACATACACATCCCATTGCTGTTAACATACAAAAGCACTTTCTTGGCCGGCGCCGCGGCTCACTAGGCTAATCCTCCGCCTTGCGGCGCCGGCACACCGGGTTCTAGTCCCGGTTGGGGCGCCGGATTCTGTCCCGGTTGCCCCTCTTCCAGGCCAGCCCTCTGCTGTGGCCAGGGAGTGCAGTGGAGGATGGCCCAGGTGCTTGGGCCCTGCACCCCATGGGAGACCAGGAAAAGCACCTGGCTCCTGGCTCCTGCCATCGGATCAGCGCGGTGCGCCGGCCGCAGCGCGCCGGCCGCGGCGGCCATTGGAGGGTGAACCAACGGCAAAAGGAAGACCTTTCTCTCTCTGTCTCTCTCTCTCTCACTGTCCACTCTGCCTGTCAAAAAAAAAAAAAAAAAAAAAAAAAAAAAAAAAAGAAAAAAAAAAAGAAAAAAAGCACTTTCTTAAGTGAAGAAAGCCTGTTTTAACCCTTCCAGGGCCTTGCCCTGATAGTCTCAGACTTGGTATAGGAGTATGGGTTTAAGTCCACTTTGGCACTGAGAAGAGGAAATCTCGATACAGCAGGAATGGCAGTTGTTAACCCTTCACGTACATTCTGTACAGAGAGGATGGGACCTGTTTACATGCAGTACGGTTGCATCATGTACCAAGCCCTCGTGATGGAATCACTTGAGTTATTGTGTGCCGCCTTCTGTCCTCTTAAATGAAATACTCCTTCCCTCCCCTAGACCCGAAAAATCCTGTCTGCCTGCGAGAAGAATCCCACAGACGCTTACCAGCTCAATTACGACATGCACAACCCCTTTGACATCTGTGCCGCATCTTACCGGCCCATCTACCGAGGAAAGCCAGTGGAGAAGTGTCCTCTCAGTGGGGCCTGCTATTCCCCAGAGTTCAAAAGTCAGATCTGCAGGGTCACTACAGTGAGTATTGTTCAGGAATGCATCTCGGATATTGAGGGAAGAGGAAAGAGAGAGAAGCGTGTGGTCCTTTTCTTCTTTTGTGTTTGTTCCTAGCTCATTGAGGCAGTGTTACTGAGAAAGCTAGAGCTTCTCCCCACTGCGCCATACCAACCAGTAACAAACCCCTGTCTACTGTGCTCATTGAGGGGTATGGGCAGAAAGTCTTCTAGGGTTCTCAGCCCCACAGGTCTTTAACTTATGCCTGTCTTTCCTCTTCCGCAGGTGACAGAGATTGGCAAAGATGTGATTGGTCTAAGAATCAGTCCTCTGCAGTTTCGCTAAGGCCGCCTTTGTATGGGTGGGTTAATCACCATATTTTGCCCCCAAAATTAGTCTGTATATCCTTCTAATAGTTCCCTCCCCACATACTGCTACCCTTCTGATTATTGATACTGGCTCTCCCTGTCCTGAAACTGAGTGTCCTGTTCCTCTTTGGCAAATCAGAATATCTGAACTTGACTCTCTTGCTTACAAGGCCCTTTTATCTTCTCAAGGTAATTACAATTGTGGCCACAGTTGTCTCTGTCTTTCTAGCATGGATCTTTCAAGGAAAAAAAAAACGAAAGCTCTGTATTGGACATTTATTTAGTAAATTCTTTTGATATCTGTGTCTCCGTTCTTCACCACCTTTCTTTCTTTTCTGCTAGAAAGGAGAGGGATATAATAAATAAGATGCCATCTTTTTAAACTCCATCACCCCCCCCCCCATTTTCCTTGGAGGTTTACTCTAGTTACTCAGTTACCCAGTTACTCTCTGTACTCAGAAGTCTGATTTTTCAGAATGCATATTTGATTTGTCCCTTATTACCATTGTTCTCATATTTTGTTTCTCACACTAAATAAAGTAAATTTCTACAAGAGCTTCTTGGCTTGCCATTTATTTCCTGGACACCTTTGTTCCTGCTCACCCCCATGCAGCTGCCCCACCAAAGCAGATGTATTTCCTTTAATTTTTTGTAATGACAAAAGTAGTAAATACTCACTATTGAAGAAGAAAATTTTATGTTTTCAGTAGGCTGTATTTGAGGCATAGACCTAAACTGCTGTGAGGATGGTAGAAAACAAGTAGTTTCTCTATTCCAGTTTCAAATGCAGCCCTCCATCTACTATAATTACAGCCAGTATTTATGGGGCACCTATTATGTGCCTGTCACTGCTCTAGATATTTTACATGTAATATTTGTAAGATTAATTAGTGCATAGTACATATAGTGCTGGGATTACATTGGCAATACGGTATTTTGCTTATCATGTGCTAAGACTAATTGAATACAATGACTTGTTATACTTTTGGACTAAAATGTGTACTTTTCTTGCATTTAAAAATTATATTTTCAATTAACAGTGTAGTTATATAGTTCAAAAATCTGTAAACGTAAAAAATTATCCTGTGACAAGACTCCCCTTCCACCCCTTTCCTCAGCCACCTGGTTCCGAATACATTCCCCCAAACAGGTGACCACTGATACTAGCTTCCTTATTTTCTTCCAGAAAATTTTATATGTATATATAAGTAGCTATAAATACACTCTCCCCCACTCCTCCTCTTATCCATAAATGGAAGCATACTATTTGACATTTATGTATTGTTCTCACTTAACATATTTTAGAGCCTTCTGTATCAATGTACTTGTATCAGAGAATTCCATCCCCCACTCATTTTTTCTCTGCATAGTGTACAGTGAGTGGTTTGCTGTAACTTAGGAAGTTACCTCTTATTGATGGATATTTGGGTTAGTTCAGATCTTTTTCAATTATAAACAATGCTGCCGTGAGTAACTTGAACATACAGTACATGGATGGGGCAAGTATGTCTGGAAGACAAATTCCTATAACTGGAATTCCTTCAAAGAGCACAGGCCATGTATCTTTTTAGCTTTATTTTACTTTAAGAGTCACTTCCAAGGTTGGTGTGGCATAGGAGGTTCAGCCACTGCCTGTGACACTGGCATCCCATATGGGTACCTGTTTGTGTCCCTGATGCTGCACTTCCAATCCAGCTCCCTGCTAATGTGCCTGGGAAGGCAGCAGGCAATGGCCCAAGTACTTGTACCCACCCCTGCCACCCACATGGAAGACCAGGATGGAGTTCCTGGCTCCTGACTTTGGCCTGGTGAAAATTGTGATCATTTGGGGAGTGAAGTAGCAGATGGAAAAATCTCTCTCTGTCTCTGCCTTTCAAATAAACAAAGAAATCTTAAAAAAAAAAAGAAAAAGAAAAAAGCCGGGGCCAGCGCCGTGATGCACTAGGTTAATCCTCTGCCTGCAGCGCCGGCATCCAATATGGGCGCCAGGTTCTAGTCCTGGTTGCTCCTCTTCCAGTCCAGCTCTCTGCCGTGGCCTGGGATAGCAGCAGAGGATGGCCAAAGTGCTTGGGCCCTTGCACCTGCATGGGAGACCAGGAGGGAACTCCTGGCTCCTGGCCTCGGATCAGCGCAGCTCCAGCCATTGTGGCCATTTGGAGAGTGAACCAATGGAAAGAAGCCCTTTCTGTCTCTCTCACTGTCTGTAACTCTACCTGTCAAAGAAAGAAAGAAAGAAAAGCACAAAGAAGTTTAAAATGTAATACAAAGAATCAAACTATGCTCTTTTTTACTCCATCTTAATATTCTTAATTACTATCCAGTATTTTTCTTATTAGCATTCTTGTATTACTACATTAATGTAAAACCAGTAGAACTACCAATAAATAGACGTTTTATAATTTTAATGTGTTTAATATAACCATAGACACATTAGATATATGTGAGCAGTTTGGGATTGAGTGAGAAAATCAGGAATAATTATGTTTTAGGTGTGGGAGAGAAAGAAGTTAATCAGGGAAAGATTCCATTACAGAAGATTAGAAATGAAAAGAACCTTGGAACTGGTGTTGTGCAGCAGATTAAGTCACAGCCTGCATTGCTAACATCCCATATGAGCGCTGGTTGGAGGCCTGGTGGCTCTACTTCCACTCTAGCTCCCTGCTGCTACGCCTGGGAAAGCAGTGGACGATCCAAGTATATGGGCTCCTGCCACACATGTAGGAGACCAGGATGGAGTTCTAGGCTCCTGGATTGAGCCTGGCTTAGCCCTGGCCATTGCAGTTAATTGGGGAGTGAGCCAGCCGATGGAGGGTATCTGTCCCTTTCCCTGTAACTTTGCCTTTCAAATAAATTAATCTTTAAAAAAAAAAAAAAAAAAAAAAAAGAATGTGATTTAGGGACAGAGATGGGACTAGAACTTAGGTTTTAGGATTCTCATTTCAGCAATTTCCTACCAAAATGCACCATTTGTGCTTGGACAAAAACAGTTTTACATGGGTATGATTTTATAATTCTGCGCCCTATCCATGAAGTAAAGCATACCTGATCTGGTGCTTGAACACAATATTTATTTAAATTTTTTTTTTTTAAAGATTTATTTGAAAGAGTTACAGAGAAAGAATCTTGCATCCACTGACTCCCAAAAGATTCCAAGGGCCTGGGACTAGGCCAGGCTGAAGCTAAGAGCCAGGAGCTTCATCCAGGTCTTCCATGTGGGTGCAGAGGCCCAAGCACTTGGGCCATCTTCTGTTGCTTTCCCTGGTGTGTTAGAGAGCTGGATCAGAAGTGGAGTAGCCACAACTCAAACCATCCCCATAAGGGATGCTGGTGTCATAGACTTAACCTGCTGGGTCACAATGCTGCCCCCCCAACAGTATGTATGTATGTGTGTATATGTTTATGCTTAAAAACTGATTTATTTGACAGGCAGAGTTAGGGAGAGACAGAGATCCTCCATCCACTACTGACATCCCCCACCACCACCCCCAGATGACTGCAAAAGCCAGGGCTGTGCCAAGCCAAAGCCAGGAGCCAGGAGCCTCCTCCAGGTCTCCTGTGTGGGTCGCAGGGGCCTAAGCATTCAGGCCATCATTTGCTGCTTTCCCAGGTATACCAGCAGTGAGCTGTATTGGAAGTGGAGCAGTCAAGATTCATGGAATCCCCATGGGATGCCAGCACCACAGAACACAGCGATCCAACTCCCTAATGCCACAATGCTGGTCCTCCGACATAGTAATTAAATGTATGTTTAAGAAGCTCAGTATGAGGGTGATGAAGCAACTTGGAAGATATTTTCATTTAGATCTGATTTCTCTTATCTAACCTTTATAACACTTTTCTTCACCTCTTTTAGGACATACTTAATGGGGCCAGTGCTGTGACATAGTAAGCTAAGCCTTATTCTGTGTTGCTGGCATCCCATTTGGGTGCTGATTTGAGTCCCAGATGCTCCACTTCCAGTCCAGCTTCCTACTAGTGGCCTAGGAAAGCAGTGGAAGATGGCCCCTTCACCTACATGGGAGACTGGGAAGAAACTGTTGGCTTCTGCCTCCTAGCTTCAGATCTGCCCAGCTCTGGTGTTGTGGCCATTAGGGTAGTGAACCAGCGGAGAGAATACTTTGTCTCTCCCGCCCTGTGTCTGTAACTCTTCCTCTCAAATAAATATTTTTTTAAAAAAAGAGAGACATACTTAACTGTTTATATCTATTTGTACCTCCAGCAGACTGCCAGTCAACTACCTTACAACAGGGGCTGGTCTTGATTTCTGTATTCTCCGCTGTGTTCAGCACAAGACTTTAATGAAAGATGCACTCTTTAAGTGCCAAAGCAGATTTAAACAGTTGCTATATTCTGACATCTGAGTAGAGCAATTCAAAAAGAGGAAAGTGGCGTCTAGAATGTTCTCAATCTGAGCCTCTCCTACCTTCATTCCCTCAGAGACTGGGTTCTGTGTAAAGAGAGTAAGTCAGTCAGGGAAGGCAGGCTCATCACTACTACATTTGGATTTCCCTCTTGCTCACCCTAAGGTCCCAGAGTTGTTTTCTCTAACTTGGGTTAGAAGTTCCTGACCCTGCGTCCTTTAATTTGACAAGGTTTTGTATTAAAAATTTATCTGTTTGGGGCAGGCGTTGTGGTGCAGTGGGTTAAACCACTGCCTCCTCTGCTAGCATTCCATATGGGAGCTGGTTTGAGTCCCAGTTGCTTCACTCCTGATCCAACTCTCTGCTAATTGCCTGGGCAAGCAACAGAAGATGGCCCAAGTGGTTGGGCCCCTGCCACCCACAATAGAGACTTGGAAGAAGTTCCTGGTTCCCTTGTGGCCATCTGAGGAGTGAACCATCAGATGGAAGATCTCTCTCCTCACTCTGTAACTCTGCCTTTCAAATAAATCTTATTTTTTAAAAATTATTTATTTGAAGGGCAGAGAGACAGAATGATGAGGATCTTCCATCTGCTGGTTCACTCCTGAAATGCCCACAACAGCTCAGAGCTGGGTGTGGCCAAAGCTGGGAATTCAGTCCGGGTCTGCCACGTGGTTGGCAGGGACTCAAGTACCTGAGCCATCACCTGCTCCCTCCCAAAGTGTGTATTAGTAGGAATCTGGAGCATAGCTGGCCTTGAACCCTGGCACGCCAATCGGTGTAGAATGTGGGCATCCCAACTGACATGTTAACCGCTATGCTCAACACCTGACCCGTAGAACTACAGTTTTCTAATAGGGCCTGAGAGATACCCACTAGATTCAGCAGAGAACTGTGCTTGACTAGGATCTGGAAGAACAAAAAGTGACCAATGAGTGCTGACCAAATTGTAAGCCCTGGGGCAGGAGCTGGGGATATAACAGTGAAGACAATAGAAGAAAACCTTTGTCTTTATTCTGCTTATACTCTACAGGATTGGGGATTAATAATAATAATAATAATAAACCAGAATAAATAAGGAAAATACATAGTATATCAGATAGTGTTTGATGTCAGAAAAGAGAGGGGAATTAGAAATTTGGGGGGTGCAATTTTATTTGGTGAAAAGCATTGCAGAGATGACATTTGAATGAAATACTAGAGGAAGTGAGGGGGAAAATATTACGTTATGCGCTGTAAGAGTCTTTTTTTTTTTTTTTTTGGTCATATATGCAGATTCTGGTTATTCCTAAGCAGTTTGTCCCAAACTGGCCTACCCACAGCTCTGGAAGAAATAATGAAAGACTCATTTAGGTAAAGTGGGAACCTGAAGGCAGAGCACAACACTAAGCTCCCATTCTCCATGGTTCAACGGTCCTAGGCAAGAGAGAAAACAACAAAAACAATTCCAAACCTTCCTGTCCCTTTAAAGAGGGCGGTTCTGCACTGGCCAATAATACCCGCGGCTGCCGGGAAGGGGCGGGGCGAGGGCGGGGCTCGCGGCGCCGGTGTCCTCCTCCTACGGCAAGCCGGAGGTAGCAAGATGGCGGCCGCAGAGGAAGGTTGTGGTGCCGCGGCCGAAGCGGACCGGGAATTGGAGGAGCTTCTGGAAAGTAAGAGCCCGTAATGGGAATGGCTCGAAGGGGGCGAGAATGAGGGACCCATTCAGAGGGTAAAGTGAACCTGAGATATTTGGGGCTGAGCGGGAGAGACTCTGCCAAGGTTGGGCGGGGGCGGAGTTCTGACTGCGACCCCTGATTCGATCTCTGGGTCACCGGGCCGCTCCCGGGTGGCGGCAGCAGGGGAGCTCGCCTAGTGGTAACCGGCCTTGTCAGGGCTGTGCTTCCTGATCCTCCTCTAACCTGCCTTTGCTTTTGATTAGTACCAAGTTCTTGAAGTCGAACTTGTTCCCTGCCCCCAGCAGTTTTGGCCCTTGGTGGGCGGGCGGCTGAGTGAACCTTCACGGATTGCCTGCGTTAACTCTTATTGTGTCCTTCTGTTATCTGTAACACAAAAATTTTGTCTCCTCCCAAACCTTTCTCCTTTCCCGGCCCCTGCTGCAGTTCTTTGGTCATGTTAGTTCAAGCAAACCCCTTTCCTATTTGAGAAACAGGATGCAGTAGTCCCCCGGGGGAAGAGAGTGCACTCTTCTGAAAGAGCACGGAGATTCTTTTCTCCCTTAGCCTTGTCCTTCGCTTCTCTGTCGCTTTCCTGCCCTGAGTGGGGCTTGGCCCTTTCCTAGGCTTGGCAGGCAGAGTGGTGGTGACAACACAGGCTCTTCAGGGCAGAGGTGATTTTACTGCTATCTCTTACCCAATCACGGAGATGTGGGCAGGCAGAAGAATGAACAGAACAGTGAGGTGTGCCAAGTGCCAAGTAAATGGGCAGATGGTTATCTGCAGAGGGAGAAACCAAAGGGAGAACTCAGTTGGAGAGTAAGAAAGTTGAATTCCCCGCCATAGAGCACAGAGGGAGATCCTCAGTCTGTGCTAGCACCAAGTCCAACAGGACGCAGGTGGGACATCTGGTGCTTTCCTGCCAGAGATTATCCCCTTTAGCGTTCCAGAGTGCATTCAGGGGAGTAAGGACACCTAGGTCTCTGCTCTTGTGGGAAATTTGTATGGAATTTCTCAGGAATCAGAGTATGTGCGTGCAGATGGCTGTGCAGAACTGTAACCCTGTAATCCTCGCAGCTCTGAGGGGATGCTTTTCCCACCTTAAGGAATTTCTTCCTGTTTGAGCTCAGTAAATTAGGTAATCTAAGTGGGATGCTTATTGATGGGTTGGCTGGGTGGGGGAGACAAAACTGAGGAAAGTTGGCAATATGAACGATCGTTTTCCTAATGCTTTGCCCAGAAACCAGCCAGCCTTACAGCCTCATCTGTCCCCAACACACACACCGTGTCTCTTGTCTCTGAAGGTGCTCTTGATGATTTCGATAAAGCCAAACCTTCCCCAGCACCCCTTCCTACCACCACGGCCCCCGATGCATCGGGGCCCCAGAAGAAATCGCCAGGAGACACTGCCAAAGTACACATTCTAGTCCCTTAAGGGAGGGGGCGGGGATGGGCATGCAGCTCTGAGCAGAGGTGGGGCAGGCCCCTGTGGGCCAGAGGGGAGGCGGGGAAGGGTGCCTTGGCCTCAGATCGCTGAGTGCTGTTGCAGGCCTCAGCCCTTGTGAAACAGGGACTTGAGGCTGAGTGGAAGAATCTCAAGAAACCTCCTTGGGAAAAAAGTAGGTTTAAATGGTTGGATTGGTATGCTCCCCTGTACCCCTCCCTCACTGGCCAGATGCCTTACTGGGATAGGTGGTTAGAATGTCCTGTGGAGGTGGGTAGGAGGGAGGCGCTGCATTTCCAAGAGCTACTACCTGTGGCTTCTGTGAGAGGCCAGGCCAAAGTGCAGTGCTGTAAAAGGTACTGTGGTTGCCCCTCCTCTGCAGGATGCCCTTTTCGCCTCCCAAGAGAAGTTTTTCCAGGAGCTGTTTGACAGTGAGCTGGCTTCCCAAGCCACTGCAGAGTTTGAGAAAGCAATGAAGGAGTTGGCTGAGGAAGAGCCCCACCTGGTGGAGCAGTTCCAGAAGCTCTCAGAAGCTGCCGGGAGAGTGGGTAAGGAGAGTGGGTAAAGACCCCAGAAAATGGGACTGTCTAAGCAGACCTCTTAAGTCTGTTGCTCGAAGACACCAGAATTCTTAGCAAAATTGATAGCTATCATGATGTCATAGCCGTGAGGTGGTGGGGTGAGCCATGGGTGAAGGGATGAGAATCCTGCTTAATGGAAGAGATGAGATAGGTTGGGAAGTAATAGAAAAGATTTTTCAAAACTGTTTCCATTACAGAGACTAAAGTGATAAGGAGTCATGTAAAACTGTGAACTGATCGTGAAAATAACTGTAGAGTATTCAAAGATTTCACTAGTTGGTGCTTCATGTCCTTGGTATCCAAGCTGGAAACCAGGTCAGTCCAGGCAAGGGAATGGTTAAAATCCTAAGTGGTCTTGGCCCTTTTGATCTTTCTTAGGCAGTGATGCAACCTCCCAACAAGAATTTACTTCTTGCCTGAAGGAGACACTCAGTGGACTGGCCAAAAACGCCACTGACCTTCAGGTGAGGGCTTGTGGTCCACACACTTCACCAGCTGCGTCAGCAGAATGCTGGCTCCTGTGTGTATCATCCTCAGTCTGGCCCTTCCTCACTGTTTTGTAATCGACAATTTTAGATGGTTCTTTACCACCTGAGACGGTGGCGAGGATCCCGAGAAGACAGTATACCTACTCATCTCTCTCTTGTCCTATCTAGAACTCAGGCATGTCAGAAGAGGAGCTGACCAAGGCCATGGAAGGGCTGGGCATGGATGAAGGGGATGGAGAAGGGAACATTCTCCCCATCATGCAGAGTATTATGCAGAACCTGTTATCCAAGGATGTACTATATCCATCACTGAAGGAGATCACAGAAAAGGTTTGTGAACTTCCAAACTCTGCTTTTTCCCCTTGCTCTGTATCATAGCAACTCATATGGGCTACTTTGTCTACTAGAGCCTGTGGGGAAAGAGTAAATCAAGTGCACAAGTCCCTCTGTTTTTTTCTCCTTTATTTATTTGGCGTGGGAAGGATTGGAGAGTGGGGAAGTTGTGTCTGTGTGAGAGCACAAATACCACACTGAGAATGGCTGGGGAAGATGGGGAAATCCTAGGGCCACTGTTGTGAACAGTGGGTTAAACTGCTGCTTGTGATCCGGGCATCCCATATCAGAAAGCTAGTTCAAGTCCCAAATACTCCACTTCCTATCCAGCAATCTGCTAATTCTCCTGGGAAGTACTTGGGTCCTGGGGTTCTGGGCTCCTGGCTTTGGGCTGGCCAAGCCCTAGATGTTGTGGCCATTTGGGGAGTAAATCAGTGGATGGAAGATCTCTGTTTCTCCTCCCTCTGTCACTCTGCCTTTCAAATAAATAAATCTTTTATTTTTAAGAAGGCTGTAGGGTATGGCGGGAATCCTTTTAGTTCGAGTTTTCTGTAAACTGGTTCAAGACTCTGGGATTGTCTGATCAATCTCTTTTTTTAAATTAAAAAAATATATTTATTTGAAAGGTAGAATGACAGAGAAGGAGAGACGGAGAGCTCCTCCATTTGACTCCCTAGATAGCCAAGGTGACTAGTGCCAGACAGTCTGAACACAAGGAGCCAGGAACTCTATCCTGGTCTCCTGTGTGGGTGTTAGGAGTCCAAGTATTTGAACCATAACCTGCTGTCTTCCCAGGCATGTTAGCAGAGAACTGCATCAGAAGTGGAGCAGCCAGGACTTGAACTGGCATCCTAATGTACAATGCCAGCATCACAAGCTTTTCCTGCTGTACCACAGGGCTGGCCTCCTTTTTTTTTTTTTTTTTTTTTTAAGAATTATTTATTTATTTTAAAGAGTTAAACAGAAGGAGAGAGAGAGAGAGAAAGGTTTTCCATCCGCTGGTTAACTCCCCAATTGGCTACAAAGGCCGGAGCTGTGCTGATCCCAAGCCAGGAGCCTGGAGCTTCTTCCGGGTCTCCCACGTGGGTGCAGGGGCCTAAGGCCTTGGGCCATCTTCTACTGCTTTCCCAGGCCAAAGCAGAGAGCTGGATCAGAAGTGGAGCAGCCAGGTCTTGAACTGGTGTCCATATGGGATGCCGGCACTACAGGCGGCAGCTTTACCCGCTACACCACAGCACCGGCCCCTGGCCACCTTCTTATACTTCTGTCTTCATTGGTTTCTCCAACAATGATTCACTGAAGATTCTTTGGCTTTATATCATGAATAATTTAAGAGTAATTTAAATGACAGTCCCATCAAAGAGCTGACAGTTTTACTGAAGCAGTAAAATGTAGAAGTGACACAAAGCAGTTGTGATTAAGCTCCTCATGGCTGTGAATCCGGGAGGAATGTATGTTGAGATATTTGCTATCTGTCCCTGCACAGAAATATTTTGCCAGTCTCTGGTGACCATAAATGCTAATATAGGCAAATGATCTGGCTGGAGTCCATCCTACTTCTTGTGATGCATTGCTTATTTCTGTGTCTCCCCTCCTTTTTACAAATATAAAATTTGTAAATGTAAAATTGAAAATTTACAAATGTAAAATGTAAAATGCATATTGTTCTTGTTATCTTTTCCTGTCAGTTGTTCACTTAATTTTTTCCCCACATGTTCTGTCTTTCATTAGTATCCAGAATGGTTACAGAGTCACCGGGAATCTCTACCCCCAGAGCAGTATGAAAAATACCAGGAGCAGCACAGTGTCATGGGCAAAATATGTGAACAGTTTGAGGCAGAGACACCTACAGACAATGAGGCCACCCAGAAGGCTCGTTTTGAGATGGTGCTGGATCTTATGCAGCAGGTAGGGCCCCCTCTTGCCATCTGCCCGTCAGTGCTGACCACATGAGTGTCCACTGGAGGAGGTATCTGGGAATGATGCTGTGCTACTAAGCCCAGCTGGAAGAAGGAGCACCAGCAAGGCCTTGTGACCAGAGACCACGTGATCAGAGAGAGCGCTAATCAGATTCCTGTCCTTTCTGAGATTTTCCTCTGGTTCATGTTCCTCTTTCCTCATTTTCCAGCTACAGGATTTGGGCCATCCTCCAAAAGAACTGGCTGGGGAGATGGTGAGTATGTTTTCTCCTAAGCACTAATCTCAGCCCAGTTTCCAAAATTCTGTAACCTCTGGTGATTCTACCTAAGATGATGATTGTGGCTACTGGGGATGGACCTGCAGAAGTTCTGACCTGAAATATGAGTTATCTGAATCCCTTCATCTCTTCTCCAGCCTCCTGGCCTCAACTTTGACCTGGATGCCCTCAATCTGTCGGGCCCACCAGGTGCCAGTGGTGAACAGTGTCTGATCATGTGAAACACAACACGTGTTCCTCCCTGAGTCCCAGCCATGGGGAACATCTGGAGTCAGCAGAACCATTGGGAACTGAGGCAGTAATGTCATCTGCTGGAGCAGTCTGCCCACTGGCCTCTCATCCCATCCAAGACTGTGCCATACCACCTGAGGCTTTTCCTATTCCTAGGAATAGGATCTGCTCTGCAGGCCATTTCTGTGAGCCCTACTCCCTTGTGGTTTTTGCTGCTAACAAAGGCCCAGCTGCCAGGTGAAGGAAGGCATCTCTTTGAGGACATGTGTCTTCCTCTCACTCCAAAATGTTGTATGTGGCCACACTGATGCCCAGGGTCTTTGTGCCTTGTCTCTACTCCCTCTTCTATCTAGGGAGTAGGGGCAGAGTCCTGAGATTCTGTATTTCTACAGTTTTCTCAGGCAGAATGAAAATGGGGAGAGACTTAGCCTGGGCTGGGGCTGTAAGTCTGTCACTATGTCCTCTAACTTTTAGACAGACTATTGTGAATTCCCTGAAGAGAAAGGGCTTTTGCGTGTAATCAGAATGGAGTTAGAAGAGAAGCCTGGGATTCTCCTCTCTCTAGGTGCTGAGCCCTCAACTCCCTATTCCAACCCGAGAACTGAAGTTATTACCCTGGTCTTTCCTACTATGCTGTTTGGTCTGGGTGAGCCCAGCCTTGACTGCCTTCTTTTGCCTGTCCTCTTACCACCCACTGTAAGATACTTGTTTATTCCAACCCTGCTGAGTCCAAGCTATTACAAAGAAGGGCCCATCCTTTTTTCTCATTATCTAGTTCATCCACCTCTCACTGACTCCCTCTGTCCCTGGAAAACTTGATGGTAGTATCAGATTGGAGAAATGAAAAGACCATTCTTCCCAAATACATTCTGACTTATTTAATACACCCAATCCCCTTAGAATCCTTGGTTCAGGAAGGGAAAGGGGGAGGGATGTAGCCTGGGTCCCTTTTCCTGCAGGCCCCGTGGGGCAGTGTCTAATAAATATTGTGAGTGAGAGTGTGGCCTATTTTTCATCTAGGTCTTTTTCTGATCTTCCTCAGCTCTGTAAGATGCACAGTGAGAAATGTTAGGAGACTAGTTTTCTGTAACATTTGGCTCCAGGATCCACTACCACCTGCCTGCAGAGCTCAGTCTGCCCCTGAGTTGGCAAAGGAGACTGGACAGCCATATTTCAGTCTGGAAAGCCCTTCACTTGGCATTGTATTTCAACATTTCACACTAGTGTTAGCAATATATTTTGACTTGTATTGTAAATTATTTCTCTTTGAGCTGATCTTGCCCTTTCTGAGGCTCCCAGTGGATCTACGGACCTTGGTTGCCATATGTTGGGTGAGGCTCTGTTCTGCTCAATGTATGAATGACCAGTTATTGTTATTCAAAAAATGACTCTTGTCAGAGCAGCTTGGTATTCTGACATGCCCCTTTCCTGTGGGTTCAGACCTCCCACCCCACCCCTGCCCCCTGCAGTGATCCCACACCTTCTGTGATATTGGCAAAGAAGGAAATGATCTTGAGGCCCCAGGTTGTTTGAGAAGGTCCACTTTCTGTAAGTTACCAAAGCATGGGAGAGCCCAGGTCTGAATGTGAACTCCTGTACTCTGTGAGAGATTGGAAAAATACAGACTTGTGATGCTGGCCATGGGGTCTAAATTCCAAAATTCTCTCCTTAAAGCTACAGCCAAAAACTAGACAAGGATAGAGAGGAGGAAGGAAGAACAAATGGATCCTGTTCCTTGTGCTCATTGTCCTAGTTAAAATTCTCACTTTTGCTGACCTGGCCGGAGCTTACTCCAGGAATCTAAGTAGATGCCCTGATCCATGTTAGCTGTGTTCTCAGTGCATTTATTTTCATTGTTACTTTGATTGAACAAGAGCAAATTGACCTCAAGATGGCTCTGTTCCAGAATAACTATTTGAATGATTCTAGGACTTGTAGTGGAATGGAGCTTGGTACTGTAGAGCAATCCTTTTCAAACAGTGTGGTAGAGGACTAGGTTTTTTGTTTCTGAAACAGCTAATCCTTCGTATCAATATGCATTTCCATTGCCCATGATATACAGTTTACATGTGGTATACAATTTACACTCTGTGCTTTCCTACTGTCTAAGTTTGGCAACACCTAAGACTATCCAGACTCTTTTCAGCAGGGTAAGTCCACTGGTCATGTAGTTGGATACATACAACGTCAAATGCTAAAAAGTTTCTTGATTTCTAAATCCTCATGTCACAGACTGGTAAAAAACTGTTTCAGACCAACAAAAGTCTACAAACCATCAATGTATGAATAGCACTGCTCTAGGGCCCTTCTTAGAGTATCTCCATAGATCGTAATCAAAGGGATAACATTTCTGTACTTCTGTACAAGAGTTGTTTTGAGAGAACTTGTTCTTCAGCAAGAATGTATCACTGTAAGGACATCTCTGGCATTCTTACAGCCTTCTTTGCTGCTTAAAAATAACCGTTAGAGGCCGGCGCCGCGGCTCACTAGGCTAATCCTCCGCCTAGCGGCGCCGGCACACCGGGTTCTAGTCCCGGTCGGGGCGCCGGATTCTGTCCCGGTTGCCCCTCTTCCAGGCCAGCCCTCTGCTGTGGCCAGGGAGTGCAGTGGAGGATGGCCCAGGTGCTTGGGCCCTGCACCCCATGGGAGACCAGGAAAAGCACCTGGCTCCTGGCTCCTGCCATTGGATCAGCGCGGTGCGCCGGCCGCAGCGTGCCAGCTGCGGCGGCCATTGGAGGGTGAACCAACGGCAAAAGGAAGACCTTTCTCTCTGTCTCTCTCTCTCACTGTCCACTCTGCCTGTCAAAAAAAAAAAAAAAAAAAAATAACCGTTACAAAGCTTAGAATTTAAGTTGCATATGAAATATTTTTGCTGCTTTCAAAGGAAGTGTTCATTTGCTAAAAAATTGTGTATGTTAGGTAGAAAACATATGGTTGTTTGGATGTCTTAATGAATTAACACTTGAATTCATGCAGAAATTGTGATAGTGGGGACATTTTTCTGTGATTCTGAAGCATGTTGTAAAAGCCCCACAAGGCAGTTTTATACTGTTGGCTTTGGGGAGCCTGGGAAAAATGGTGGCCCACGTTAAAGAAAGTGGAGATGGCAGAACATACAGAAAAGGAAAAGAAGGCTTTGAGGAAATGGGCAGGTAAGACCGAATGTTATGTAACACTGGAAAAGCTATCAGTTGACCAGATTCTTCAGAAGGGCCTGAGGAATTTTTTTAAAATAAAGGCACTAGGAAAGACACTGATGAAGGAGTATTAGCATCCTTGAAAGTTTAGAAGTGGCCATTTTTGTAGATTGAAGCTAATGGAGATGTTCAAGAACTGATTGCCCTGAAAGCAATGGACCTAAAAAGATCATGCCTGACAGCAAAGGCCAGAGTGGCAAGACTTAACCCCTGGGAGCAAGGTAGGTGAATTTCTCTAAGGGTAAAAGGTCAAAATGGAGATGACTAGTAGAATGTGGGGGTCCTAGAAGCCAGATAGGCAGCCAAGGAGAGAAGGTTTGAGATAATAATTTCAGTGAAAAAAAATCACAATTTCTTGCCCAGTTGCTAAGCATGAGACTGTTCTTAGATTCACAAGCTAAAATTTTTTTTCTTTTTTTAGATACATTTATTTGAAAGGTAGAGTTACAGAGAGAAGCGGAGAGACAGGGAGGGAAAGACAAATCTTCCATCCTCTGGTTCATTCCTCAAATGGTTGCAACGGCCAGGGCTGAGCCAGGCTGAAGCCCAGAATCTGGAACTCCATCCAGGGCTCTTCCCACCTGGATGACAGGGGCCCAAGTACTTGGGCCATCTTCTGCTCTTTTCTCAGGCATATTAGTAGGGAGCTGCGTTGGAAGTGGAATAGCTGGGACTCAAACCAGTGCTCATATTGGTATGCTCATGTTGCAGGTCGTGGCTTAACCTGCTGTATCACCATGCCAGCCTCACAAACTATCAATTTAAAGAGAACCATTTACTCTGTTAATCCTACAGTGGGGAAAGAAGAATACCCAGATTTTGAGTTAGGAAACAGAGATATAGGATCTGAGTTGCCACTGATGCTCAGGGACCCAAAACACCACCTCAGTGCCTATACTCAACAATACTCCCAGCCCTGCTCTCATTAAGAAATATGGGGCCAGATAATCAGTACTGACCCAAGTATGTCTCAGTGGATCCTGAAGCTCACTTTCGGGTCATTTTCCAGTTTCCAGATGTGTAATCAAAATGAACATATTTAGCAGTTGGCAAAAAGACCTAGAAGCAGCTCCTGAAACATTGCCACATCTGCCAAGGTAATAAATATTAAAAATGGTACTGTGTGAGAAGTGGCAGAGATTGCTTCTACCCTTAAAGATCTAAAGGATCATACACTTCATTTGTTTCACCTGTTGGGCCTTTGCAACAACTACATGGCTTATGGTGGATGACAATGGACTATTGGCAAACAGCCAGAAGTAATCTTAATTTCAGTGTTCTTCAACATGGTTTCTTTACTGGACTGAGTAACACAGCCTCTGGTATAGGTATGTGGCTGTTAGCACATGGATCAGCAAACTATATCCCACAAGTCAAATCTGGTCCACTGCCTATTTTTGTAAATAAAATTTTATTGACACAGTCATTTACATGTTGTCTGTGGATGTTTTTGTGCTACAATAGCAAAATGGAGTAGTTATGACAGACCACATAGCCTGTAAAACCTGAACTATTTACTATCTGATTTAAGGGTGCCAGCGTCTTTGAGAAGTTTGGAATTAGCTATTTCTGTAGATTGAGCCAAGTGGAAGATGTTAAAGAACTTAGTTCCCTAGTAGTGATGAGGTGATAGGATCCTGACATAGCAAAGGTCTAATGGGAATGCTTAACTCTCGAAAGCAAGGTATGTGAAACCCTAATCTAGTGAATATTATTACTGATCTGAACACTATCAGAAAGGAGTATCAGAAGCATTCTGGTATTTGCAAGGATGTACAGCAATATGAGAAACCTTCAAAAAAGTTCATGGTAAAAATAGAATTGAAAGATAATGTAGGGGCAGGCATTGTGGCACAGCAGGTTTAAGCTACTGCTTAGAATGCCACAGTAACAGAGTGCTGGATCAATCCTGGCTACTCTGCTTCCAATCTAGCTTCCTGCTAATGTATCCTGAGAGGTAACAGGTGATGATTCAAGTGCTTGGGCCTCTGCCATCCTTGGGGAGACCAGGATAGAGTTCCAGACTCTTGGGCTTCAGCCTGGCTCAGCCCTGGCCGTTGCAACCATTTGAGGAATGAACCAGAGGATGGAAGAATTGTCTTTCCCTCCCTGTCTCTCCCCTAGCATGGCTGTTGTGGGCATTTAAGGAGTGATCTGACTCAGTGTTGTTCTGCCTTTCAAATGGTAGATGAAAACGAGTAGATATTTTTTTAAAACAATGTGAATTTTCCAAGACTTTCGGAAGTACCTATGCAAGGGGACTTCGGAAAATTCAGGATAAATAGAAATCTAAGCAGTTTTTTCCTAATACACATTTTTCATGAAGTTTGAAGACATGGAAATGCATGGATTTCAAAAATTTTTGCACCAAAATGAACTTACCTTTCAACCCCATTTCCATGAAGTTTTTGGAGTACCATTGTATTTTCACAGTCTTGACCTAGAGCTATGTTAATACTCCCCTTGTCATAGTATAGGATAAAGGGACCTGGGCATTCCACAGAATATCACATTTGGTGTATTAAGGTTTTGGGGTTTTTAAAAATTTAAGATATTTGTTTTTGTTTTGCTCTAATGTTTAGGAGCTATTTCATCTTTTTTAATTTTTCAATTAAGTTTTTAAAAAAATTTGTTTGAAAGGTAGACAGATCTCTTCCATTTGCTGATTCACTCCCCTAATCCCACAACAGCTGGGGGCTGGGCCAGGCCAAAACCAGGAGGCCCAAATTCAGTTCAGGTCTCTCAGTTGAGGGGCAAGGACCTGAGTACTTGAATCATTGTCTACTGCCTCCCAGAATGTGTATTAGCAGGAAGCTGGAATCAGAAGTGGATCCAGCAGTCAAACCAGGCACCCCAGTGTGGGATGCCAGCCTCTTAACTAGTGCAACAAACACCCACCTCAGTGGTTATGTTAATCAGGTATGAAGGATATGTTAATCAATCCTATCCTGACGACCAAGAAGTGTTAATGGTTGCCTCTGTTAGCACCATGTGCATGCTGACTGCTAACCAGTTGCACGATTGGAGTTTCAGCAGTGTCAGAACTCTGGAATCCTTGGTGGGAAATGTGTTCTCAAGACAGTGGGAGATAAAACTATAGAAATGGCAGGGACCTGCCCCGTTGGTGAAATTTGAGTCCAGTGGTGTTGGAGCATTCTGGCATATGCCATCTGAAGTAAAGGACGGGTTATTGCAGGCCTGTTAGTTTTTGGAGGCATATATTCTGCACTTGGGATGCAAGAAAAGATTCTGCAGTAGGTCCAGGAAGCCATATAACTTGAAAAATTCCATGGTACTAGAGGTCTCTGTTGCAGGAAGAGATGCAGTGTGGTTTCCCTGGCAATCTCCAGTTGGAGTTCCAGCCCAGACCTTCAGGATTCTGAAGTAAATGATGGTGTCTTCAGCAAAGAAAATTTTACCATTTGAAAAGTATCTCCTGGCATGCTGTCAGGCCCTGATAGTTGCCTATATAATTAGTTATCATCAGCTCAGCCAAATGATAAAGTTGTGTGGACAACAGTAGCTGTCCATCTTAAAAATGGAAATGGTACATTCAAGAAGCAGCCCAAGCAAATTTGGTGGCAGAGGTAACAAGGAACCTCAGGATTAGCTCTGTTACCACCTTTCTGTCAGCTCATATCTAATGGCCACATGAACTATCTGATAGAAGAGGAGGGGAAAAAATCATGTTTAGTTGATGAATAGGTTCGTTGGTTTAATATGCTGGGGCAAGCCGGATACCGACAGCTTTTCACTGTAGCCCCACTCAAGAGTGGCCCTGAAAGACAATAAGAGAAGAAATCTTTTCAGTGTATGGGGCTTCAGGCAGTATACTTGAGTATCTACTTTGGAGGAAAAGGTGGCTGGAGATAAGGCTATATATGAACCCACACTGCTGGTGAGTTGGTTGGTCAAGGTTCTCAAAGGTCAACAAAGTTTAATGAAGAGCATTTGGATGGATCAGTGACTGGCACCTATTCAAGTATTCACCAGCCAAGCAAGTGGTTAGGATGATTTGGTCAGGAGTACCTCAGCTATCTGGTGCTTGCACAGAAAGCTCATATATTTGTAGTCACCATAGTGACAGATGGAGACTCATTGGCTTATTAACATGGACTCTTCTGTTAACAGAGGCTGATTTAGCTGCTGCCAAAGCTAAACATCCAAAACTGTGCGCCCCCAATTCAGTAATACTCAAGGAGAATAATCAGCTACTTAGTGGTGAGTTGATTACACTGAGACTTTCTTGTTTGAAAGAGGCAAACATTTACCCTCACCAGGATTGAAACATTTTGTTTGCCTATCCTGTCTACAGTACCTTAATCAGTGTTACCATCCAAGGACTTAATATAAATATCTGATCTACTGCTATGAGGTCCAACATAATGCCATGGAATAAGGCAAAGCAGGCATGCAGTGGGCACATTACTATAGTCAAGTGGGTTGTAGGGTCCACTGATCCTACCAGATTCATTCAGGATGTACTGGCCTGGTGGAGCAGTGGGATGACATTTTGAAGGGGCAGTTGTGTAAGCAAGGCATGTCTTTCACAATACAGAATAAACTTTCTTTATAGGGTGCTTTATCACCAGTAGGCTCTGGAACCAAGGAGTGGAAATAAGAGTGATCCTGTTTGGCACTATTCCTAGCAGTCTGCTTGAGGAATTTGTGGTTCCTGTCCATGCAACTTGAAGCTCTGTAGGTCTAGAGGTACTAGTTCCCAAAATGGATAGGCTTCCATAAGGTACTACAGAAGAATCTCAGTAAACTTAAAGATGTGGTTGCCATCTGATCACTCTGGGTTCAGCAAACTTAGCAGGCAAAGAAAAGAACCATACCGCCACAGTATAATTGACTTGTAATTTCTAAGGAGATAATACTGCTGCTATAAAATGGGAAAAGAAGAAAGTATGATGCAAAGTGTTCCCTATGATATCTCTTGGTTCTCCCATACCTAGTTTTAAGTGTAAGTGGGGGGGCCAGCGCCATGGCTCACTTGGTTAATCCACCTGTGGCGCTGCCATCCCATATAGGCTCCAAGCTCTAGTCCCGACTGCTTCTCTTCCAGTCCAGCTCTCTGCTGTGGCCCGGGAGGGCAGTGGAGGATGGCCCAAGTGCTTGGGAGACCAGGAGGAAGCACCTGGCTCCTGTCTTCGGATCAGCACAGCGCCGGCCATAGCAGCCATTTGGGGAGTGAACCAACGGAAGGAAGACCTTTCTCTTTCTCTCTCACTAACTCTAGCTGTCAAAAAAAAAAAAAAAAAAAAAAAAAAAAGTAAATGGGCATGGTCACCAGGGCTGAGAATCTTCAGGGATCAGGATCTGAGTCACTCTACCAGGTCAGCCACCTAGGTCAGCATAAAACTTAGTCTAGAGGGAGCTGAAACTAGAATGGGTGGTCAAGAAGGAGGATGATGAATATCATTTATAGCTTCAGAACCAAGTGCAGCAACTCCTCTTTTAAGTGTTCACAGAAATTGTGACTAACTGGAATGCAGGAGAAAGTGCCTGACTAGATGGGGTGAACTTAATGTATAAGCAAATGGATATGAGCAGTGCCACATGTAGAGTATACCAGGGCATAGTTGGTATCCTGCCCAGATCCCCTTAAGCCTGCAAGTGAGGGCTGCTGGATCCTTAAGAACTACTCTGTGTCAACAGAAGCCACTTCTGGACATTCTTGGAAAGTGTGTCAATTTCCACAAAGAAGTCAGGATTCTGGTAGGTATTGCTTTGACAGTAATGACAGACAATCAGAAATTGCTCTATCAGCAAATGATACTGAGGTACAAGATCTGCCCCCCCCCCCTTTCTTCAGAGTGGGGCAAATGTGCCATTTATGTTCTAGAGTTCACGCCTTAGCACCTTAACCTATATATTTGCCTAACTTTCTCTTCTTTCCTATCTTGCTTCCCTCATTTAATTATAGTTTTTACTTGAGAGCACTACTTCTATAAACCATTTGCACAGAATCCTTGCTTAGACTCTGCCTCTAGGAAATCCAACCTAAAACTGGTAAATACTGGTACCAACTAAGAGATAACAAGAATGGGAGCACTTTGGGTTTGTCAGCAGATAAAGATGAGTTTAGTTTTAAAATTCTGAAGTACCATTGACAGAATCGAAAGCAACCTCAACTTGATAGAATGCAACTATGAAAAACTTAGAGTTGAAATATTTATTGGTGGAAGACTAGATGCTTTTCCCCTAAGATCAAGAACAAGACAAGATATCCAGTATCATTACTTTTAGTCAACATTATACCGAAAGTTCTAATCTGGGCAATTAGGCAAGAAAAATAAGTAAAAGGCATCCAGATTGGAAAGGAAAAAATAAAACTGTATTCACAGATAGCATTATCTTATATATAGAAAAACCTAAGGAATCTACTAAACTTATTAGGACTAAAGGGTTCAGCAAGATTGCAAGATACCAAATCGGTATACAAAAAACAGTTGTGCTCTGTTTGCAATGAGCATACAAAAAGAAAGTCAAGAAAATAGTCCCATTCACAATAGCATTGAAAAAGCTCAGGTTTTAACAAGAAACACAAAACTTAATACTGTGAAAACTATAAAACATAGTTGTAAGAAAAAGTTCTAGAATGGGAAAACATCCACGTTCATGGATCAGAAGACTTAACATTGTTAAGATGGCAACACTGCCCAAACAATATCCACATTTAATGCAGTCTTTATCGGAATCCCTAAATGACTTCTTTGTAGAAACTGGCAAGTTGATTCTAAAATTCACAAGAAATTGGAATGGACTTGAAATAAATCGATCTTGAAAATAAGATAGGACAATTCACCACTCAATTTCAGAAATTACTACAAGTAATGATATGTGGTATTGGCACAAAACAGGCATAGAAATCAATGGAATTGAATTAAGAGTGCAGAAAAAAAGCATCTGTGATCAACTGACTTTTCAAAAGAGTGCCAAGACCATCCAGTGTGGAAAAATAGTCTTTCCAAAAGTGGTACTGGGTTAACCAGGTAGCCATATCCAAAAGAATGGTGTTTGATCCTTATACCATTTATGAAAATTAAAAGAAAAAAAAGAGAGAGAAGGATCAGAGGCCCATAAGAACTAAAACTAAAGCCCTTAGAAGAAAATACAGGAGTAAACCTTCATGACTTTGGATTCTGCAAAGAATCCTTAGATATAACGCCAAAAGTATGAGTAGCAACAACAAAAAATAAATAAATTGGATTTCATCAAAATGTAAACATTTTGTGATTTCAAAAGATAACCATCAAGAAAGTGAAAAGACAACCCAACAGAAGGAGAAAATATCACAAATCTGATAAGGGACTTGTACCTAAAATATATGCTCAATAATAAAAATAACCCTGCTTAAAAATGGGCAAAGGATCCGAATAGACCAGAGAATATATAAAAGTGATCAATAAGCACATGAAAAGATGCTGGATATCATTAATCTTTAGAGAACTACAAATCAGAAACCACAGAAAAATATCACTTCATATCAACTACAGTGACTGGAATAAGAAAAGTATTGGCAAGAATGAGGAACAATCGGAATCTTCGTATGTTGCTGCTGTGGATGTAAAGTGGTGTAACTGCTTGAGAAAACATCCTGGCAGTTCATCAGATGGTTAAATATAGAATTAACCATATGACTCAGCAATTCCATTCTTTGGTATGTATCCAAGAAAATGAAAACAGGTCTGTCTGCACAGAAGCTTGTATAGAAATGTTTATAGAAATGATTATTCATAATAAAAGGTGGAAACAATCCAAGTGTCCATCAACCGGTGAATACATAAAGCACTTTGTCTATAGAATGGAATATTTGGCCATAAGAAGAAATGTACTAACAAGTGCTACCATATTCATGGACTTTGACAACATTGTGCTAAGGCAAAGAACCCAGTCATAAAAGACCACATATTTTATCATTCTATACATAGCAAAGTCCAGAGTATGGAAGTCCATAAGACAAAAAATAGATTAATGGTTTCTTAGTGCTGGGTGGAAAGATAGGAAGATGGGGAGATGATAACTAAAGGGTGTTGGGTTCCTTTTTTAAAGTTTATTTTTATTTGAAAGAGCAATACAGAAAGAACTTCTATCTGCTTGTTCACTTCCCAAATGGTCATAGTAACCAGAGCTAGGACAGACGGAAGCCATGGGCCAGAAACTCCATCTGGGTTTCCCACATAGGTGGCAGGGACCCAAGTACTTGAGCCATCATCTGCTGCCTTCCAGCATGTACAATAGGCTGGATCTGAAGCAGAGGAGGGACTGAATCTTAGGCACTCTGAACTGGTATGTGGGCAGCCCAAGAAGCTCTTAACCTGCTGTGCCACAACTCCTGCCCTTGGGTTTCTTTTTTAAGCTGATGAAAATGTTTTAATATTGACTGGTGGTAGTTGTATATGTCTGAATAAATTTAATGCCATTGAATTGTACACTATGAATTGTATGTGAATTATATCTGAATGAATCTGTTTTAAAAAGTTAAAAAAAAAAAACAAAAAACAAAAAACAAAAAACAAGTGCTACTGACCACCAGGTGTGTGAGTGCAAAGTTTGAAAAGAAAACCTGGGTTAAAAATAAAGACATGGGAGCCATCATTATGTGGATGTAGTTTAAACTGTGAGAATGGATATGACCACTTTGAAAGAACATGTGGAATGAAGAGGAAGGAGTGGCCATTTGGCCTAGTGGTTATGATGACCACATCCCATTTCAGAGTGCTGGCTTTGGTATCTAACTCCAGCTTCCTGCTAACACAGACCCTGAGAGGCAGCAGTGACGACTAAGTGATGAGTTTGTGCCACCTGTGTGGGAAATCTGAGTTGAATTCCTGACTCTAGGCTTCAGGGCCATCATGAGCATTTGGAGAGTGAACTAGTGGATGTGAGCTCTGTGTCTCAAATGGAGAAAAAGGGAGGAAAGAAAGAAGAGGAGTGGGAGCGGAAGAAGAGACACTAATGAAGTAGATGGCCAGAGACACATAAATAGATCCATGGAATACAATGTCACAGAAATCAGTGGGACTGGATATCTTGAAGGGATAATGATCATACAACCTCAAATTGAATAGGGAAGCTCAAATAAGAAAGGGAAAATTTCATGCTAATTGCAGTTGATTTTTTTGGTAACAGAAATGTGTCCACAAACCTTGGGTACAAACACCAGAACATGGATGGGGAGGGAAGTGCTTTTATCCCTATAGCTCTGTTAAAATTGCTAATGTCAAAGTCTTAACCTCCATGTTTTCAAATCCATTGGTCAGTTTTCAGTCAGCTTAACCTCAGTTTCTTGAGCAGGAATGACAGTGTATAGTATCTTTGTTCAGACTTTTTTTTTTTTAATTTGCAATATAAGACTTAACTCTTGCTTTCTATTGTTGACTGCTCTTTTTACATTTGGCTGGATATTCCTCCTCTCTAACCTCTACTAATTGCAATGCCTCAGGACCAGAGGTGTCAGTCTTTAGATTGCATGCCTTCCACAGTAACTGAGCTCTCTACACCCCATGGCTATCTATATTATTTACATGGCTATCTATATTATTTACAACTTATTGACTCAATTTGTTTAATCATTTATTTTGAAGGCAGAGTTACAGAGAAAGAAGGAGAGACAGAAAAAGATCTTCCATCTGCTAGTTCACTCTCCAAATGGCTACAAAGGCTGGGGCTGATCCAGGCCAAAGTCAGGAGCCTGGGTCTCCCACATAGATGGCAGGGGTCCAAGTACTTGGGCCATCTTTTGCTGCTTTCCCAGGTACACTAGTAGGGAGCTGGATCAGAAGTGGAACAGGTGGAACTCAGATCAGTGCCCAGGCAGGTGTTGCAGGAGGTAGCTTACCCTGCTCTGCCACAATGCTGACCCTTGATTCTCCAGGTTATACCACCATTGCCCCCTTTGGTGAGCTCCAGACTCACATTTCCAATTATCACTCAGTAGTTCTGAAAATCTAATAGACCTCTCCAGTCTAACATGTCTAAAATAGAGCTGGGGATGGGAATTTGGCCTAACATTAAGCTTCTGGTCAGGATGCCCACGTGCCATGTCAGTGGATTGATTGAAGTCTCAGCTCATGCACAGCTGGGAGACAGCAGGTGCTAGCACAGGTGGTTGGTTCCCTGCCACCAGATGGGAGACCTGCATTGAGTTCCTGGCTGCAAGCACTTGGGGAATGAACCAGCAGATGGAAGTGCTCGCTTGCACTCTCTCTCTGATAAACAGACAAATTAGAGCTGGGTGTTTCCCCCTAAAGCCCTGCTCCTGTCCCCAATATGTGTTGCTATCTCAGAAAGTGGCATTACTAATTATCTAGTACAAGTCAAAAAACTTGATTCTTCTTTATCTTACACCTCACATTCAATCTATAGCAAGTCACCTCTATGCTATTTTCAAAGTACATCCTGAGTCTACCCACTTCCTGCCATTTCTGTGCAATAGTACTAGTTTTGCAGATCTTTTGTCATAGCTTCCTAGCTGCTCTTTTGGCTTTATTTTGCCTTCCTGCAGGCAGTTCTTAAAGAATCAACCAGAGTGAGCCTCTTCAATTATAAATCAAATCATGTCACTCTTGCTCAGAGCCCTCCCTCCATAGCTTGCCTGCACCCTTATGATAAAATCCTGAGTCTGTGAGTGATCTGGCTCCCATGTTTCTCCAAACCAATTTCCTACCTGCTCTTTTTCCATGCTGGCTTCCTTGCCATGCACATTCAAACTTCAGGGTCATTACTTTGCTATTCCCTCTGCCTAGATTGTTCTTTACCAGTTGTGTATGGCTCACTGTCTTCATGTTGTATCTTTATTCAAACATCATCTCAATCAAGGAGCCTTTCCCAAACTTCCTTTGTAAAAGAGCATACCCACCATGGTCACCCACTTTTACCCCACTATATTTTCCTTTACAGTACTTTTTTGTTACTTTATATTATTGTCTGTGTCCGTGGGTCTCTCCTCCCCCTAACTTCCAACCCCTGCACTAATGGAGTTTCATTCACTGCTTTCTGCTTTACTTTCTTCTACAGTACTTTTTATAACTTAATGTGATTGTCTTACTACAATCCTAGCCCCTATGTTAATAAATTCCATGAATGCAAGAATCAATCTTGGTTTGTTTTATTCACTGCTGCAGCCCCAGCACCCACAACAGGGCTGTCATGTAATGGGAATTCGATGCGGAGTTGTTGACAGAGTAAAGAAAAGAATGTATAAGATGACAGGGCATTAAATAACAACTGGTGCTCTAGTCCTTTTCTAAAGGTATTGAGATTACAAAGATAAAAAAGACCAAGTCCTTGCCCTTAACACCTCATAGCTAGATTACAAACAAAATCATGGGTTAAATATTATAGGTAAAACATGGTATGAAAAAAATGAGAATAAGACAACAGAGAATGATGGTGTGTGTTTCCAGTTTCCATTTTAGTTGGAATAGTCAAGAGCTGCCTCCCTCAGGAAGTAGCATTCCAACAGAGACCTGATTAAGTGGAGAGATCGTCTAATAAAAATGTAACAGGTGGACATTTAAAAAAAAAAAAAGCGGGGGGGGGTTTGAAGCATACTTTGGTCGGAGTGACAGTGAGACTAGAGCAAAAAGTTAGAGAGATGAAATCAGAGATGGTGTCAGATTTAGGTAGAGCCTTCAAAGGAAGCCACTATGAGAATTTTTTAAAAATTGTGATGGGAAGCAATTAGAGGTTTTGAGCAGGGGAATAATATTACGTTACATTTTAGAAAGGCACTCTGGCTGCCCCTATACACTGTACCAGAGTAGGTGTCTGTGGGATAGGACGGTAGCGGTAGAGGCGGTGAAAGGGACACCGGGGCCTCTGGTAATCAAATCCGCTAGCCTGGCACCAGGAATAAGCCTGGGCACCCTTTCTTTAGGTGTCAGAACCACGCAGAGTGCATAACGTCACCCTACACCACCTTGGGAACCCTCGCCACCCCACCGATTTAGGAAAGAGCCTCCTGCATAGCTTAGCTGCACTTCAAGCTTCCGAGCTCCCCTTTAAATATGGATAAATGGAGGTTTTAAGGGAGAGGCGGGTCTCATTAGTATAGAAACCATATAAGGAAGTACAGTCTTAAATCTGGCGTGCACTGCTCGTTTCCAGGGCTTAAAAACGGCGAGACTGGAAGGCACCCAGGAAGTACCCTGCCAATCCCTTGGAAGTGAAGCTTACGTCCACTACACTTCTGGGAAGCCCCTAACCCGCATTTGTTTTGGCTATCACGCTAGGAAAACAACTTTGGTTCCACGGTAATGCGCACGCGCCCCTTGCTGTGTTTTCCGTTGGCCGTAAGCCCCGCCCCTTCTGCGTCCTTCGAGGAGGGTTGGGAGCCGTGAGCTCGCGCGACCACTCTTCCCTCAGTCTTCTTGAGCACATCGTCGCAAACGAGGCCGGAAAGCGTGGCAGCGCAGGCGCAAGCGCAGAGAACGGAGGCGGTGGTGGTGGCGGCCGCTGGCCAGCGTAAGATGGCGGCGGCGTTGGTGGCGGCAGTGGACGGGGCGGCAGGGCCTGGAACGGTCGGAGCAGCCGCTGGCAGAAGGATGACCCAAGACGGGAAGCAGGCTGCTGAGCCTCGCCGGCTCCCGTGCTTGTAACTGCCCCAGCCGGATACCCCCTCCCCCCTTGACCTACCCGGTCTGTGTCTCGTTCCGGCTCGGCCTGCCCCCCTCTCCGTGGCCGATTTCCCCTTAGGATGGGTCTGATTCCTTTCCCAAGCTCCTAGGCTCAGGTGTTCTCCTTCCCTTGGCCTGAATGACTGCCGGGAGAACTGGTTGCCCTTTGCTCAGGTCAGCCTTGGGATTGTCCCCAAGAGCCAGCCCCACAGTTCACAGGGACGTCTTGCTTCGTCGGGTGACCCATTTGTGCGTTCCCATTTCCCCCCCTTAGATTGGGGGACGCGGCTCACCTGCGTCTCGCTGTCACTTCAGGGCCCCCGCGCACTGCGTCCCCCTCCCCCAGCCTAAGTTCTCTGGCCCAGCACCTTGTACGGAAGGCCGAGGTCCAAGAATCTGAGAGTCAGTTGTTGCCGTCTGGTCTTTAGCGTATAATTCTGTTAGATTACCCCCTCTCACCTCCAAATCTTTTGGGACACCTTCGGACGGCCCCGTTTGGTTCCTGTTAGTTGGAAAGCATCTGGTGGCTTGAATTTCTGACTCATATGATTGTTGCTGGAGTCTGTAAACAAACCGGCACTAGCGCTATCACATTCTCTGCGGGATTTACCCCCCTGCTCTGTGGCTTCTTGCTGAGAGGTTGTTTGGTTATGGTTTAGCGTTGCAAAGATTCACGTTTTCCTTTTAAGTGACTTTTAGTTTTAATGGAGCTGGGAGATAAATTGCCTGGCTTCTAATTCTCGGGTTGGTTCATTTTATTTCCGTGGGGGGGTGGGGGGTGGGGGGTGGTGATTTGTTCACTAGTCGGATTAGATAAATTATTCTGGTTTTAGATAGTTCTTAGGCGGTCTAAAAAATACTAAAATGTGATCGTAAATATTTTTATTATGTTTAGTAGAAGAGACACCTTTTCCATGTAAACTTAACTGTTCTCAGCCCTTCAGTGAATCTCCAGACCTATTTTCTCAGGAGCTCAGCCTGGCCTTACTTCCGCGATAAAAGGAGGAAAGGTGAGTGGGAGTTGAAGGCATTTAAATTCCTAAGTTCTAGACAGACCCTGCCCTGATGCTCAAGTGCTGACCACTGAAGTTGTAAAATTCCTTCTACAGTTTTCCAAAGAGATTGGGTATTGTTCTTGACTGTGTTCCAGTTCTGGTTAAATTACTTTTACAAGCTTAATTGACTGTGGGCATCTTGACTTTGTGTGCTAAACTATTGCTGTCTGTCTTCAAATGACTTGAGTTAGACCTAGAAGTGAATGAGTATCCCTACCCCATTGCCTTTGTGTGGATCATACTTCTCAAAGTGTTCAGACCTGAGAGTGAGTTTGCCTGAGTTCTGGTCAGCCTTTTGTAAAATCAGGTCTCTTCCCATTTGAGGCTTTGCTGCTTGTCACTTAGCTGAAGGGTTATGAGTGATGCTGCCCTTAGTTGGTGCCTGAGGCCAATCTAGCACAGAGTTCCAACTTTTCAGGACATAATGGGAAATTTTTGGTAAGAAAATGATGGATACTAGCTGGGCTGAGGAATTGATGGGTAGCAGAAGAATCATGCTGTGCATTCAGCATGGGCTACTTTCGAAATGAGAACATACTTAGAGATGTAATTTTTTAAATTTCTGATTATTTTCTTCTTCCTTCTTTTTTTTTTTTTTTTTTTTTTTTAATTTGTTTATTTGAAAGGTAAAGTGACACAGAGAGAGGTCAGTCTTCCATCTGCTGGTTCACTCCAAAAATACATGTAACAGCCAGGGCTGGGCCAGGTCAAAGCCAGGCGCCTGTAACTCCATCTGGGTCTCCTGGTAGGAACACCTAGGCTGTCATCTGCTGCCTCCCAGGTTCATTGGCAGATCCAAAGCAGAGTAGTCAAGATTAGAACCAGGCACTGTAATGTGGGATATGGGTGTCCTGAGCTATGGCTTAATGTCTGCCCCTAAGTGTAGGTTTTTGTTTTTTTTTTTTTAAAGTCTGTTTAGGTTACTGGTAACAGAATATGGTGCTGTGGACAGAACAGCTGAATGTCTCTGGAAGAGCAAACCTGACTGATTGTTAATATCTTTATGATTTACAGTAGAAAAAGTTTGAGAGTGACATTGGTATGAATTTTAATTCTATGTGGTAACCTGGAGTTATGCTCATTATGGACTGGAATACAGTTAGTGATTGTGTGCATGTGTGTGCATGTGTGTGTATGTATGTAGTATGTCAGAGATCAAAGAAAAAGTACAATTTTTTAGAGATTGACAGACTACAGTTTAAATAACTGCTAAGATTTATTAGCCTTGTGACTTTGAATAAATTATCTAAACTTTTTTGATTCTGACATCTTTTTAAAAAGATTTATTTATTTATTTGTTTGTTTGAAAGGCAGAGTAACAGAGAGGGAGAGACATTAAGAGTGAGTAAACTTTTCTGCTTGCTGGTTTACTTCTCAAATGGCTGCAACTGCCAGGGCTGGGCCTGGCCAAAGGCAGGAGCCAGGAGCTGAAACCTTCATCCTGGTGTCCCACAGGGGAGGCAGGAGCCCAAGTACTTGGGCCATCTTCCATTGCCTTCCCAAGCGCATTAGTAGGGAGTTGGGTCAGAAGCAGAGCAGTTGGGACTCAAACCAGCACATCAGTGTGGGATATAGATGTCTCAAGCAATGGCCTAACCCACAGCACCACAGCACTGTCCCCTCACATCTTTAAAAGTGGGATAATACCATTTCCTCACATGCTTATTGTTAGTATTACATGAGGTAACCCAGGTAAAGCTCTTAGATTATGCTTCATGCATGGAAGACACGTAAACACTTTCTGTTCTCTTTACACATCATATAACTTAGAATGAGTGATATATTAATTTACACTTCTTTGCATTTTGCTTTGGAACACATTTTTCTGGTTAGTTTTTCAAATTCACTTTTTATTGGTGAGTTTGTGTGTGTGTGTGTGTGTGTGTATAAGATTTATTTATTTGAAAGAGTTACAGAGAGAGGTAGAGCTAGAGAGAGAGGTCTTCCATTCCTCTGGTTCCGCAGTGGTCAGAGCTGAGCTGATCTGAAGTCAGGAGCCAGGAGCTTCTTTCGGGTCTTCTATGTGGATGCAGGGGCCCAAGCACTTGGGCCATCTTCTACTGCTTTCCCAGGCCAGAGCAGAGAGCTGGATTGGAAATGGAGCAGACGGGACATATGAATTGCCGGCGCTGCAGGCTGGAGCTTTAGCCTGCTATTCCACAGCACCAGCCCCTCAATGTGTGTTTTATGAGTGCTCACCAAGGGTTGTCTTCTGAACATGGCTCAAAGCAGTGTGGTTCATGATCAGAGGTCACAGAGAATGTTAAATGTGTGTATATATGTATTTCTAAGTGTATTCTTTTTATTTTTTTTTATTTTTTGACAGAGTGGACAGTGAGAGAGAGAAACAGAAAGGTCTTCCTTTGCCGTTGGTTCACCCTCCAATGGCCGCTGCGGCCGGTGTGCTGCGGCTGGCGCACTGCGCTGCCGATGGCAGGAGCCAGGTACTTATCCTGGTCTCCCATGGGGTGTAGGGCCCAAGTACTTGGGCCATCCTCCACTGCACTCCCTGGCCACAGCAGAGGGCTGGCCTGGAAGAGGGGCAACTGGGACAGAATCCAGTGCCCCGACCGGGATTAGAACCCGGTGTGCCGGCGCCGCAAGGTGGAGGATTAGCTTAGTGAGCCATGGCGCCGGCCCTAAGTGTATTCTTAAACTGACCATCAGTAAGTTCCTTTATTTATTGCTTCCTTCATTTTAGTCTCTGTGTTACCACACCTGAGCGGTATGCTACAACATTTTTCACCTTTAACCTTTCTCTATTTTTAAGTTTTATCTGTTATTTGGAAGGTAGAGTGACAGGGAGAGATACACACACACACACACACATAACACAGAGAGATCCTCCATCTACTGATATATTCCACAAATGACTGCTACAGCCAGGTCTTAGCCAGGCTGATGTCAGGAACCTTGAACTCTATCTGAATCTCACATGGGTGGCAGGGACCAAAATTCTTAGGGGCCCTTACCTGCTGCCATCTCAGGTGTGTTATCAGGAAGCTGAATCAGAAGTAGAGTAGCCAGGACTGGACCCAGCATCCCAATATGGTATGTGGGCATCCCAGTCAGCAGCTTATTAAACTACTGGGCCATGTCAACCACCTCTTATAACTTTCCTTTAAAAAAAAAAAAAAGATTCATTTATTATTTATTTTATTTGAAGGAGTTAGAGGGAGAGACATACAGAGATCAACCATGTGCTGGAACACTCTCCAAATGGCCACAGTGTCCAGAGTTGTTCTGGTCCGAAGCTAGGAGCATCTTCTGGGTCTCCCATGTGGATGTAGGGGCCCAAGCACTTGGGCCATCCTCTGCTGCTTTCCTAGGTACATTAGCAGGGAGCTGGAGTGGAAGTGGAGCAGCCCTGGGGCTGGTGCTGTGGTGCAGTGGGTTCACGCCCTGGCCTGAAACGCCGGCATCCCATATGGGCATCAGTTCTAAGTGCAGTTGCTCCACTTCCAATCCAGCTCTCTGCTATGGCCTGGGAAAGCAGTAGAAGATGGTCCAAGTCCTTGGGCCCCTGCACCCACGTGGGAGACCCAGAAGAAGCTCCTGGCTCCTGGCTCCTGGCTTCGGATCAGTACAGCTCTGACTGTTGCGGCCAATTGGGGAGTGAACCAGCGGATGGAAGACCTCGCTTTCTCTCTCTCTCTCTGCCTCTCCTCTCTCTTTGACTTTCAAATAAAATAAATAAATCTTTAAAAAAAAAGGGGGGGGGGGAGTAGAGGACTTGAACTGGTATGCATATGGGATGCTGGTGCCCCAGGCAGCAATTTTAGCACTTTTTCCAAGATGCCGATCTCCACAGTGATCAAAAAAAATTATGAAAATGTCTCATTTTTTTATTTAATAAATTTTTTTTTTCTTTTAAAAGAGTTACAGGGAAAAGAGGGAGAGAGAGCTTCCATCTGCAGATTCATTCCCAAGATGGTCACAACGGCCAGGCCAAAGCCAGGAGCCAAGATTTTCTTCCAGGTCTCTCACACGAATAGCTGGGGCCCAAACACTTGGGCCATCTTCCACTGTTTTCCCAGGAGCATTAGCAGGGAACCAAATAAGAAGTGCGGCAGCCGGGACACAAACTGACACCTATATGGGATGCCAGCGTTGGAGGTGGCAGCTTAACCTGCTGCATTACAGTGCAGCCACTAATTTCTTTCTACATTGAATCAGGACTAGGAAGTTAGGAATGTAGAGTTTTTTTTTTTTTTTTTTTTTGATTTCTGTACCTAGTCCCTCATAATAGTATGACAGCACAGATACAGAAATTTAAAGCTTCTTTTGATAACTTTTCTTCACATCTTTTTAGGAGAGGCAGGGACGCATGAAAAATATTAATATCACTACAATTAATGCAACTTTATCCATTTAGACTAGAGATCATTTTAGGGTCTAAACTTCCATTACCACTATCCAGTTTCTAAGTTCTCTTTTGTAAGATAAAGATTCTTGGAGATGGTTGTGAAATGGGCTGATTCCATTTGTATCATTTGTGTTTTTATGAGATCTGGAAATCTTGTTGGGTGGGGAGGAAGATAGCAGAAAAGGAACTAAATTAAAGAATAACTTTGGTTCTTATTGTCTTATGTGCTGGGTAAGAATCCCCCACACCATCACATGCCACTTCCCACACAAACTTTGGAAGGATTTCATATTTTATGTTCCAGGTGTTATCTATTTATACAGTGGATTCTTAGTCTGTGGATTGCAACTGTAAAATTCTTTCTAAAGATAGCATTTTGTGTATTTCGTGGCAATTCATATTACCTAACAATTATATTTAGAAGAATTTTCTAGGATGGCTGGGGTGAGAAGTGAGGTGTGCTGGTGACTTCTTAGTTACTACCACCAATCTGGCATGGCATTTTATAACATAGTCTGTTAAATGTGTAAGACTCAGTCTCCGTGCCATCCATAGCCCTTAGTGTTGACTAAGACCAACTGAGCAGTTTGTTTACAGAGCTAAAAAAAAAAAAAAACATGCTAAGTCCTGTATTCTATCAGGTGAGTTTCAGGCTTTTAGAAGCATGGAAGTGGCTAGTTAAATTCTGCTTTCAGTGGATAGATTAATTATTGAATAGTTTTCGCTATAGAAAAGTTGCTCTAAACAGGTTTAGGAAATGTCCGAAGTATAAAAGAGAAACAGAGGTATCCAAACAAAGCTTTTGACTTTATAACATTGCTGTTACACCTAGTTTATGTCTCTGAGATTGGATTAGCTTTTTTTAAGCAGATTAGCAGTGAGCCAAAATAATCTACTGTTTACCCTAACCTATTTGGAACCTTAGAAGCTGAATTAATTGAATTTGCATAAGGCACAGAGGTAGTGACTATACCTTAGCACTCCTTTGTCTGTGGTTTTGCTTTCCACAGTTTGATCCCTGTGGTCAACTGTGATCTGAAAATATTAAATGGAAAATGCCATAAATAAAGCAATTCATATATTCTGCTTAACTTATTTTTAAATTTATTTATTTAGGGGGTTGGCACTGTGGCACAGTGGGTTAAAGTCCTGGCTTGAAGCGCCGGCATCCCATATGGGCTCTGGTTCTAGTCCTAGCTGCTCCTCTTTCAGTCCTGCTCTCTGCTATGGCCTGGGAAAGCAGTGGAGAATGGCCCAGGTCCTTAGGCCCCTACACTCATGTGGGAGACCCAGAGGAGGCTCCTGGCTCCTGGCTTCAGATCGGCAGCTCTGGCTGTTGCAGTCATCTGGGTAGTGAGCCAGTGGATGGAAGACCTCTCTCTCTGTCTCTCTCTGTAACTCTGTCTTTCAAATAAATAAATCTTAAAAAAAAAAAAAACTTTAATTAAAAAAAATAATTTATTTAGTTGAGAGGCAGAGACAGAGCTTCCATCTGCTGATTCGCTCTCCAAATGCCAGCAATGGCCTGGGCCAAAGCTGGGAGCTGGGAACTCAGTCCTGGTCACCATGTGAATAGTGGAAACTCAGTTACTTGAGCTGTCACACTGTCTCCCAGGATCTGCATTAGCAGGATGCTGAAATTGGGAGCCAGAGCCAGAAATTGTGTGCCTGTATTCAGATGTGAGGCTGCTGGTGTGTTAACTGCTAGTCTAGATACCTGCTCTCATAAATTTTAAATTGTAAGTAGTACTGAGTAGCATGATGAACTCTGTCTCCTGTTCCATCTCGCTTAGGAAGAGATCTCTTTGTCCAACATACATATGTATATGCTACCTGTCTGGTAGTCACTTAGTAACTGTCTTAGTTATCAAATTGAATGTGGTATTACTGCAGTGCTCATGTTCAATTAATTTTACTTACTAATTTTTTTTTAAATTTTTTGCCAGGCAGAGTTAGTGAGATAGAGAGAGAGAGAGAGAGACAGAGAGAGAGTTATAGACAGTGAGAGAGAGACAGAGAGAAAGGTCTTCCTTCCATTGGTTCACTCCACTAATGACCGCTACGGCTGGTGCTGCGCCAATCTGAAGCCAGGAGCTGGGTACTTCCTCCTGGTCTCCCAATCAGGTGCAGAGACCCGAGCACCTGGGCCATCCGCTGCCCTCCCAGGCCACATCAGAGAGCTGGACTAGAAGAGGACAACCGGGACTAGTACCCACCACCCCAACCAGGGCTAGAACCCGGGGTGCTGGCGCCACAGGCGGAGAATTAGCTAAGTGAGCCACAGTGCTGGCTTATTAATGATTTAAAAGTACACGAGTAGTATTGCTCAGTGTTTGAATATACCAAAGAGAGACTGTAAAGTGCTCGTCTAAGTGAAAAGGTGAAAGTTCTTTACTTATTAAGGGTGAAAAAAAGTCTTACACAGAGGTTGCTGACATCTCTAGTAAAGTGGGATATTTTGAGAGAAATCACATTCGCTTAAGTTTTTTTTTTTTTATAAAGATTTATTTATTTATTTGAAAGTCAGAGTTACACAGAGAGGAGAGGCAGAGAGAGGTCTTCCATCCGCTGGTTCACTCCTCATATGGCCGCAACAGCCGGAGCTGCGCTGATCTGAAGCCAGGAGCCAGGAGCTTCTTCCAGATCTCCCATGTGGGTGCAGGCACCCATATGGGATGCTGGCGCTTCAGGCCAGGGCGTTAACCCTCTGAGCCACAGCGCCAGCCCCAATACTTAATTTTTATGGCAATATATTAATATAACTTAATAATCTCCTACTATGCCTGGCTTATAAATTAAACATAATATGTTGTCTGAGAAAAAATAGAGTTGGTACTATGCATGGCTTCAGGCACGCTTTGGGGAGCTTAAAGTATGTCTCCCATCACTATATTCCTAAAGTTGTACTTATGAAATGCATAAAGTTTGTATTCCTTAAATAAAAATTTCTTTGGGAAAAAAATTTAAATAAAGAATATCATATAAAAGAAATATGAGTAAGGAGGTACTACTGAAGCTTCATTTCAGAGCCACAAGCCAGTAAGTTTTAGATTAACTTTACAATAGTAATGAAAACTTTTGCTTTCTTGAATGTGCCCAAGAAACTTCATTGCTGTTAAAACTGATCAGAAAAACAGGTAACCTATTCTTGCTTACTAATGCAGATATTCCTTTGGAATGAGAATAAAGTTCTGGAAAGATCTTTAAAAATTAGTGTGGGTTGTTTTATGAATTGCTCACTTCTCTGTGGCAGCCTCTGTATCTACATGATGTCATTTCTGGGCCAGAAGCCCAACTTTACCCAAGTAATATGTTAATGATATAAATAAATGAATCAACTGTGCCTGTCCAGAGTTTGCCAGTAGGGCATTGGGAACTGATTAATATGATAAAGATGTCACTTTATAAATGAAATGCGGTATGTCTAATGGACTGGGTCATTGCAAAAATTTTCATAATTTTACCTGAGAAGTTAGATACTTGATTTTATCTCCTAAGGATGCTGTTTAAGGAAGTTTGGCTGAGTTCGAATGTGAAGCATTACGCTTGCCTCACATATCATCTTTTTGTTCTTCCTGATTTTTCTTAGCCATCTGGAAAACTACTCAAGTTTACCTCTGGTGGTAGCCAAGAGACTGTATTCTTCTGGTGCATTGTAATCAATGCCACATATTATCAGGTAGGTTTTATTGACTTGACTTAGGATCCAGCATTAGACTCTGCCCTGTAACTTAATGTGAGTAGGAGGGCGCTCCTTGATGTTCTAAGCCTTTCTCAATTTATTGTTACTTGTACCTTTGGAATATCATCCTTTTGTCTCCATTGTACTTTCTGGCAATTTAAGAAAAATTTTGAGATGTGAATGGCAAAAACTGATAATGAGGACCAAATTCTATGTAAAGGTAAATCATGGTAGAAACACAATGAAAAATAGATTTCCCATAGAATCATTTAAATTGAGGTAAATGGGCTTAAAGATTAGTTAAAAAAAATCCTTAGCTCTCTGCTAGAGGTCAGTACTTAGGGTTAGAGTGCACTCCTGACATGCTCTGAAATATGTGGTTAAAATTAATAACTATAAACACCAACAGGTTGTATAGGTATTAATCCAAAGAAGGCACAAGATTTCTTATCAGAGTTTGGTGGCAGACTTCCTTATCTTCCTTATCATTATTGTAATGCAGTTGTCCATTGTGAAATATACTCTCAATCTTCAAATGGAAGAAAAAAGAGACAGGAGGAAGCTCTTATTATGGGTTCCTGGTTTGATTACTTTACTCCCAGTTCTTAAAATATGGATGTACTTAAAAAAAAATTAACAGTGCTCTCTGAATTCTTTAAAAGACCATTGGTGAGCAGATTTCATAGACTTGAAGCTTTGTGCTAAGTTGTATACAATGTTTGGATGATCATTGCTGAGTGGCAAAACCCAATCTTCTCCCGGGAAATACAGTTAGGTATGAGACAGGAAGGTCCGCTATGCATAGACTCATTCTTTATGTGTTGCTTTAATGTTCTAACCCAGCTTTTTCACAGTCAGTTTCTACATTCTACAAAAGTGGATGGTAGCAGTAGAACTCAAACCCTGGACTCTGACACCAGCCCTTTTGTTTCTGTTATACCATATGTTGCCTTTGAGGGACGTTATGGGGGGGAAGCCATTGTAATCAATATTCTGTACTTTGGAAATTTATATTCATTAAATAAAAGTTAAAAAAAAAAAACAGGTCTGTTTAGTTCCAAGAGATGAAGCAAATGAGCTGAGGGGTGGCATCTTCTAAAATATTGAAATGACTACAGAAATAAAAAGTTTTAAAATTGGTTAGGTGTGAGTCTCAGGTTATGGGAAGTTGGTCGGCTAATGAGTTTTTTAAGGAAATAATTTTTATAGACTTAAGAGGTAGTTAAATCCTAGTGTTTTGACAGTCCATTTGGCATTCCACTCAATCCCTGAGGAGATTTCATGGGAAAAGCTGTTCTGATTCTTACAGCCTTTTCTCAGTATACATCTTTTATACATCTTTTTGTACCTCTCTGTAGCATTGGAAACATGAACCGTGTTAAAACTTTTATCCTTTTTTAACCAAGATAACCAAGATAAAACTTTTATCCTTGTTTTCCAAGGTATTTAATTCTTTGATTATTCTTTCTACTTCCCTGCTTCTGTGTGTCTACTCGTTTCCTTAAAGATAGGTATTCTCTAAGATTCTTTCCTTGGATTTCTTCATTCAGAACTTTGTTAGGTACTTAATTTGTGTGTGTGTGTGTGTGTGTGTGTGTGGTTAGGAAGGTATAATTTATAAGACATTTGGTTTTGGGGTCAGCACTGCGGCTCAGCAGATTAAAGCCGCAGCCTGCAGTGCCGGCATCCCATATGGGCGCCAGTTTGAATCCTGGCTGCTCCACTTCTGATCCTGCTCCCTGCTAATGCACTTGAGAAAGCGGCAGAGGGTGGCCCAAATCCTTGGGCCCCTACACCCACATGGGAGACCCAGAAGAAGCTCCTGGTTCCTGGCTTTACCTTGCCCAGCCCTGGTTTTTGCAGCCATTTGGGGGAGTGAACCAGCAGATGGAATATCGCTCTTTAAAAAAATTTTTTGGTTCTAAAGTTGCTCTGTAGTTTGTTCACAAGTCTGTCCTTCTGACCCTAATTTAAGTTCCAGACATACATTGGTTTCTCACTACCTTTCTTTCAACTTTTTAATATTTTTAATTTTTGTTTTCATTTTTTATTTGAGAGACAGGGGTCAGAGAGGCCATCTGTGTGTTGGTTCACTTCCCAAATGCCCACAGCATCCAGGGGCAGGCCAGCCTACGATGAAACCAGGAGCCAGGAAGTCAGTCTGGACTCCTAGATGAGTGATAAGGGTCCAGCTACTTGAGCCTGCTGCCTCCCAGGTGTACATTAGCAAGAAGCTGGAATGGGAATTGGAAGCAGAGCAAGGACTCCAACGCAGGCACTCTGATTTGGGATGTGGGCATCCCAAGTGGTGTCTTAGTGATGCACCAAATACTCACCTCTCAACTTGGATTTTAAACATACTCAAAATCAAATAATGTGCTAGCTTCTCATTTGTGACATTGGATTTCCTCTGGATACCCAGATTCAACACTTGTCTTTTTTACTCTTTAGCTCCATAACTGCTTTTTGAGCCAAATATTGTCTATTTTTATAGTGTTTCTTGTATCACTTACTTCAGTCCAAGACAGGCCTCTTGTGCTGGTAGTTAAATTATTTTTAAACTTGTTTCTCCTTCCTTTCCTGTCTACTTTAGTCCATCTTATCATCTCACAAAATAATCTTCCTGATACCTAACACACATGGGCATGTGCACTCATATACCCCAGCATATACTTAGCTTATTAGCTAGAGTTACCACTCAACCAAACCAAACTACTCATCTATTTTCTTGAGCATGTCAGGTTTTTTAACTTTCATATCTTTCTCATTCTGGACCTATAGAATGAATGTCTTTATTTCTGTACTCTGAAATCGTATTCTTCCTTCAGAGCTTGTCTCAGAAGCTAATTTTCCAGGGAAGCTTTCCCTTTTTCTTGAAACTTTAGTCTTTCTTCTGTTCAACTGAAACAACATCCTATTTATCTTTGTTGTGATACTGATATTTGTATCATAGTATACTAATTTTCCTAATTGACTAATTGGCTACAAAAGGGATTGTGACTACTTTGTTTTTATTTGTAGTTCCTATATTGCCTGGTACATTGTTGCATACCAGCATATTTGTGTACAGCTAGCCACTGGGTGGTGCCAGTGGCCTATGATTGGGGTAAAACTGTGTAACCTAAAGCCTCTGTATGGTTGGATTGTCTCCTACTAGCAAATCTGCACAGTAGGAAGACATTCATTTCCCTGGACCAGAAACATTCAGGATTTCTTTCTGCTCCTCTATCCAGCCAACCAAAGGGTACAATGTCATAGATACAGCACCTCCAAATACTTAACAGAAAGTAGCTCCGAACTGGAGTCCTATTCCACATAAGTATAGATAATATGAGTTTCAAGCTTTTGGAGGGTTGTCCTTTGAATTTTAATACCTGAGGTTCTCTGTCTGATTAATAAACACTGTAAGAGGTGGGTGGCAGCAGGAGTCAGGAAAGTAGGCTTGGAGGAATATTCTTGTAAAGTAGAAAAATTTAAAATGAATCATTTTAGACTACATTATGGCATAGCAGATTAAGCCACTGCTTGTAATGCTGGCATCCCACATGGCCACCAGGTCAAGTCCTAGCTGCTCCACTTCCAATTCTGGTCCCTGCTAATGCACTTGGGGAAGCAGTGGACGATGGCCCAAGTCCTTGGGCACCTGCACCCATGTGGGAGTCCCAGATGAAATGCGGGGCTCTGGCTTTGGCCTGTCCCAGTCCCAGCCCCAGCCATTGCAGCCATTTGGGGAGTGTCCCAGTGGATGGAAGATCTCTCTCACTCTCTAACTTTGCCTTTCAAATGAATCTTAAAAAAAAAAAAAAAAATGGCATTTCAACTTGGAAACAAAAACTGGAGTTGGAGAAGGTAGAGCCATTTTATACCAGATGGACTGTGGGACCTAGAAAAGCAAATTTGTACTTTGGATGGAGATCAGCGCTAAACAGCTGTTCAGTTATATGCGGTATGAGACTTCTGTCCTCCTGAGTGGAACTAGGGACTACATGGCTCATAAATACCTATATGACTAATAATTGAAATACTTTTCTACCATCACCTTTCAGCTTCAGAGTAAATCTAAGACCTTGTCTCATTTAAATGTGGGTGTTTATGTAGGAGAGTTGGGCACTTGAGCAGCAGAGTGAGGCAAGGGCTGGCGTAAGAGAATGTAGAGATTATGTAAGTCGTGAGAACTGACTGAGACTGAGTTAGTACAGTTCTCTTGAGATGTTGATATTTCCCTCAGGCCCAAGGTAGAGTAGAGTTTTCTCAGACCCTAGACACTGAAGAGTTTCAAATGAACTTGAGACATTTTAAAAAATACAAAACATAAGCATGCAAATTAACAGTACAGTTGGCAAGAACTACTTTGAGCTACTTTAAGCTGCTGCAAGTTACCATCAAGACAGTAGAATTGGAGATTTTTTATGTATTTAGGATTCATTCAGTGTTTTTATTTGTTGGATATTATCTGTCAATTTAACAGTTTGTGTGGTTTCTTTTTGTCCCCAACATTCTCCTCCCAGTTTCTCATTTTTTAGGCCACACTTACTGCGATGTAATTTGCAACAGTAAAATTTTATCAGGTTTTTTGTTGTTGTTGTTGTTGTTGTTTTTTGCAACCCATTCTTAGAATTCTGATAATCATGTGCCTCAGTAGGATTTTATTTTCCGACCTTCAGCATCTGGCAACCACTGATCTGCTTTTCATCTACCTCTAATTTTATCTTTTCAAGAAAGTATTACTTGGCTGTTCGAGTCTGAACTTAGCATAACTCATATGAGATCTATCCATGTTACTGCTCCTATCAATAGTTCATTCCTTTTTATTGTTCAGTAATAGTCATTGTGTGGAAGGACCACAATATGCTTATCCATGAGGAACATTTGATTGTTTACATTTTTTGATGAGTCTAAATAAAACTAGTATTTACCTATAGATTTTTAAAAAATTTAGTGGGTGTATTATTTCATTTTTCTTGAGTTTCCTACATTGTATGCTAAATATATGGTTAACTTAATAAGAAATAGCTATTTTCCAAATTGATCATACTGTTTTATAGTACATGAAAGTTCTAGTTGCTCTACTACTTGTTAGTACTTGATAAAGTAAGTTTTTGTTATTAGAACAATTAAGATTTTGTTTTAATAGATGTATAATATATTCTCATTGTGATTTTAATTTATATTTCTATAATTATTTAATAATGCTGAGTATCTTTTCACGTGATTATTATTTAGTTACAAAAATTTTAAATACGTTCTAGAAGCAGGTGTTTGGCCTAACCATTAAGATGGCCCATATCCATGTGGAATGTCTGAATTCAATACCTAGCACTGACTCCAGCTTCCTGCTAATGCAGACCTTGAGAGGCAGGGGTGATGGCTCAGGTGAGTGAGTATCTGCCACCATGTGGGAGACCTGGATTGAGTTTCTGGCTCCCTACCTCAGCTTCAGTCCAACGCTGGCCATTGTGGACACTGGAGCAGTGAACCAGTGGATAGGAACTCTCTCTGCCTCTCAAATAAGTAAAAATTAAAACATGTATTTTTCTGGTTATAGTCCTTTTCATACATGTATTTTGCAGATATTTTCTCCCAGTCCATAGCTTCTCTTTTGTTGACAGTGTCTCCTGAAGTGATTTTTTAAAGTTTTTATTTATTTATTTATTTATTTGAAAGGCAGAGTTACAGAGAGGCAGAGAGAGAGAGAGAGAGAGAGAGAGAGAGAGAGATCTTCCACCCACTGGTTCACTTCCCAGATGGCTGCGATAGCCAGAGCTGCACTGATCTGGAGCCAGGAGCTTCTTCCAGGTCTTCCACGTGGATGCAGGGGCCCAAAGACTTGGGCCATCTTCCACTGCTTTTCCAGGCCATAGCAGAGAGCTAGATTGGAAGTGGAGAAGCCGGGACTTGAACCAGCACCCACATGGGATGCCAGCATAGTAGACATTGGCTTTTACCTGCTGTGCCACAGTGTCGGCCCCTTGAAGCGATTTTAATTTTGATGAATCTAGTTTCTTTTTTTAATGACTTGCACGTTTTGTGTCTGATTCTAATAAATAGTTGCCTAACTCAGGATCACAATGATTATCTCCTTTGTTTTCTTCTGGAAGTTGTATTGTTTTAATACGTTTAAGTCTATGGTATGTTTTGGGTAAGTTTTTGTTTTGTTTTTTGTTGGTGGCTTTTTTTGTTCTAGTTGGATGTCCAATTTTTCTAGTATGCATGGTCTCTTAGATCTTTCCTCGTATTAGGGAGGAAAAAATAGCACCAATTTTTTTTTTAAGATTCAATTTTATTTATTTGAAAGGCAGATTTACAGAGAGAAGGAGAAAGAAAGAACTTTCATCTGCTGGTTTACTTCACAAGTTGCTGCAATGGCCTAGCTGGGCCAGACTGAAGCCAGGAGCTTCTTCCTGGTCTCCCACACAGGTGCAGGGATCTAAGGAGTTTGCCATATTCAGCTGCTTTCCCAGGCACATTATCAGGGAGCTGGATTGGAAATGGAGCAGCCAGGACTTGAACGGCACCTGTGTGGGATGCCAGCATCACAGGTGGTGGCTTTACCTACTACACCATAATGCTGGCACCAGCCTCCGTGATTTTAGAGAAGAGACAGTTGGTACTTCTTCTACAAAGTGCCCTTATCCAGTATACTAACTCCTCTGCATGATTTTTAGTTAATAAGTGGTTGGTTAAAAATTTAGGGCTTTATTCTTACTAAGAAGAGAGATCTAGATTGCTTAGCATTTCTTAATGAAATTAAAATGATACTTGGGTGTTACTCCCGCTTCCATCCATGCCCCTCCTCCAGTAGTTTTAGTCTTTAACCCTCAATTTGGTGGGGTTAGCTTATTTTTAGAATATAGGCAGCTCTGTTAATCTAATCAAATTCTTCCAGCTACCTTGGATGGTGAGCTCATCAGCTTTCCAAGCTCAACATGAGCTCCTATTATAAAATAAGGTTTTATTTTTTTATTTATAGTTTATTTTAATAGATTATTATTATGTATGTATTCACTTTTTTTTTTTTTTTTTTTTTTTTTTTTGACAGGCAGAGTTAGAGAGAAAGAGAGAGAGACAGAGAGAAAGGTCTTCCTTTTTCCGTTGGTTCACTCCCCGAGTGGCTGCTATGGCCGGCATGTTGCCACCGGTGCGTTGCGCCAATCCGAAGCCAGGAGCCAGGTACTTCTCCTGGTCTCCCATGCAGGCACAGGGCCCAAGGACCTGAGCCATCCTCCACTACACTCCCAGGCCACAGCAGAGAGCTGGAGTGGAAAAGGAACAACCGGGACATGTATTCACTTATTTTTAAAGAAGCTATTATAGAGATAAACAACTTCTGAAAAAATCAGCACTGTTGAACACGGTTTGCATAACATGAAGTCTTCTCTGTATGTAAATTTAGGCAAATATCAACTCCATGAGGAAATTTTTTTCTGACACTTCCCTTCCTCTGTACCTCCTTTTCAGTGATGATTTGTATTTGTGATTTGCTAAAAGGTTGAGGTGACTTTATGACAAATTGCAAACATGACCACCATGACCAAACATTGATGGAATCAAGGAGTTATTGAGTTGGATGGGATCTCATATATCATAGCCTGTCCCATTGATTTGGACGCTGCCCTAGTCAGCTCTGGCTGCTATAACAAAACACCATGGGCTGGGTCCCTTAAACAACAGTTTCTCATAGTTCTAGAGGCTGACAAGTCTTGGGCTTGTAGACGGCTGTTGTCTTGCTTTGTCCTTACAAGGTGGAAAGGGTGTGTACAGAGGGGGAAAAGGAGATAGAGTTCTCTGGTCTATTCTCTAGGCTCTAATCCTACTATGAGGTTTCCACTTTTTTTTTTTTTTTTTTTTTTTTTTTTTTTTTAAGATTCATTTTATTTATTTGAAAGGCAGCATTACACAGAGGGAGAGACAGAGAGAATCTTCTATCCATTGGTTCACTCCCCAAATGGGTTGGGCCAGACTGAAGCTGGAGCCAGGGGCTTCTTACAGTTTCCCCACATGGGTGCAGGGGCCCAACCATTTGGGCCATCCTCCACTGCTTTTCCCAGGCACATTAGCAGGAAGCTGGATTGGAAGTGGAACAGCTGGGACTCAAACCAGTGCCTGTATGGGATGGGAGCACTGCAGGCAGCAGCTTATCCCACTGTACCACAGTGGTAACCCAAGGCTTACATTCTTAAGACCTTATCTAAACCCAGTTATCTCTCAAAGGCACAGTCTCAAAATATCACATTGGGATCTATGCCTTCATCCTATGAATTTGGTAGGGGGAACAGTTCAGTCTGCAGCAGGCAGTAAGACTTAATTTCTGCCCTGGAGTTGGATTGGTTGTAAATTTCTTCATTTTGCTTGAAATTTAAATTATAAGAATGACAACTCATCCCCAAACTTCTTGTATCTCACTGTCATCATTTCTTGGCTTTCTAGAGAAGTTGTCTCCTACAATGGGAATGTATGCACTCAAAGAGATATACAAGATGAACAAGAGGTACATAGAAAAAAGATGTTGAAATATCTGGGTTTTTTGTTTAGTTCTTGTTTTTTATTTATTTGAAAGGCAGAGTTAGAGCAGGAAGAGACAGAGAGGGGGAGAGAGAGAGAGAGAGAGATCTTCAGTCCGCTGGTTCACTCCCCATATGGCTGCAGTGGCACGGATTGGGCCAGCAGGAACTGAGAGCCTGGAGTTTTTTTCTGTGTGGAGCTTTCCTGTGTGGGTACAGGGGCTCAAGTACTTGGACCATCTTCGGCTGTTTTCCTAGACACATTATCAAGGAGCTGAATCGAAAGTGGAGCAGCCAAGACTCAAACCAGCATGCATATAGACTGCTGGTGTCACAGGTGGAGGCTTAGCCTACAACACCACAACGCCAGCCCCCACAAATTTTTTTTTTCCAAGAAAAATGAAGCTTGCTTACTTTTTTTTTTTTTTTTTTTTTTTGACAGAGTGGACAGAGAGAGAGAAAGACAGAGAGAAAGGTCTTCCTTTTGCCGTTGGTTCACCCTGCAATGGCCGCCGTGGCTGGTGTGCTGTGGCCAGCGCACTGCGCTGATCCGAAGCCAGGAGCCAGGTGCTTATCCTGGTCTCCCATGGGGTGCAGGGCCCAAGCATTTGGGCTATCCTCCACTGCGTTCCTGGGCCACAGCAGAGAGCTGGCCTGGAAGAGGGGCAACCGGGACAGAATCCGGCGCCCTGATCAGGACTAGAACCCGGGGTGCCGGCGCCGCAGGCAGAGGATTAGCCTATTGAGCTACGGCAGCACCGGCCTGCTTAGTTACTATGAATTGAGTGTGCACGTGTGTGTGTATACATTAAGGCTTCATGCTGAACTTTTTTTTTTTTTTTAAGATTTATTTATTTGAAAGGCAGAGTTATACAGAGAGAGAAGGAGAGGCAGAGAGAGATCTTCCATCTGCTGGTTCACTCCCCAGTTGGCCACAATGGTTGGAGCTGCGTGATCCGGAGCCAGGAGCCAGGAACTTCTTCCGGGTCTCCCATGTGGGTGCAGGGGCCCAAGGACTTGCCATCTTCCTGCTGCTTTCCCAGGCCATAGCAAACAGCTGGATCAGAAGTGGAGCAGCCAGAACTCGAACCGGCACCCTTATGGGATGCCGGCACTGCAGGCAGCTGCTTTACCTGCTCTGCCGCAGTGCCAGCCCGTGAACATAGAGGATCATAGTTTTGAGACCATTGTTCTAGAGCACCTTTTGCAGAAATTTTATCATATAATTCTACTCATTTGTATCATCTCTGGAATGACTACTGGTTGTGTATCCCTTGACACATTCTGGTCCCTTGCTTGGGACCAGAAGCATTTCAGATTTCAGACTTCAGAATATTTGAATTGATTTTAGCAGTTGAGCATCCCTAATCAAAAAAATAAGAAATCTAGGGGCCAGCACTGTGGCAGAGTAGGCTGAACCTCCACCATATGGGTGCCAGTTGCTCTTCCAATCTAGCTCTCTGCTATGGCCCTGGGAAAGCGGTAGAAGATGGCACAAGTGCTTGGGCTCCTGCACCCACACAGCAGACAGTGACCTAAATTGGGTTGAAATAAAACATTCAGAGTTTGATTTTGTTAATAAATTTAGCCATAAATTCTGTCAACTCTTCTTCCCCCAACTCTTCTGGGGGATGGCACTGTGGCGCAGCAGTTTAAAGGCCTGGCCTGAAGCACTGGCATCCTATATGGGCGCCGGTTCTAGTCCCGGCTGCTCCTCTAACGATTCAGCTCTCTGCTGTGGCCTGGGAAAGCAGTGGAGGATGGCCCAAGTCCTTGGGCCCCTGCACCCGTGTGAAAGACGTGGAAGAAGTGTCTGGCTCCTGGCCTCGGATCAGCACAGCTCTGGTTGTTGCGACCATTTGGGGAGTGAACCAGTGGATGGAAGACCTCGCTCTCTGTCTCTGCCTCTCTCTGTAACTCTGTATTTCAAATAAATAAATTAAATCTTCTATAAAAAAATCACTTCTTGGAAGACCCTTAATCTGAACTACTCTGCAAACTCAGGTTTTTTGGTTTTTTGTTTCAAAGATTTATTTATTTGAAAGAGTTACAGAGAGAGAAGAGAAGGCATGGCCGGCACTGTGGCCCACTAGGCTAATCCTCTGCCTGCGGCACTGGCACCCCGGGTTCTAGTCCCAGTTGGGGCGTCAGATTTTGTCCCGGTTGCTCCTCTTGCAGGCCAGCTCTCTGCTGTGACCCGGGAGTGCAGTGGAGGATGGCTCAGGTCCTTGGGCCCTGCACCCGCATGGGAGACCAGGAGAAGCACCTGGCTCCTGGCTTCAGATCAGCGCAGCACGTTGGCCGCAACGCAACTGCCATTGCGGCCACTTTGGGGGTGAACCAATGGAAAAAGGAAGACCTTTCTCTCTCCCTCTCTCTCTCACTGTCTAACTCTGCCTGTCAAAAAAAAAAAAAAAAAAAAAAAAAAAAAAAAAAAAAAAAGGGAAGAAGAAGAAGAGGCAGAGAAAGAGAGAGGTCTTCCATCCATTGGTCCTCTCCCCAATTGGCCATTGTGGCTGGAGCTGCGCCAATCAGAAGCCAGTTGCTTCTTCCAGGTCTCCCACATGGGTACAGAGGCCCAAGGACTTGGGCCATCTTCTATTGCTTTCCCAGGCTACAGCAGAGAGCTGGATCGGAAGTAGAGCAGCCAGGACTCAAACCAATGCCCATATTGGATACTGGCACTGCAGGGGGCAATTTTACCTGCTATACCACAGCGCTGGCCCCTAAACTCAGGTTTTGAAATGATTCTTGTGGCTTCTTTTTTCCCCACTTTGCAATGCTGGATGGAAGTTTAGACTTTGATTCCTCCTGGTTGTTGAGGCTGGGAAAGCAAATGTATTGGCTAGAGCAGTTATAAGTCTATGAGACAGAAAGAGGTCTTCCATGCACTGATTCATTCTCCCAAATGCTGCAATGGCCAGAGCTGAGCCAAACCAAAGCCAAGAGCCTGGAACTCCATCTAGGTATCCCACGTGGGTGGCAGGGGCCTGTATTTGGGCCATCTTCTGCTGCTTTCCCAGGCTCTTTACGAGAGATCCTGATCTGAACTAGAGCAGCTGGGACTCACGTCATCACTCCAGTGTAGGATGCCAGTGTCACAGGCATAACCCACTGTGAAACAGTGGCAGCCCCTTGACCTTGGTTTTTAATCTTAAAAAAAGTGGTGCAGTCATTTTCTGTCACTTCATAGGAGTTTTGCAATTAATGGAGTCAATTTTAAATCCTAGAAAAAGATATTGCCAAGATGCTAAAGAAGATAAACAGAAACTATTGGAAAGGAGAAGTGGGGCTGGCACTGTGACATAGTAGGTTAAGCCTCCCCCTGTGACACCAACATCCCATATGGGTGTCAATTTGTGTTCTGACTGCTCTTCTTCCGAGCCTCTGGTAATGGCCTGGGAAAGCAGTGGAAGATGGCCCAAGTCCTTAGGACCCTGCACCCACGTGAGAGACCCAGAAGTTCCTGGCTCCTAGCTTTGCATAGGCCCAGCTCCTGCTGTTGCGGGCATTTGTGGGGTGGACCAGCAAATGGAAGACTCCTCTCTCTGTCTCTCCCTCTCTCTCTAACTCTGCCTCTCAAATAAATAAATCTTCAACAACAACAACAACAACAACAAAAGAAAGAAATGGAGAAGCAAGTGCTTTGTGAGTAATGCTCTGTGTGTGTGTTTGTGTGTGTGTACGTATGTAACAAAATAAGAGGGAAAAACAGCCTGCTCTTCAATAACTCCTCATTGTTTTTCTTTATGTAGTTTCACAAATCTCTGTTGTGTTTGTATTGTTTTTCATCATCACCCCACTACATGTCCTTTCTTCAAATTCAGCCTCAGTCTTGCTCTTGAGTATTTCTACTCCCCCATCTTGATCTACTGTGAGCAATTTTTGAACAGCTGTCTCTTGGCAGAGGAGACACCTTATATGAATCAGCTTGGGTTTTTGTAGGGGAGAGTAAGGGATAAGGAAAAAGATGGGGCTGCTTTGAGATTATTGTTAGGGAATGAAAGAGCTGTTGAAAGATTAGAGGCCTGCGTGCTTGGGTAAGGACTGGGGTCATATCATACTTTGTCTTTTACCAGTGTCTTTTGTCCAAGGCACTGAAAGGGCTTACAAAATTCTGGTCTGAATAATAATGTTTTTGCTTTTTGGAATTGCTGGAGGTGGCAAGTGAAGCCCAGGGGGAAGGGGAGAGTGAATGTGTTACCATCCCATGGGCTTTGCCAAAAAGATTGTTCTAATGAAAGTTGATGGGATTAGGTGAAATAATGTTTGCCACTGTATGAAATGGTTTAATGGAAATGTGCTTTCCCTTCTCACCTTTACACTTGATGGTTGGCTGCTAGTTCTAAGAGGGAGGAAGAAAATAAACAACCAGTGCATACCCCCATGACTTGAATGTTCTTTCTTAGGAGTAGCGTGCTCCTGTATTCTAATTATTGATCTGCTTTTTAATCCTTAGTGTCTGTACCTGTAAGTTAGAAGCTAGGTGTCTCAGTGAACTTAAAGTCCAAGCTCATACCTCAGAAGCTTGATTTCTTCTATCTCTGTTGATTTTTAAGTAAAGTGATACTCTGTGATATACCTCTTTATGTTATTAAAACAAAACTAAACAGAGTTTATGGGTACATATGACTGTTGTTTAAAATAGAAGGTTCTTGCATAGAAGGCAGTACTGAAGTGAGGCCTTTATACTGAGTTGAGGCTCTTTGCTTGGTAGTACCTTGATAATTGGTATGTGCCTACTGTTTCAGATTTTATTTCAGTTCTCTCTTTCCTATCTGAAAAAAAACACTACCAGCTACTCAGTGAATAAGGTAAAGAGATGGCAGTGACCTCCCCAAAATATGCCCCTTTATGGAATTTAGAAATGGAGGGGGGAAATCTGGTGGTTTGCTTTTCAGTAGCTGAGAAACCTTGTTAAGTATAAATAAAAAATCATTTTTGTAAAAGTGATAAAGCCTGTTAAATCTTCTTGACCCATTTCATGTCTTTCCCAAGTTAATTGTTTCCTAATTGTTTCCTTTTCTTCCTCTCCCAAATCTAGGCTGGCTACAGCAAACATCATTCAAGATGTCCAGCAAAGGGAGCAGCACAGATGGGAAAACAGACTTAGCTAATGGTAAGAAGGCAAATTGAAGGCAAAGCTATTTGTTACTATCAATTGAGGTTCTGCTTTTGTACCAAGACAAATTGGAACCTATATTTTAATAGAGGGAAGGAAACCACAGAGGAAACATCTTGAACTATCTGGCACTTTTGTTCCTTCAAATGTCATGATTGTTTTGAGAAGACTGATAACATAGCTGTACTTCTAAGATGTCAAGTGATTGGAATTCTGAAAGACTATAAGGATGCACAGAACCTGGGATATGCTGTTAATAGAGGAGAAAAATAAGATACAGTTGGCAGTGGGACGAGGGAGTTTTGTGGAAGATGAAGTTCTCAGGTTATATTGAGAAATCCCTTTTCTTGATAGAATATAGTTTTATAGAGATAATAGGTGAGACATGAAGGTGTGACCTAAATCACCTAGAACTGGGCCCATGTGCTCCCATCACTCTCCCTCTTTTCTTCCCTTTCCCTCATTCTCTTCTCTCCCCTAATGTCTTCTATACTTCTCCTTCTCTTCCTTCCCTCCCTTTCCTTTCCACTGGATTTAATTGAAAGGCTTGGGATTCTGGAGGGATTAGATGTATACTATTTATTATATATATTATATATATTTATTATATATATTATAACAGATTGGCTGTTAGCTAAATCAGGAATCAGCAAACTATAGCCTACAGACCAAATCTAGCCTGCCATTTATTTTGAAAAGTTTTATTGGAATAGTCATGTCCATTCATTTATGTAGTGTTTTGGGATTGCTTGTATGCTAGTGGAGTTGAGTAGATATGACATGCGGAGCTCTAGAAAGCCTAAATTTTACTCTCTGACTCTTAACAGAAAAAAACAAATTGCCAATTCTTGAGTTTTATCATTGACTATTGAGACCCTCTTGATGAGATTGTGATATATTATATTGATGTGACCCTTATATTAACATGGTAGGACCCTCAGAGTCTAAATTTGTTCATCCTAATTTTTATAAATTCTAGGAGTTTTGATATTTTCTTTTTTCTCCATAGACTTGTACAGTGTGGTAATTTTATACTTTCTCACTACTCCCAAGCTCAAGCCCAGTTGCATTTCAGAAAATCACAACTTTCTCAGAATATGTGTCTCAGCAGTATGGCTTCTAGATTCAGATTTCTGTGCTTTTTCTCTTCCTCTGCCAGCTCTTAGCCCAGTTGTGTTCACACCAGGCCCTTAATCATGCTTTTTGACGAGTTGTTCCAACTGTCTGAACCAAAGCACTTGTATTTTCTATAGTGGATTTTGCCTAACAGTTCATTGATAAAGGGTTCCATTGTTTCAAAGATGTTCACAAATAACTGCTCTAATGCAGATGACTAGACAGTAAGGTGCTCGAACTTTGAATCCTTAAACATCAGAGTGGTGGTGGAGTTGAATAGTTTACACTGGAATCACAAACAGGTCTGTGTTTCCTTATAGCTTTTACTTGTGGCAGATTAAAATTTGTAGTCATCTGAGAAAAGGGGACCATGAACAGTGTTCCAAACCCTCATTCTCTCCTTCCTTTTGTCACACCTTGACTTAAGGTTGGAAGTTGTGATTATATTGGCTATAGGACATAGCCCATGTACTCACTGATCTGGCTATTGTTAGATATGGGGATGTAGTATCTAGTTGTAGGTGGTTAGATTGCTCAAAGTCACCTATTTATTTACCAGAATAGGAGACCTAGAAAACTGTTTTTTTCCCCCCTCAGGCACCTGTATTGTGATATCTATCAGGTTTTTTGCTTTTGTTTTTTTTGTTTTTTTGTTTTGTTTTGTTTTTTAGTGAGAGAGACAGAGAAGGGTCTTCCTTCCGTTGGTTCATCCTCCAAATGGCCACTACGGCCGGCACGCTGTGCCGATCCAAAGCCAGGAGCCAGGTGCTTCCTCCTGGTTTCCCATGTGGGTGCAGGACCCAAGCACTTGGGCCATCCTGCACTGCCTTCCCGGGCCACAGCAGAGAGCTGGACTGGAAGAGGATCAACCGGGACTAGAACCCAGAGTGCTGGCACTGCAAGCAGTAGCTTTACCCGCTGTGCCACAGCGCTAACCCCAAGAGAACTTAAATATAATCTTAAATTATCTTGAGGTTCTTCTTTTTTGTTGAAATAGTTTTATTTGGCTGTGACTTTGTTAACCTTTTCAGTTTTTTTGTCTTTACAAAATTTTCTATCAGAAGGTAATCTTTTTTTTTTCTTTAAAGATTTTATTTATTTATTTGAGAGGTAGAGTTACAGAGAGAGAGAGAGAGAAAGTCTTCCATCTGCTGGTTCACTCCCCAGAGGGCCTCAACGGCTGGAGCTGAGCCAATCCAAAGCCAGGATCCAGGAGCTTCTTTTGGGTCTCCCACATGGGTGCAGGGGCCCAAGCACTTAGGCCATCTTTCACTGCTTCCCCGGGCCATAGCAGGGAGCTGGATTGGAAGAGGAGCAGCTGGGTCTAGAACCGGCACCCATAAGGGATTCTGGTGCCTCAGGTAGAGGCTTAGCCCACGACGCCACAGCTCTGACCCAGAGATAATTTTTATAAGCATTTGTAATGGATACACTTTAAAATTTGTTTCTTGGTCTTTTGATATGATAATTTCTTAGATTAAAGTGGGAGAGCCTCCTGATCACTCTCCTGTTTCTTTACTTTTCTCTCACCTGCCCATTTCTTGGTTACATACAGGAAGCCTATCCAGCAGTCCAGAGGAGATGTCTGGAGCTGAAGAGGGGAGGGAGACATCCTCAGGCATTGAAGTGGAGGCCTCAGACCTAAGTTTGAGCTTGACTGGGGATGATGGTGGCCCTAATCGCACCAGCACAGAAAGTCGAGGTACAGACACAGAGAGCTCAGGTGAAGACAAGGACTCTGACAGCATGGAGGACACTGGGCATTACTCCATCAATGATGAGAACCGAGTACATGACCGCTCAGAGGAAGAAGATGAGGAAGAGCAACCTCGGCGCCGTGTACAGCGCAAACGGGCCAACCGTGACCAGGACTCATCAGATGATGAGCGGGCCCTGGAAGACTGGGTGTCTTCAGAGACAACAGCCCTTCCCAGACCTCGCTGGCAAGCTCTTCCTGCTCTTCGGGAGCGGGAGCTGGGTTCCAGTGCCCGCTTTGTATATGAGGCCTGTGGGGCAAGAGTGTTTGTGCAGCGTTTCCGCCTGCAGCATGGGCTTGAGGGCCATACTGGTTGTGTAAATACCCTGCACTTTAATCAACGTGGCACCTGGCTGGCGAGTGGCAGTGATGACCTGAAGGTGGTGGTATGGGATTGGGTACGGCGACAGCCGGTTCTGGACTTTGAGAGTGGCCACAAAAGTAATGTCTTCCAGGTGAGACAAGGGACCCTACCTAATAGCAACTAAGAGAATCACATGAGTGAGACAAATCTGAGCTGCTGCCTGAAGTGGGAGCTGGCAGTGAGCTGTGGTGGGCATTAGACAGCTGTGATTCCCATAATTACTTAGGGCAGTTTTTTGTTTCTTTGAGCATCAGTACTGTTTGAATCCTCATTTTTAGGTAGTGGGGCTTGGACTCAAAAAGAACGTATTAAAGGGGGTGGGTAGGAGACAATATAATGTTAAAAGCACAAGCTCCTTAACCAAATTCCGTGGGTTCAAATCCTGGCTATTGGACTTACCAACTATGTGAGTTTAGACAAGTTATTTAACCTTTGTCCTCAGTTAATTTATCTGTAAAATGGAGCTAACAACAAAAAGGGTTGTGAGGATTAAGTAACAGTGGAAGTTCAGCATTTATCACTGTGGCTGGTACTTAATAAACATGTGGTAAATATTAGCTAGTATTGTTGATAGTCCATGGAGATTTTTCTCAGCCCCATATACCATATTGGTACTAACCATTTATCTAAGCATGTTCTCTTTCATCCCCCCCCCCCCCAAGTTCCTTTTTATTTATGGCAGATTTATGTTTGCTTCCTAAGTCAAGGTAGATTTTTCTTCTTTATGCCTTATTTTTCTCCCTGACTAAATACAGTCCTAGTTCACCTGGACACATAATTATGCACCATTTTAATCTTCCAGAGATGACAGAAATGCTGTCTTACATCAGAGGAGGTTTTTTCTCTCCCTTTCCTTTAACTCCTGGAAGAAATTGAGCTTGCCAACTAAACAAGAGTAGGAAGACTAAGTTTCCAACTGTCACACAAGAAAAGGGAGTGAATTGAGATCATTGTCACATTTTTCCTTGTCAAATTCACTTCTTCAAGTTCTTCTGTGTGTTCCTTTTTTAATTCTTAACACCACAGGCCAAGTTCCTGCCCAACAGTGGTGATTCCACCCTGGCCATGTGTGCCCGTGATGGGCAGGTTCGGGTAGCAGAACTGTCTGCCACACAATGCTGCAAGAATACAAAGCGTGTAGCCCAGCACAAGGGAGCATCCCACAAGGTAAGTAAACACTTGCCCCCATTCTGTCGTTTGAGGGTCCCCTATGAATCTCAGCCACCACTCTCCCTTTTGTCTGTCCATTGTATCCCCCTTGTTGTGATTACCCACTCCTACCTCTTTGGAGTTCTACAATTTGTGATTAAGGGATCAAAAGCAGCCACTCTAAACTTCCTGGATGAATATTCTGAGAGTTCTTTAGGTCATACACTTGTGGCATTCAGTTGATCATCTCACCCTTAAGCTGAGTCATGGTTGGTTTGGAGATCCTTGAGGATCTTTTATGCCTACCAAACCTCTGGAGATTACTGATTTTAGAACATTTTAACAGTTTCAAGGTGCCAGTAGTTAGTTCCTCATATGTGAGAGCTCCAACTTTCCTGCTCACAACTTTCAGCTCGCAGATAGTACTATTTCTGGAAGGCCTATTTAGAGCTGAGAATATAGGCCAGATAGTCATGGTAGCAGCCAGTGAGGACCTAAGAGCTGCCTGGACTGAGGGTAGGCATAGTGTTCTTCCATGCCATGGTAAGAGGATGGTACCGTTTTCTTTAAAAACCCTAAGCAAATACATAGGTGAATCTGGAATATCCTTTTGTAGCTCAGTCTTCAACCCACTAGATCACTAATTTGTAGAAATGAGATGTAAGGAATAAAACTTGGACATCATTTCTCTGTACATCTGAGGGTATGGAATTGTTTTATATCACAATGAACTCCTAACAGCTGATAGTTTCTTTTGGCATCTCTGTTCAGATCCCTTGGTGTGTGAGTTGGAATAGCAAATCTCCTATCCTTTTGACTTACCTCCCTTCCTGGAGCTTTACAGCAAGATAGATATTTCTCTTGCTGAGACATTTTAAATGCAGCCCGTCTTAGAATGAACTAGATTATCTCTAATTGTAATCTCTAGAAACATCCTTTTCCCTTTTATATCCCTTAGTTGGCCCTGGAACCAGACTCTCCCTGTACGTTCCTGTCTGCAGGTGAAGATGCAGTTGTCTTCACCATTGACCTGAGACAAGACCGGCCAGCTTCGTAAGTATAGCAGTATTATCTTCAGGGAACTGGATCCTTTGGTCTTAAAAATATTTCCTGTATCCTAGTAATGCTCAACTCTCTGGTCCATCAGAATAGTACCTTTGTGCCTCTGATATGAGGTAGTTTAAGGTTTATAGGAATTCTTTACTTCCTCTTTCTCCTTGTCAGCAGTGAAAGACCTTCAATTCTCAAACAAGGTTCAGTTATCTTACTATATGTGGGTTTTAATAACTTGATGATCTTCTGCTCTCCATTCACATAGATGCCATCCAATTTACCCACAAGAAGCACGTTACTCTACAAACTAGCTTAGAGATATGATCCTGTAAGTTTTCAATTCAATTCCATATGGAGACATGCAAACAATTGATAAATCTTGAACAAAAATATTGGTAGCCATAGTAGAGTTCTGTCATGTCACAGCTCATTTGAATTTGAGACTCATGAATAGATTATACCCATTTTAAGCTGTGTGACATAGAAAGAACATAGGATCTTATTTGGGTCCAGGCAGACCTAGCTAGGTCAAATCTCAACTCACATAATTGTGACTTGTATAGCCTTCAGAACCTTGGTTTCTTCAGCCTTACTGTGGGTATAAAATCTTCCTTTTCCTGTCTTTTATCCTTCTATCTCTAGGGATTTCTGTTGTTTCTTGTTTTGTTTCTATTTGTTTGAAAGAGGGGAGAGAGAGAGAGAACTTCTATCTGCTGTTCACTCCCCGCATGTCTACAACAGCTGCTGCTGATGGACCAGGCCGAAGCCAGGAGCCTGCAATTCATTCAGAGTCTCTCACACAGGTGGTGGAGCCCCAAGCACTTGAGTCATCACCTGCTGTTTCCCAAGGTTTACATTAGCAGGAAGCTGGATCAGAAGCTGAGGAGTTGGGCCTTGAACCAGGTTCTCCAATGCGGGATACAAGGTTCTAATTGCTATGTCAAATGCCCTCTCCTGTAGGGCTGGCGCTGCCGCTCAATAGGCTAATCCTCTGCCTGCGGTGCTGGCACCCCGGGTTCTAGTCCCGGTCAGGGTGCCGGATTCTGTCCCAGTTGCTCCTTTTCCAGTCCACAGCTCTCTGCTGTGGCCTGAGATTGCAGTGGAGGATGGCCCAAGTCATTGGGCCCTGCACCTGCATGGGAGACCAGGAGAAGCACCTGGCTCCTGGCTTCGGATCAGCGTGGTGCACCAGCTGCAGCGGCCATTGGGGTGTGAACCAACAGAAAAGGAAGACCTTTCTCTCTCTCTCTCTCACTGTCTACTCTGCCTGTCCAAAAAAAAAAAAAAAAAAAAAAAAAAAAGCCCTCCCCTGTATTATTAGCATTTTTTTTAAGATTTATTTATTTCTATTTGAAAGGCAGAGTTTCAGAAGGGCTGAGGCAGAGAGAGAGAGAAAGAGGCCTCCCATCCACTGGTTTACTCCCCAGATGGCCACAATGACCAGAGCTGCACCAATCTGAAGCCAGGAGCCAAGAGCTTCTTCCTGGTCTCCCATGTGGTCCAGGGGCCTAAGGAATTGGGCCATCTTCCACTGCTTTCCCAGACCATAGCAGAGAGCTGAATCAGAAGTGGAGCATCCGGGACACAAACTGGCACCCATATAGGCATGCCAGTACTGTAGGCCACAGCTTTACCTGCTATGTCACAGCCCCAGCCCCTCCCCTGTATTACTGATGTATTTTATTTGATGCCCCAACATAGACTCTAGCACCATGGCTGGAATTAAGATGTAGCTAATTTATAATTATTTTCTTTTCTATTTTTCGTTTCTATTGTTCTTACAAAAACAAATACATCTTAAAGTGTTCCAATAAAGTACATGGACAAAATGTAAATGCTCTGTGATGGCCCCACCTGTCTATTTTTCCAGCTATTAATTACCATTGTTAGTAATTTTGCACACCTTTCCATTCCCTTTTGTATGCATTTATGTACCTATACATATATTTTTCACCATAAATAGGATAATTTATGTATATTGAAATATATGTATGTATGTTTCTGCAGTTCACTTTTTTGTGTTATATTGTATATTCCAAGATCTTTCTACTTTAGACCATAAACTCTACTCAGTTCTTTTTCTAAAAACATTTATTGATTTGAAAGAGTTACAGAGAGAGAAAGAGGTCTTAAATCTCCAGATATCAGCACCTTCTGGGGCTGGGCCAGGCCAAATCCAGGAGCATCTTCCAGGTCCCCCATGTGGGTAGCAGGGGCCCAAGCACCTGGGCTATCCTCCACTGCTTTTCCAGGCCATTACCAGGGAGCTGGATTAGAAGTGGAGCAGCCGGGACACAAACTAGCTCCCATATAGGATGTCAGCACTGCAGGCAGCAGCTTTACCAGCTATGCCACAATACCAGCCCAACCCTACCCATTTTTAAACATGATACATATGTCAAAACATTGCTGTACCATAGTTTATTTACCTGCTGCTTTGTTAATGGATATCTAGATTATTTATTGTCCCATTAGTCTTAAAAATTATTGAAACATCTTGTAGGTCAGTATTGAATAAGGGATGTCAATCATTTATATAGCATGCAGATAGAAGTAAATTATTTTCAGGAATATAATGTGAATGCCAGTTATTATTAGACTTTTATTTTTAGAAAGTTAAGTCTAGAAAAAGTATACTAGAAAGTAGAGAAACTTCAACAACTCTTTTATTTTTTAAAATTTTATTTATTTATTTGAGAGGTAGAATTACAGACAGTGGGAGGGAGAGACAGAGAGAAAGGATCTTCCATCTGCTGGTTTACTGTCCAAATGGCTGTAAAGGCCAGAGCTGGGCCGATCCAAGCCAGGAACCAGGAGCTTCTTCTGGGTCTCCCACATAGGTACAAGGGCCCAAGCTCATGGGCCTTAATCTACTGCTTTCCCAGGCCATAGCAAGAGCTGGCTCAAGTGGAGCAGCGGGATGTGAACTGATGCCTATTTGGGATGCCAGTGCCACACATGGAGGCTTAGCTGACAACGCCACAGTGCCAGCCCTTCAACAACTCATAAATGATGGAAATGTGTTAAGCCTGGAGAAAGTAAATACTGGTTATTTATATAATCATCAAGAGGAGAAAGTTTGGGAAATGATGGGTTTATACTGGAAAGGGAACAAGCCTAAATGACAAGGTCACTGCCTTCTGGTACAGATGGTCTCCTACTTATAATGGTTCAGCTTGAGATTTTTCAAATTTACAATGATGTGAAAATCATATATATTCATTTAGTAGGAACCATATTTCAGGTATTACATTTGGAATTTTCCTTCTGCTAGTGATATGTGGTATGGTACTTTATCCTGATGTGGGCAGCAGCAACAAGCTGCAGCTCCCAGGCTGCCATACAGTCACGAAGGTAAACAACTGATACTCAGTAGTGTTCTGTGTTGCCAGGCTATGATGTTCATTTTTGACTTAGAATATTTTCAGCTTCCTGTGGGTTTTAAGTCAGGGAGCATCTGTACTAGCTCTGCAGTTATCTAGCTTTGAGAAAATCACTTAATCTCTTCTTTTTTTAAAAAAAATTTATTTGAAAGGCAGAGTTACAGAGAGGGAGGGAAGGAAGGAGGGAGAGAGAGAAAGGTCTTAGAGAGAGAGAGGTCCTCCATCCACAGGTTCACTCTTCAAACGGCCACAATGGCCAGAGCTGAGCCCATCCGAAGCCAGGAGCCTGGAGCTTCTGGTTCTCCTACATGGGTACAGGGGCCCAAGGATTTGGGCCATATTCTGCTGCTTTCCCAGGCCATAGCAGAGAGCTGGATTGGAAGTGGAGCAGCTGGGACTCAAACTGGTGCCCATATGGGATGCCAGTACTGCAGGCAGTGGCTTTATCTGCTAAGCCACAGCGCTGGGCCCCTCACTTAATCTCTAGAACTGGTTTCCAGTTATAAGGTTTTGTGATTCAGGGATTATAATAGAATATTAGTAGGTTTTTAATAGGGAAAGAGAAAGTCAAGGGTACAAGAAATGGTAGTGAATTTGTTTGATCTGCTGAGTCAGAGAGTTGTGAACCAGAATGAGATCTTATCCTGTGAATTGGATTCTGAGGGAAACTGCCGGTTAGCCACAATGAGCTGGGAGGCTGATTCAGGTAATAGGTGGAGCAAGTGACTTTGGCAGACTTATCAGGTTTGGAATGAAATGATACAGGTGAAAATTTGGCTGAGATTCGATCATAGATCTAGACACAAGAATGATAGGTGGGATAGAAACCAAAGGAATGAACACTGAGTAGAAAGAATCCCAAGTTCTAGATGTGAGGAAAAAGAGACAGTGAGTCTTTTAGAAGGCTAAAATTTGTTTTAAAAACAATTTTTATTACTATAAAGAGAACAGATTTTATACATTCCATAGGTACTCTTCCAAGAAGACAACTGCACTTCCCCTACTTCCCTGCTCCCCCCATCCCTTTTCCTCTCTCTGCTCTCTTTATCAGTTCTTGCAAAGACATATAATTTTAATATACGCTATATTAACAGGCTTAATTGTCCACCAATCAATTTTCCACAAGTAAAAAGTAGGAAGACGATAGTTTCACAGGAGTACAAACAAGGGCCAAAAACAGCAATCATATCCCAAAATAATAATAATAATTATTATTATTATTATTAGGATTTGTTTATTTATTTAAAAGGAAGAGTTAGGGCCAATGCTGTGGCGTAGCGGGTAAAGCCGCCACCTGTAATGCCGGCATACCATATGGGCACCAATTCGAGAACTGGCTGCTCCACTTCCAATCCAGCTCTGCTGTGGCCTGGGAAAGCAGTACAAGATAGCCCAAGTCCTTGGGCCCTTGCTCCTGCATGGGAGGCCTGGAAGAAGCTCCTGGCTCCTGGCTTCGGATTGATGCAGCTCCAGCCGCTGCAGTCAAATGGGGAGTGAACCAGCAGATGGAAGACCTCTCTCTCTCTCTGTCTCTCCTTCTCTCTCTGTGTAACTCTGACTTCCTTATAAATAAATAAATCTTTGAAAAAGAAAAGAAGAGTTACAGTGAGGCAGGGAGAGAGAGATCTTCCATTTGCTAGTTCACTCCCAAGATGGCCACGACAGCCAGGGCTGGACCTGGCAGAAGCTGGGAGCCAGGAGCTTCTTGCAGATCTCCCACATAGGTATCAGGGGCCCAGGCACTTGGGCCATCTTCCAGTGCTTTCTTCAGGCCATTAGCGGGGAGCTGTATTGGAAGTGGATATTTACATATATAGTATCTGAGTCTCTGGGAACTAGTGAAATTGGTTAACATGTTAGGAAAATAGTTTGATTTGTAACTGCGCCAAGATATTCTCTCAGCTAGTGGAAGCCAGTTTGAGAGAGTCTTCAAAGGAATCCTTTGGTCTACCTAATCTGTAATTATTTTTCCCTTTTTGCTGGGATATAATTTGTCATTAATTTTAAAGCAAAATTTAATGAATTTGTTTCATATGGTTTCACTTGCTACCTTCCTCTAATGTTAAAATGTTTTTCCCCCATTAACACGACTGACCAGCATCTCTGTATGTTTCCCAGAGAGCTCAAGGCACTCTGTATTTATCCATTGTGAGAGAGAATTATTTGTTTTAGGGGAAATGATTTGGACACAGAAAGATTGAGTTCTTTTTTAGAATCATGTAACAGTGGAGCCAATACTTTATTATATATCTATTATATATCAGTTTGTTAATTTTGCTTTGATGTGCTTTTATATTTGACCTTGAAAATTTTAATTACTTAGGAAATGAGATGGTCCGAGAAAAAGGAGCAGCATCAGTTCCTACTCCCTTTCCCCTGTCTAAAACCCACATTAGAGATGCGTCCTCTTAGGTAGTGTTCCTGAAACTATTACTCTTTTGACATGTCTTCTGCCTTGTTTCTGAGTTGTGTGTTTGTTGGGGGCAGGGGAGACACAGTTTCCCCAATGACACTTTCAGTGACCTCTGTGCTCTCTTTTCTTAATGGAAAACTCCAAAGATTTTAAAATCAAAATACCTTCTATTTTGCCTAGAATAATTCTTGCCTCTATTGACTTTGACTTGCAGAGGCAATGTTAAAATTGTTTATTTTTTGCTTTTTTTTGGTTTTTGTTGTTGTAGTTTTTTTTTTTTTTTTTTTTTTTTGACAGGCAGAGTGGACAGTGAGAGAGAGAGACAGAGAGAAAGGTCTTCCTTTGCCATTGGTTCACTCTCCAATGGCCGCCGCGGCCGGCCGGCGCACCGCGCTGATCTGAAAGCAGGAGCCAGGTGCTTCTCCTGGTCTCCCATGGGGTGCAGGGCCCAAGCACTTGGGCCATCCTCCACTGCACTCCCTGGCCACAGGCAAGAGAGCTGGCCTGGAAGAGGGGCAACCGGGACAGAATCCGGCGCCCCGACCGGGACTAGAACCCGGTGTGCCGGTGCCGCAAGGCGGAGGATTAGCCTAGTGAGCCGTGGTGCAGGCCTAAAATTGTTTATTTACCAAGAAGCCCACTGCCATGGGAATGTGGTTTTCTGTTTCCATAGCATCAAAAATGAATAAAATGTTAGAATTAAAAGCTAAAGCCAAGCCTCTTTTTATATAGTTCCTTGTTTCTTTTCTTTCCTATAAATTTATTAATTTTCTTGATGTAAAATTTGACTAGTCAGACACTAAAATCTGGGGAGAGTATTCATGGTGCCATCCTTAAGCTGGGCTTTTTTTTTTTTTTTAAAGATTTATTTATTTATTTGAAAGTCAGAGTTACACAGAGAGAGGAGAGGCAGAGAGAGAGAGAATGAGAGGTCTTCCATCCACTGGTTCACTCTCCAGTTGGTCACAATGGCTGGAGCTGCGTTGATCTGAAGCCAGGAGCCAGCATGTTCCTCCGGGTCTCCCACATGGGTGCAGGGTCCCAAGGATTTGGGCTATCTTATACCACAGCAGAGAGCTGGATTGGGAGTGGAGCAGCCAGGGCTTGAACCGGCGCCCATATGGAGTGCTGGCACTATGCCACAGCGCCAGCCCCTGGGCTAACTTCTGAAGTTTCTTCAGAGTTCCCTACCCTTCTAAGAGTCATCTCTCGTGTTATAAGAATAAATTAGAAATGCTTCTTCAGCCTTCTAAAGAGCATTATTCCTAAGAATCCTCTCTTCTGATTTGCTTTAGATCAGGGAATCACAGTGCTGTTTTCTTTTATGCTAGCAAACTATGGCTTGTTGTTCTAAGTGAAGTTTTTTTTTTTTTTTAATCATCCATTTATTTGAAAGAATTAAAGAGTGAGAGAGAGAGAGAGAGTGTGTGTGTGTGTGTGTGAGAGAGAGAGAGAAAGAGAGAGAGATCTTCCATCTGCTTGTTCACTCCTAGATGGCCACAACGGCCGGAGCTGGGCCAGTCTGAAGGCAGGAGCCAGGAGTTTCCTCTGGGTCTTCCACATGGGTGCAGGGGCCCAAGCACTGGGGCCATCTTCCGCTGCTTTCCCAGACACATTAGCAGGGAGCTAGATCATAAGTGGAACAGCCAGGACTTAAACCAGCATGCATATGGGTTGCCATCAGTGCAGGTGTCATGTTTACCCAGTGTGCCAGTGTGCCAGAGCGCCAGCCCCCAAAGTTAATTTGTGAGTGACATTTTTCTGGTATCTAGGAAATGGACTCCAACTTTAAGGTCTTTTTTAGCCCACTGTTTATATGATTGTTCTTCCACCCCACTCCTTGTTCCCAGGTTAATTGGGAAGATGTACAGTAATTTAAAAGGATGGGTCAACGTGAGTAGTATTTTCCATTTAATGATGATTGTTACTGTGCTGGACTGCAACTAAATTAAGGCTTCCTGAAGAGCATACATTCCTTACCTTAGTTTATACTTCTTTAAGAATGCTAGAGGGGGTCGCTGGCGGTGTGACGAAGTAGGTTAATCTTCCGCCTGCAGCGCCAGCATGCCATATGGGCGCCGGTTCTAGTATCAGCTGCTCCACTTCCAATCCAGCTCTCTGCTATGGCCTGGGAAAGCAGTTGGCCCAGGTCCTTGGGCCTCTGCACCTGTGTGGGAGGCAGGGAAGAAATACCTGGCTCCTGGCTTTGGATTGGTACAGCTCCGACCATTGCAGCCATTGGGGAGTGAACCAATGGACAGAAGACCTTTCTCTCTGTCTCTCCCTCTCACTGTCTTTAACTCTACCTCTCAAATAAATAAATGAAATCTGGAAGAAAAAAAAAGAAAGCTAGAGGGGCTGGCACTGTGGTGAAGCTGGTAAAGCTGCCACCTGCAGTGCCAGCATCTCATATGGACGCTGGTTCTAGTCCTGGCTGCTCCACTTCCAGTCCAGCTCTCTGCTATAGCCTGGGAAAGCATTTGAAGATGACCCAAATCCTTGGGCCACTGAACCTGCATGGGAGATCTGGCTTCAGATCGGCACAGCTCCAGCCGTTGCGGCCAATTGGGGAATGAACCAGCAGATGGAAGAACTAACTAACTAACTAACTCTCTCTCTCTCTCTCTCTCTCTCTCCCTCCCCTCCTCCTCCTCTCATTCTCTCTGTGTAACTCTTTCAAATAAATAAATAAATCTTTAAAAAAATGCTAGAAAATTACTTCACTACATGTTTTTTTTTCCCAATTGCCTAATGTAGGTTATAGTAAGTATGTGATTTTTTTTTTTTTTTTTTGACAGGCTGAGTGGACAGTGAGAGAGAGACAGAGAGAAAGGTCTTCCTTTTTTTTCTGTTGGTTCACCCCCCCAATGGCCTCTATGGCCAGAGTACCGCGCTGATCCAAAGCCAGGAGCCAGGTGCTTCTCCTGGTCTCCTATGCGGGTGCAGGGCCCAAGGACTTGGGCCATCCTCCACTGCACTACCAGGCCATAACAGAGAGCTAGACAGGAAGAGGAGCGACTGAGACAGAATCTGGCGCCCCAACCGGGACTAGAACCCAGTGTGCTGGCGCCGCAGGCAGAGGATTAGCCTATTGAGCCGCGGCGCCAGCCAGTATGTGATTTTCTTATTCCATTGATCAAAATAGACAAAAACCACTTTTTTTCTTTCTTTCCAAATGTGAATGTTTGATTTTTCATTAGCCCACATCTGTACTACTCTCCTGGCTGTCACTTGCCATGCCTATCTGAATTTTTTGGAGAATATAACTTTGTATCCTTTTCTACTCTTAAAGGAAACTGGTGGTGACAAAGGAAAAAGAGAAGAAAGTGGGGCTCTATACAATCTATGTGAATCCTGCCAATACCCACCAGTTTGCAGTGGGTGGACGAGATCAGTTTGTAAGGTGAGTCTGTGGCTCCTTTGTGTCTGAGATTTTGAGATATCTTTGAAATAGCTTAAGTGCCTTCTGAAGCTAATGTAGCTATCTCTGAGGGGGAAGGCTTTGTATATTACAGAGATTGTGTTTTTAAAAAGTTTGAAGTATTGTCCATGTTTCTCACATAGCAACTAAAGGCATAAAACAAGTGCTGTGTTGTAAGTATCTTCCACTGTTTTCATTTATAAATTAACATTGTATTAGAAAATTTGTTTTAAAGATTTATTTTATTTATTTGAAAGGCAGAGTGACAGAGAGGAAGAGACAGACAGAGGTCTTCTATCTGCTGGTTAGCCCTCCAAATAGCCACAGTGGTCAGGGCTGAGCCAGGAGCTTCTGAGTCTCCCATGTGGGTGCAGGGGCCCAAGTACTTGGGCCACCCTCTGCCATTTTCCCAGCTGCATTATCAGGGAGCTGAATGAGAAATGGAGCATCTGGGACTCACTCTAGCTCCTGCTTGGGATTCCAGCATCTCAGGCAGCGGAGTTAACTGCTATGCCATAATACCAACCCCTGAATTAGAAATTTTGAATACTGGTTTTGGATTATAAAATAATTTCACCTGGGAACACTCAGTGTGAACTGAGAATTTTTGACTTCCACTCTCCTGAGCCATTTTTCTTTATCCATTGTGATTCTTTGTTACTGTGAACATCTATTGTAACACTCATTATTGAGGCATGTCCTAAAGAAAATAGGCATGATAGATTACATCCCCATATGTACCAGTTAATTTCCTTCTGACCCATAGCCATAAATGGTCTCTATCTAGTTGGTCTTTTCTAAGTGTATTTCTTTGGAATCAGTAGTTTGAAGGAGAGGAAGGGCAGAATCACTAGAAAGGTAAATTACTTTCGTGGGTTAAAAAATCATTTTCTTTTTTTTTCTTGAAGATTTATTTATTTATTTGAAAGGCAGAGTTAGAGAGAGAGAGGGAGAGACAGTCTGTCCATTGGTTCACTCCCCAAATGGGTGCAACAGCCAGGGCTGGCCTGATCTGAGCTGGGAGCACCTCCTCCAGATCCCCAACGTGGGTGCAGGGGCCATCTTCCACTGCTTTCCTAGGTGCAATAGCAGGGAGCTGGACTGAAAGTAGAGCAGCGGAGACTTGTACTATCTCTTAATGGGATGCCAGCACTATAGGTGGTGGCGTTACCTGCTGCACCTCAGTGCTGTCCCCATCATCTTCATTTTCCTCCTGGTCTCCCATGCGGGTGCAGGGCCCAAGCACCTGGGCCATCCTCCACTGCCTTCCCGGGCCACAGCAGAGAGCTGGACTGGAAGAGGGGCAACCGAGACTAGAACCCGGTGCCCGTACAGCATGCTGGCACCACAGGTGGAGGATTAACCAAGTGAGCCACGGCGCCAGCCCCCATCATCTTCATTTTCAAATAAACATTTTTATAACCATATTTGGAAATTAATTTTATTACTAAGAATCATGGGATAGGATAAGTTTTTTAAAAAGCACATGAGAGGTGACTCTACCTTGTTAAAGAATCCTGGATGACCTTGTTACTCTGTTCTTCCTGATTCTCTTGCCTTCACACTCCCTTCTGGTCACCAGTTCTTAGATATCCTATCTGTTATTAGCCTCAGTATTAGCATCTCCTTTTGTACATCCCAAATTCTCAACACATAACAAACTATTTAGTTGGTAGAGGCAAATGCACATTTTCAAACACATTGATCCAGTGTTAACAAATAACCTCTTTTTTTTTTTTTTGTAAGATTTATTTATTTTAAAGGAAGAGTTATATATAGAGAAAGAGAGCTCTTCCATCTACTATTTGACTCCCCAAATGGCCGCAGTGTCTGAGGCTGGTCCAGGCTGAAACCAACAGCTCTAGCCAGGCCCAAGTACCTGGGCCCTTCTCCACTGCTATCCCAAGCATGGGTAGCAGGGAGCTGGATAGCAGCTGAGACACTAACTTGTGCTTTGATATGAGATAGCAGCTTTGTAGTAGCAGTTTAGCGTACTGTGCTGCAGTGCCAGACCCCATACCATTAGCTTTTAATTCTAATCTAAAGGAATTCTTTCAAAGGAATACAGAGAAACAGCTTTCCTATTCCCCAAGGCTTTTATATTCATTCTGCAGATCAGTTTAAGGTTATGAAAGAGCATTTAAAAGGAAGCCTTTTGGACCTCTGACCAAAACAACAGGAACAACAACAATGGACAAGTAGAGGAGATTAATTAAGTCTCTACTACTGACTCCTGCTTATGTTAGTATAAATACTTACATTAGTGAAAAAATTAAGAAGGTAGCACATTAATCCTGTGGTGGTAGATTTGGCAATGTGGCTGGTTGACATGAAAAATCTATTGCTAAATAAATAGCACTGGTTCAGAAAGCATCATTCTTAATTTGATTTAAAATTTCAGGGGCCTATTGAACACTGAGAAAATGGGGACAAATTTGTATTTTTTTCTCTCACAGAGGAAGCTCTAGTACAGGAGTTGGCAAATTGAACTGCCTGATTTTGTAGTTTTACTGAATAGATGTGTGGCCATTTGTTTACATGTTGTCCATGGCTACTTTCATGTTGCAATGTCAGAGCTCAGTAATTGCAACGAAGACTAGGTGGTCTGCCAACTTGAAGTATTTATTATCTTTCCCTTTAAGAAAAAGTTTACCAATCTCTGGTATAGTTAGCATTTTATGTAGAATGTAGTATGTACCTACTTCTCATGGGAGAAAGGGGAAGGAAGGTAAGAATGTCTTTATGAAGTAGAAGGGCAAAAAGCATTAGGTTCTGAGGAACATAGAATGGTACATATACTGAAAAACTTCCTGTGGATCTTGAGTACTTAAATATATTTTCCTAATTTCCTGACTTGTTAGTGTTTATGATGGCATAGTGATATTTGAGATTTGTGATTTTAGACTTAGTTGAGAAAAAATGTGATCATCAGCTGATAAATTTGCTGAAGCTTAGTGATTGGTAGTATAGTGATCACCTTTTTCTTTTTTCTTTTGTTGGTTCATTTAGACCCCTCATGTATGAATTTCAAAAATTTTACACTGAAATAAACTTACCTTTTAATTTCATTTTTCATAAACTTTTTTAAATATATAGGTATAAAGAGTAAAGATGTTAAATAACTTACCCAGTATTACTGAATGACTGTGCTGCAGAGTTAGTATTTGAAGTTAGATTAGATTGCTTAAATGCAGTAGGGGCCATTTCAGTATGCTGTTTTTTCTTACAGAGGAAAGAAAATGGGAAATTAGTGCCATGGGCTCTTCAGAAGGTTCTTGGAGAATGTATATTATGAAGAACTGCAAGATTTCAGAGTTTTCTTGCTGCAAAATGTGTCTTTTAATTCTGTTTTTCAATGAGTTTTTTGAAGTACTCTCATGTTTCAAATAGAAGGAGTAAAATTTGTAGAGGAAGGGTATTAAGTGGTGCAGTATGTTCAAGGAAATGTAGTAGGTTTTGTTTTTTTTTTTTGGTATTATGTATAGAATCTTGGAGAAGTAGTGATAGGCAGCCATAAAGGAGTTTGAACTTTATAGTAAGAATCACTGAAGAGATTTAAGCAAGGAATTTACATAAAATCTTGCATTTTAGATTTAATTCTGGTTATCAGGGAAATCAGAAAGCTACAACAGGTATAATTAAAAAATACACAAGTGAGTAGACAAGGAAGAATTGGTTATACAGAAGAGAAAGGACCTGATTTATGGTTTGGCCACTGGAATTTGTCACACTGCCATTAACAGAAATTCAGGGGGAAGAGTTAGGTTTTAAATGAGCTTACTTTTGGATATCCCATCGTATCTTTTTTTTTTTTTTTTTTTTTTTTTTTAAGATCTGCTTATTTATTTGAAAGGCAGAGTTACAGAGAGAGAAAGAGAAAGAGAATGCAGGCAAGACCTTCCATCCACCAGTTTAATCCCCAAAAGGCCACAATAGTCAGGCCAAAGCCAGGAACCAGAAACTCCCAGGGACTTGGATAATTTTCCACTGTTATCTCAGGCCGATAGCAGGGAGTTGGATGAGAAGTGGAGGATCCAGGACTTGAACTGGTGCCCGTATGAGATGCCAACATTGCAAGTGGTAGATTTCACACTATGTCACCACACTGCCCCTCAAATCCCATACGCATATGCACACGCACGTGCACACACACTTACACACACATTATATCTTATATCAAGAAACTATAAGTCTACGGGTGGGCGCTATGGTGTAGTGGGTAAAGCCACTGCCTGCAGTGCCGGTATCCCATATGGTCACTGGTTTGAGTCCCAGTCCCAGCTGCTCCACTTTTTTTTTTTTTTTTTTTTTTTTTTACAGGCAGAGTGGACAGTGAGAGAGAGAGACAGAGAGAAAGGTCTTCCTTTGCTGTTGGTTCACCCTCCAATGGCCGCTGCAGCCGGCGCGCTGCGGCCGGCGCACTGTGGCCAGCGCACCGCACTGATCCGATGGCAGGAGCCAGGTGCTTCTCCTGGTCTCCCATGGAGTGCAGGGCCCAAGCACTTGGGCCATCCTCCACTGTACTCCTGGTCCACAGCAGAGAGCTGGCCTGGAAGAGGGGCAACCGGGACAGAATCCGGCGCCCCGACCGGGACTAGAACCCGGTGTGCCGGCGCCGCAAGGTGGAGGATTAGCCTAGTGAGCCGCGGTGCCGGCCTCCACTTTTGATCCAGCTCTCTGCTATGGCCTGAGAAAGCAATAGTAGATGGCCCAAGTCCTTGGGCCCCTGCACCCACATGGGAGACCTGGAAGAAGCTCCTGACTCCTGGCTTCATATCAGCGCAGCTCTGGCCTTTGCGGCCAATTGGGGAGTGAACCAGCAGATGGAAGACCTCTCTCTCTCTCTCTCTCTCTCACTCTCACTCTCACTCTCACTCTCTGCCTCTCCTCTCTCTGTGTAACTCTGACTTTCAAGTAAGTAAATATATCTTTAAAGAAAAAAAAAAGAAACTATAAGTCTAGAGCTCAGGATAAGTATGGCCTGAAGACATAGATTTATGCCATATATCCACATACAGGTAATATATTTAAAGCATTGATAATGGAGTTGGATCACCAAAGGAAATACAGTAGTCCTCCCCATCCATGGGGATACATTCCGAGACCCACAATAGGTGCCTAAAACTGCAGGTAATCCCGAACCTTATGTATGCTAAATTTTCCTATACATACATACATACTATGACAGAGTTTAAATTAGCTGCAGTAAGAAATTAACAATAACTAATAATAAGACAGTTACAAAAATATGCTATGATGAATGTAATTTAAAACTTGTGAATTTTTTGTTTCTGTACTTTTAATATTTTTGAACTGCAGTTTATAGCTGAAACCATGGAAAGCAAAAATAGGGAAAAGATGGGGGACTGTATAGGTCAGGAATTTTCCTCCTTTTGAGTCTGACATCAATTGAAAATATGAAAACAGTGATCCCTTCTCTCCAGGAAAAATACCCATAAGCACAGTGTCTGGAGGTGCACATAGGTGAGAGGTTGAGAGTAACCCCTGCAGAATATCAGCACTTAAGGATGGACAAAGAGAGCCAAGCCCATCATCAGTATTGTGGAGTGATTAGCTTTCAGGGAAGAAGTAATGAACAGTGTGAGAGGAAGACTGGAAAATATCTTGGTTTTGGCAGTGAGGTTACTGATGACCTCAGCCCAAGAAGTTGGAGTGGTAAGTTGTGAGCCAAAGCCACATTGGGATGGATTGAGAAGTGAACAGGAAGTAAGGAAATGAAAATAGTAAGTGCAGACTGTTCTTTACAGTAATTTGACTATAAGGGGAAGGTGACAAAAGAAAACAATAATAGGAAAGGACAGTCAGTAGAAGAATTTCTAGAAAATGGGCCAACAGTAATGAGAAAGAGGTTGAGGGATAGACTTATCAGTGAAGTTCCCTGGAAGGATGAGATTAAGGAGAGCTGTGGAGAGACAGACTGAGACTGGAGAAGACTAATGGGTGAGGATAGGGACCAGGTCTGTCTTGTTCTTATTCCTCACTGTATTTCCAGGACCTGGCATTCTACTTGACAGATAATGTATGTGTCACAAATACTTGAATTTATTAAAGCTTAGATTGGAGTAGGGAAGTTGAAGGTAGTTTGCTTGATGACAATGAAGAAAAGAGAAGGGAGTCCAAAATGTGTGGTGGTTTTATAATCATTGTAAGGTGTGAGAGAGAACTGGCCAAAAAGGCTTTCGAGGGTTTGAAGGAAGACCCACTAACTTACATGAAGTTTGGTCTCTGCACTTTGGGTAGATAACATACACATAAAGAGCTCTATAATAATAGCATTTTCAGTAAAAATAAAGAGTAAGTGATACAAAAGTTGAGAGGAAAGGTAAGCCACTTCAAACAGATAAAATTGAAAATTGTCACTTAAAATAGGAAGACCTAAATGAAAGAGTTAGGATTGTTAGGATTTGGAAGCAAATTGAAGGAGGGAGGACCTTTTAGGAAGAACACTGGGAAATCAAGCATTCAGCTGGCTGTTTCCTTTCACTACATTGAATTGCAACAGCTTAAGGTCTCAGTTTATTTTTTTTTATTTTTATTTTAAGTTTTTTTTTTTTATTTGACAGAGTTACAGTGAGAGGGAGAGACACAGAGAAAGGTCTTCCATCTGTTGGTTCACTCCCCAAATGGCTTTAGTGGCCGGAGCTGAGTCAATCTGAAGCCCGGAGCTTCTTCCGGGTCTCCCATGTGGGTACAGGGGCCCAAGGATTTGAGCCATCTTCTACTGCTCTCCCAGGTCATAGCAGAGAGCTGGATTGGAAGAGGAGCAGCCAGGACTAGCCCATATGGGATGCTGGCACTGCAGGCAGAGGATTAACTTACTGTGCCACAGCGCTGGCCCCAGATTGGTTTGTTTTGTTTTTAATATTTTCATTGCTTCTTTCACTATAGGATTTATGACCAGAGGAAAATTGATGAGAATGAGAACAATGGAGTACTCAAGAAATTCTGTCCTCATCACCTGGTAAGATTCATTAAGGGCAAGCGACTCCTGGCTTCCCTGACACAACCCTAGAGCTGCCCCCAAACTTGCTGGTATGGTGGGAAAAGATTGGTCTTCGGAATCATACACCTGGATGTGAATCATGATTTTAGCAGTTACCAGCTTTGTGAGGTTGGGCACTTCACCTCTGTTAGTCTCAATTTTCTTTTATATAAAATAGAAAACAGTAATTTCATGTACCATCATAGGGAGGCCCAATGAGACAGTGTATATAAAATGGCTAGCATACAGAAGATAACCAAGAGAAGGCCCCAAGTCTCTTCCCCCCCTCAGGTGGACACGTTTCATCAGTTATATTCCTGTCTCTGTGTGTCTTTCTCTCTCAATCTCTGGGAGAAGATTTAGGGGAGTTTTGAAAGAAAACCTGTTTCCTGAAGGTGGTATAATAAATGGGGGGGTGGGGCATCAGTCAGTATCTGCTCCTTATTGCAGGTGAACAGTGAGTCCAAAGCAAACATCACCTGTCTTGTGTACAGCCACGACGGCACAGGTACGTGAGCAGGGCCCAGCTCCTAGGCTGGCATGCCCCCTCTGTCTAGGGAGCTGCTGAGCCAGTGAGGCATGTGCCCTCCAGTGCTCACCTCTGTGCTACAGCTCCAAGTGGAGCAGCTGGGGAGTAGTTGCTGATGGTGAGCACGTAGCGGGAGGATGCTGGAGATGCCAGGCACCATTTGCAGAATGCTGCAGGTGATTATTGGCTGGGCCTGTCCTAAAGCCGAGGCTACTTGCCTGAGCAGGTTCTTATGCCTTTGACTCATTCCTGAATTAATGAGTATGATCTTCCAGAGCATTCTGCTACCCCTGGGTTGGCAGTATGTTCCTAGTCTACCCTATACAATCTGACTTGCCTGCTGTTCCAACTAAGTAAGATGGGTGCTGTACCTGGGTATTAGGAGGGGGCACTACTGGCAAGAAGCCCCATCCCAACCCCTAACTCCTGTTCCCTGCTTTTTTCAGCCTTTGCCTTCACTGGTATGTTCTTGTTCTTGGCAGAACTCCTGGCCAGTTACAATGATGAAGACATTTACCTCTTCAACTCCTCTCACAGTGATGGGGCTCAGTATATTAAGAGATATAAGGGCCACAGAAATAATGCCACAGGTGAGATATCTTTCTAGGTTCTGATGACCCAAGTCCGTTAGCTTGGAGAAGCACACTATCTTATTTAGTTTGTGTAAATGGAAACTCTAGTCCTAGAGAGTGGCTGGGCTGCCTGTGACACCGGGAGAAGTTTTCCCCAATTAGGCCAGATTTACCTTGTTTTCTCCATTATAGTAGAGAACAGAGGGCTCAAAAGTATCTCTCACCCCTGCAGTGATGTTGCTTCTAATTGCTTTAGATATAAGGAAACTAGTCTGACTTTGGGGTTTTTTTTTGTTTGTTTGTATTTATTTATTCAACTTTTGTGTGTGTGTATGTGATGATTTCAGGTAACTTTGCAGTAGTCATAAAGGGCTTGTTAGGTAAACAGGAAAATTCCTCTTTAGTCAGTGGTACTGAATTGTCTAAAATGGGGAGTGTACTTGTACCACATGGGAAAGAGGAAGAAGTGATCTTTTTGAGAAGGAGGAAGAGGAATCATGGGTAGTACCTAGCCAGAGCTTGCAATGAAGACTGACCTTTTTTGTTCACTGTCTGTGCTCAAACTTTGGGACCCACTGGAGTCATTTCACAATCTTTTAAAAATCCTGATGTCTAGTTCTCACCCTCATACATTCTGATTTAATTGTTAAGAGTTTCAACTTGAGCATTGGGATATCTTTAAAGCTCCCCATGTGTTCTAATGTACTGAAGTTGGGGAATCAAAACTCTTTGTTGTTGCCACTCCTAACATACCTGTCAAAATTTTGACTTAGAGACAGCAGTTTTCCATTTCCTCAGCTGGTAAGAAGGGAAGGGAAAATCTGTACTTGGATCTCAGTATACAGGTAGACAAAAGGAAGGATGCTGGTCTCATGGCCAATGTAGACATGCTGACTTTTACTAATTCCAGAGAGTGGAGCTCTATTATTCAGAGTCCTGGGAGCAAGCTCAGTTCAGATGTTACTTAAAGACAATTGTGGCATGTACTTTCATCAATCTCAGGTTAACCAGTGACCCAAGCAGTATTGACAAGGTACTGATGAAGTACACATACCAAGGACAATCCTAGGACATAGGACAGTGCTGCCTAGGCATGGGCAGAGCTGAGGCAATTTATGTTGGGACAGGTAAAGACTTACTAGGTCTGCTGCTGCCTAATAAGGTACAGACTGAGACAGGCTGTTGCTGGGGGCTGCAGCCTCCTCTGCCTCTGCCTCTGCCTATGGAGCTCTTAGGGAGACTATAAATAGTCTCTAGGACTGTTGTGATTCTTGTAACTATCTATTATCCATGCATAATATCTTGATTTGTTTTGCGAAAATGAAAGGAATTCTTTGCCTCTTGGCTGATTTAGAGTTTGTGAATAACTAAATTTCCTGTGAGGTAAATATGTATAGGCCTGATGCCAACCCTCATGTGGTTTATTCCCTCATTTATCATTTCAGTAAAAGGTGTCAATTTCTATGGCCCCAAGAGTGAGTTTGTGGTGAGCGGTAGTGACTGCGGGCACATCTTCCTCTGGGAGAAATCATCCTGCCAGATCGTTCAGTTCATGGAGGGGGACAAGGGAGGCGTGGTGAGTATGGTGTGGTGGGCTGGCTGCCTCCATAATATCTCCAGTCATTAAGGTAGGTTTTAGCAAGGCTACTGACTTGTCTCTGTAACCAGCAGCTGGGTAAATTGGTAGTATAGCCTGGAGGGTGTTGAGGTTTGATGGAATATTTCCTTTGTTTTCCTGCCTCCTGCCTTTTTAAGTCATGGTTTACTGAGAAGAGAAAGGGATCTTGGGCAACAGCCTCTGGCCTGAGTGAGATAACTTATCTCTAGACATATACCTTTTCCAAAACAAAAAGCATTACAAAGTTCAGGGCAAACCCTCCACACAGTGTTAAATAAAGTGTCTCTGTCTCATTCCTTAAACAGTGATCTTGGCTAGTCCCAGATCTGCAGAGAAGAACTTTTTTTAGATTGTTGGGAAAATCATTATGTGATTTATAAATGAGATAATGTGTTATTCGGTATTGAAGCTTTGATGTGAAAATATTCTGTTTATTTAGGAGAACAGAATATTTTTCTACTTAGGAGAGACATGTTGAAGTATTTAGGGGTAAAGCATCATACTTACATCCAAACGGATCCATACATACCTAGCACGTGTGTGTGTGTGTGTGTGTGTGTGTGTATGTATATGTATGTATATATGGGGAATGTAAATGTGGCAAAGTTTATTTTTTCCAGTGGCTGAGCAGCCTGCTATAGAACCCATGATTGTATCACAGTCTGCCTGTCTTTTGAGTTCTGCAGACACCGCTATAGAGAAGATAGGGCGCAAAAAGGAAGAGGACTGAGTTAGAGAATGAAGAGTGATCAGCCGCTAAGATGTATCTGAGTTAACCATTGGTTATTGTTTTTATTTTTGAGATTCAGAGTTAAACAGTTCCATAGCTTTCTATTGTAAGGTTTTTAGACTGCAGAAAATATGGAAGAAACAGTTTGGATAACTAGATGGTACTGATTACTCAAGACAATCTGGTAACCCTAGGCCTCTAAAGAATGACCGAGAAGGCTTGGTTTCTCTTCCTTTTTATTCCTTCTAAGTTGTGGGGAACTTCACGGAGCCCAGCCATCTCTTGATGGGGTTTACCAGAGAGTGGTTTTAGAATTTACAGTGGTTCCTTGCTATCAGGATCCCATTCCTTCTTGTGTTTTTCTTGCCCTGGTATGAGGGTATTTCACATTTTCTTCTGGTTTCCTCTAAATTTGTGGGACCTGAGACCTGTGTAGATTCAGAGCTTCTGTGGCCTGAATACAGAATGAAAGGAATCTAGAAATTCAACGTGTGTGTCACTCTTTGCTTCATTTCCTACTCTTCTATAGGAAGAGTCCATCTGCAGTGAACAGACCCAAAACACTGGAGTCTTAATGAGAATTCTGCAATAGGCAGGTAATCAGAAGGAAGTCAAAAGGGGCCAGTGAATCCTTTCTTGATCATAAACTATTGTCTTGCATTCTGTTCCAGAGAGATGCAGGGCTGAATGCCCTCTCCCAGGCCAGCACTTGTCCGTTCTTCAAAAGCACTCTGCAGGCCAGTTTGCTTTCAGCTCAGCCAATACCAGGGTTTGATGATTAATCCAGGTGCTCAGGGTGGGGAGGGCATCTACTTGGGATGGGTGGGTCCCAGGCCTGAGTTTTAGTGGTCCTATGAATGAGAGACTAGAACAAGAGATAAGTGATTTTTCTTACTTGTTCTTGCCGCTGTGTGAGCTGAAAGATCCATGTGGTGCTCATCTGGCTCCCTGTTGTTTTTGTCCTAATCTTCCAGCGCTGGAGGTCCCCAGGCACCAGCTTCAGTGTAGCCTATGCAGCGGTTCTATATCATAGAGTGTTAGAACCAGAAGGAATCTCAGCAGTTATGTCCACCTTGCCCAGGTCTCCTGACTCTTACTGTGGGGTCTGTCCTTTGTTCCCATTCAGCTTCACAGGGACAAGGGTGGGGGATGACGTCAAAGGACAACTCCTTATTCTCCCAAGAGCACTTTGATACGTCGTCCCATTCCCTATATTCCTCCAGCCCCAGTCATCTAAGGCCAGAGCTCTTTTCTCTGCTCAGGCATATTGACAGGATAAGTCCTGGCATTCAGACAGGTCTGGTGAAGTGACCAGGTACCCTGGCCCGGAAGTTCTCTGTCGGCTTCCCCTGCAGGCTCCAACTCAGGTACTGTATGTAATTTATTCTCTTGCTCCTCTTGCCATTGGCTTTGTCCTTAGTCTTAAATCCTAAGGAATTGTTCCCCTGTACTTTATTTTGCTAACTTGTTCACACAGAGCTAGCTCAGAGTACAGGTCTATAGCAAGGGCTTATCAGGAGATGGATTAGTATGTTCAGGGTTTTTTGTGTATGTTTTCATGTATCTTTTGATAATATTTTCAGGCAATGGAGTTTCTTTCTACTGCCTAATCACGCTCCAAAAGCACTGCCTAAAAAGCCCAAATGCAATGAGCTTTGCAATGAGCTGAAATAGGAATTGGGGGAAGAAGTAAAAGAATGGGATTTCAACTTTATTCTTGGGCTCAGACTTAGATTCAGTCTTTGCTGACCTTTGTTTGTTCATTTGTAAAATAAAAATTAAAGAAGTTTACAGGTCTGTAGGTCAGCTTTATTTTTCATGCCTGCCCCCTTGCAGAGGAGGTTGGTTCAGAGAGAACCAAAGGAAGCTTCTTGTCAGGGGCTGTTTTCTTGAACTGCAGGGCAGCTGTAAGGCAGAGTGCCTTTCCTATCTTCCTCATCTGGCTAAAAGCCGAAAATACTTTAGCAGCTAGGCTGGGACTAGATCTTCCCGTGGGATAGGAATTGCCCTGCCCTATTGGAGAAGCTCATGTTTCCAAGTCAGACAGCAGGGGGCATATGTGCTTTCAGACGTGAGGAAGTTGCTTAAGCCAGAAGGCCTGCCTGCGATAGTTCTTTCTCCTATTGAGGGAATGTAATCAGAAGATAGCTGAAACTGATGCTGTGAGGGTGCCCAGGAAGCCCCCTTGGTATATTGTGCTGCCCTATAGCTGAGATATATATTGTGCTTTGAGAGCAGGTCGCAAAATGCTGTCCTCTGGGACATGCAGGTTTTTCAAGCAAACATGAGCCTTCATCAATGCCTTAACCCACAAGCTCAGCCTCCTCTTACCAACCTGTGCCTTCCTGCAGTTCTAGTAAACAGTGCCAAGTGAATGTAATTGTTGTCTGACTGTTCTGGGGGCTCAGTGGCAACTGCTGCTTTCTTCATTTTTAAAAATGTATTTGCCACTCAGTGAAAGCCACTGAGATGGGTTTTTTTTTCCAGCGTTGGGCTAGTTGGAGCTTTGGAATCTGGAGATAGTGAGGTCATCTGAACTTCATTGCCTTCTTGTGAAGCTAGCAGTAAGCTTTGGCCAGTCACTCACCTATATCTAGGCCTGTGTCTGGGGATAAAGCCATCCTAACCTATACATAGGAAATGATAGAAGGGCCTAATCTATTCAGTCTGTGTGCAGTATTTCCTCTGTCCACAGGGCCATTTGGCCCAGGCTTAGGACAAGCGGGCCTGCCTTTACAGCAGCTGCCTCAGCCCTGATCAAGGGCAATTGTTTGACTCAAGGTGAGTAGTGATTGTAAAGCTCTATTCCCCTACCCCTGACCCTTTTTTTTTTTCTTTTCTTTTCTTTTCTTTTCTTCTGACTAGGTAAACTGTCTTGAGCCCCACCCTCACCTTCCTGTGCTGGCTACCAGTGGCCTAGATCATGATGTGAAGATCTGGGCACCCACCGCTGAAGCCTCCACTGAGCTGACAGGGTTAAAGGATGTAAGTGGTGGATTACAAATGCTCTTTTCTTCCTGCTTACCCACATACGGTTACTCTTCATGGTCATGGGAAGGAATAGCTCGGCTCCCAGTTGTTTAAAGGCATTGCTCTAACATCCTCCCCTACATTCCTGTCATTGCATCTGTAAGAATGCTCCTGCTCCAGGGGGCAGCTCTGCAGTGCCTCTGGTTGGCAGTAGGAATGGGGGTAGGGAACCTCTTCTGGAAGAATTACTCAATTTTAAGGCTTTACCTCAGTAGCTGAACTGAGGGCATCCTTTCCTAATCTAATCTAGCTCAAGCTCAGCTTAATGACACCTCAGGGAAACTTTTAAAGGAATAGACCATCAGCTTCCTTAATCAAGTCCAGGGTTCCTGTTCATTGTTGGTTCCTTCCCCTAACCCATTTGGGTCTAGGTGATTAAGAAGAACAAGCGAGAGCGGGATGAAGATAGCTTGCACCACACTGACTTGTTCGATAGCCACATGCTCTGGTTCCTCATGCATCACCTGAGACAGAGACGTCATCACCGGGTAAGCCGGGGTTGGAAGTGAGCTCCTAAGGCAGTTGCCTTCTCAAGAGACCTAAAAAGTGCCAGTACACACCTCCTCACCACTTAAAGGAGGAATCAGGTGGTCTTAGTTAGGTTCCCTATCCATTGTCCCTATCCCCATCAGATCCCTAATAGAGCCTTCAAGGAGCCACAGCGGAAAGGGGTGGAGTCTGCTCATATTCTTCATTGCCATACATGCATAGTGCTGTATGCATAAAGGCAAAGTCAGGAGGGTGGGAGGGGAGTTGAGAAGAAATAAATTTCAGAGTGACCCTTCTTTTTTTCATACCATGCCAGAAGAGGCCTTGGGCAGTGGTCAACATGTTGGTGGTTGGCCTGCTGGTTTTGTAAATAAAATTTTATTGGAATGTAGCCACACTCATTGTATGTATACCTGTGGCTGCTTTCACAGCACAGTGGCAGAGTTGAATAGTTGAAACAGAGAATATATGTCCTAGAAATCTAAAATATTTATTTTCTTGCCCTTTAAGAAAAATTCTGCTGAGCCCTGGCCTAGGTAAGATCTGATAGGCTTGTGCTTATTCCATCCAGAGGTGTTACTAACAAGCCTTTCCCATCCCACAGCGCTGGCGAGAACCTGGGGTTGGGGCCACAGACGCGGACTCTGATGAGTCTCCCAGCTCCTCAGACACATCGGACGAGGAGGAGGGCCCCGACCGGGTGCAGTGTATGCCATCCTGAGGCCTCATTCCTAGGAGGGGTGGGCTGGGACTGCCAACCCAAACCTGCCTGGACAACCCTTTCCTGTCCCAGGCCCCTACCTTCAGCAGAAGCGCACTTTGGACTTTTTGCTTTAGAAAAAAGAAAGACATCCCAGGAAAAGGTCAAACCAGAGGGGAATGAACCAACAGAGAACTTAGAAATGGGAGTTGAGCCCTGGAATGGAGTTTCATGGAAAGGTGCATAGGACTCAGCAGAAATGGCCTCTACCCAGAGCCTTTTTTGAGGGGTGGGGGGGTTGGGGGTCCTATTTTGTTAACTGGTTTAGGATAGGGAAATGGGACTTTGTCTTTAATCTCCCTTGTTTCTTGGGCAGGGGGTGGGGGGAAACAACTGGCTATTCAGTCCCAAGGGGTCAGAGTGGGCGGCAGGAGCACCACTCTCTCTTTGGGTTAGGTTTTTGACCTTTTTTCCTTTGTTTTTAAAACGTCTGTAACAGTTTGTTTCTTTCCCCCTGGGCAATCCCATCCCAGGTTCCTGTTTTTCAAGGAAGTCCTAGAGCCCCTAACCATCCCACTCTTCACTTTCCACACTTCATTCATTTTCTGTACTTACCACAGTGTTTTGCACTTGATTATGTATCCTTCACTCTCTTCTCTTCATCCCATCACCCCCTAAATAGATCTAGTGAGGGAGGTTGGGGAGAGGTGGGAGGACGGGCCAGTGGTGGAGGACAACTAGGAAGGATGTTACCTCTTCTGTTATTTTGTTTTTTTAAGTTGTTTGGTGGCAGCAGTCTCCCTGTCCCTATCACTGTTAGAGGCCTACTTTTCTATCTATAAATATATTAAAAAGCAAGTCAAACTTGGATGTATCAAGTTAACATTATTGTCAAAGTTTAAATACCTATATATTCTTTATGAATGCAATAAAGGGACTTAAAGGAAGAGTGAGCGAGAGTAATGATGTGGAGGTGACACATGGGGTCAGCTTACCCTAATATATGGCCATTAGAGCTTGGGGCTTGCCCCTTATGTTTTAGGAGGCTCAAAGATGGAAGGATCCTCAGTTCTGCCCTTCCCTGCTTACCTGCCTTGTGGTAAGGGTTGGGAAAAAAACAGTAAATTCCTCCCAACTCTTTGCCTCAGATCTCCTACCTCTCTAAGTCTCTTGGGGGTTCCCAGGATGGCTCTTCTAACCAGAGGCTGGCCTGTCTTTAAAACTTGACTGAACTATGACTTCAGGAAGGGCACCGCCACTGCAGACTCTGTCCTGAGACCACATATCTCTCACACACACACACACACACACACACACACACACACACTTTCCTATAGCTGCTTGATTCTTTAAGCCATTCAATTAGAACCGGCTCCCCTCCTAATGGAACAGTGAAGGGAAAGATTTCCTGGGTTTGACTTTATACCTTGTCCACCTCTTGATATCTTGGGAATGAGGGGAAAGTCAGTTAATCTAAGGATTGATAGTGGTGGCTAGGGCTTAGACACTTGTGTTATCACTGGTCACTGAGTATGAAAGTCCCAGTAGAATTCTTGGCCCTTTAAATGCTTTTGCTGCTATTTCTTTGCCCCCAGTTTCCACAAGATTCCATGAGGAACTCTACATCCTAGCAGATTCTATTGAACCAGGTCAAGAAGGTGAGGGGATTGAGAGGATCATATTCCCAGAGACTCCTTCCTTCTGCCCCCTTTCCTAGCAGCTCTCAAACTAGATACTAGCTGCTACACTTCCTCCCTGAGACAGGAAATGTGTGGTGACCGAGTGGTCTGTGTTCCTACTGCTAGCAGGGTGGTGGGGTGGGCTGAAAACCATGCACTCTGGAATTTGTTGTATTTTCTCTCAGTAAAGCTTTTTTTTTTCCTGACTGTTTCTCTGTGTGATATGTCCATGAATTCATGGTGGGACTGTTTTTGTTCTTCCCAATGTAGGAACCTGGCCCTGCCTTCTCAGTCTGTCTCCAATTTTATGAAGTCTAATCTGGGGTAACCATGTTTCCAGTGATGGGCACCAACTGGGGCCTTGTTCCATTGATACTTAGGACATGGGGAACAGGGGCAAATATTTGTGAGTATTTCCAGGCCCTTCCCAGTCATTCAAAGACTCCAAAATCCTGACACTCACAGAAATTCTAGAATCAATCAGGTACAGTACAGTCACCTTTATTCCAGGGTTAGAACAAGGCCGTGCACACTGCAGACAGAGGAGCACAGGATAGGGTCAATCTCACAGCAGTACAAAGGGTTGGAGGGCAGGTTAGTCTTTTTAGATTATTTTGCCTTATGGAGAAACTATTAGACTCTGCTAAAAATAACCCTGTCTCCCTTCTCTTGTTTCTTTCATAAGGTAGTCTCCTCTCTCTTTCTCTCTTTCTCTCTTTCTCTCTCACTTTCACTCTCACATAGCATATCCAGAATGAAAGGATAGTTCATGTTCACTTTCCCCCTCTTCAGTTCTACAACTGTCTCTCTCTTCTTAAAGGAGAAGCCAGACAGGGCTGGGGAGACTTCAAAAGAAACTTTAAGGCAAAACCGTGGAGTCCTCAAGGTGTGTGTTAAGGCAGGTGTCCATAGCAGTGGCCAGAGGGGATGGGCAGACTGGGCTGGGCTGGGCTAGTAGTTGAGGATGCTCTGTAACTAGTCTGGCTTCTTCCCTTTTCAACAACCAGCCCAACCCCCACCCAACTGAAGTTTTTCTCCCACATCCTAAAAGCTCTTAACTTCAACTTTCTCCAAATAGCCTCTGAGACTGCTTGTAAGTTTAATGTTTTTTAAAGCAAAAAAGCTTTCTTTTTTGTTTGGACTGTGTAGCCGTTTGACTCTGCCACTCCCTTCACTGTGGCATTCCCCTCCCACCCTTGCTCTGGCCTAGACAATAAGTTAATGCTAGACACCACAAAATAGGGCAGACATGGCAGTGCGGGTTTAATATACATATATGTAGAATATATATGTACACACAGTTAGCACGGTCAGGGTGAGGAAGAGCATCTTGGAACAGGCAGGAGGCTGGGGTCACTCACTGTACTCTAGTGATTCGGCTACAAGGCATCCACAGGCCCAAGGGGCCAGGATATCGAGTGAGAATGGTGATTACCAAGTTCCCTCCTGGATTGAATTGGGTGGGGATCAGTGCAAAGGAAAACACTGTTAACTTTTTTTTCTGGCTTCGGGTGTTCTAGACCAAGTAGAGCAAGGAAAGGTTGCCTGTAATTGTTTGAACCCTGGAAGTGGGGGCAGGATTGGAGTTAAAACCTAAGGATCTCATTCTCCACAACCTCTTCCCTAAGCTCAGGGTCAGTATATCCAACCATCTGAGTAGAAATAAAGGAGTGGACAAGTGGTTCCCTCTCTGCCCCCAGTCCCATCTTAGGCTCAGTGGTGCATGTTCCCAGCAGAGCCTCTCCAGAGCAAAAGTGGGCAGGTGTATCTAACGCCAGCTGCTCGTGGGGTTTGATCCTTGGGACCAGGAAAGGATCTGGTGGTCTTCTCTCATTAGATTCCTGGCTCAGACCCATCTAGGCCCATGGGAAGGATGCCAAAAAAGGACCTGCTGGCACCTAGGCCTGTAGTCTGAGGAACAGCAGAAAGCCAAACTCTTCAGTCTAGCATGGGGATTACAAACACTGAACTCCAGCTTTGCTTTGCCCCTTCCAGAAGGGGGTTGGTGGCCTCTTCACCTTCCTTCCCCACTGCTTTTCCTTAGCTCCACCCACCTCTCATCTCACCCCCACCTCAGCTCCTCAACATAGGAAAATGCAGGTAACTTTCTGCTTCCACAGTTTAAAGATGGGGGGGGGGGGGGGTGTGAAAGGTAAGGAGGAGGAATGTGCCAATTTCTATTTGCATAGAAATAGCCCCCCTCTCCCTAGAGTGGGGAAACCAAGCCCCACCCCACCCCCCCGCAAGCCCCTGACCCCCATCCCCTCACAAGGAGGAGGAACTAGATGAGCTAGACATAAAGACAGACAGCCAGAGCGTGCGCACACGCACACACACGCGCACGGTAAGGGGGTTAAGGACCAGGTTAGTAAGTGGGTAGATGGGGGGGGTTGTCCTTGCCCCCTCCCATGGAGGATGGGGGAAGGGACTGGTCCGATGAAGGTCCAACCTCTTCTTCTTCCTCCCCCTTGCTCAGGCCTTCTTCGGTGGGGGAGCCAATTTGATGATCTCTTCTTCAGAGGGCTGCCGGATAATGTCTGGGGGTGGAAAAAGGATGTGTCCAGGAAGGAAGTTGTAGGAGATTCCAAGCAGGCCCAATGAGCATCAGCCTGCACTCCCAAAATTCACATATTCCAAGGATAACCAATGGAAGGGGGCAGAAGCTCAACTATAAATGGCCTCTTACCTTTGTATTTCTTGGCACTGGGGATACGGGTTAGCTTGGTGTCCAGCTCATCTTCCTCAGAGATCTTCAACACACGGGTTCTGTAGTCAACCACCATAGTGAGTAAGTCAGGACGGCGAGAGATCTCAAAGATGTGCTCAATGTAGGAGAGGTTGTCTGGAGAAAAGCAGAGAATGTGGGTCAGAACAGAGCTACAGAGGTCAGTTTCCCCTTCTCTTCAGAGCAGTGTTCCCGATCCAATGCTCAGTTGCTCAAATTGGTTATCAGAGGGGCAACACTAACAGGAGAGGAACTACTAAGTCAGGGAAAGAAAGGTAAGGTACCCAAATGACAATACAGGGATTTGTTCTAGGCAGGGCAGATAACTGGTCAGTGAAGTTTCCAGATTATGGATTTAGAATGAGGTATTTAGATATCAAGTACCTTACCGGGGAGAGGGGTCGACAGAAAAATTAACATGTGTTCCAATAGCTCACACCCACCCTGTCCTTTTTCTACTTTCCTTCCAAGTAAGTAAGCATCAGGAAGAACTTTGCAACAGCATCTGTGGCCTAGAGGAATAGTGTCCATAGACAACCCAGAGGGATTCTGGGTCTAGTGAGAAAGGTTACTCCAAATGAGAGAAGGCAGATTACTAAAGATGCTCATGTGCCTTCACCCCTCCCTCTGATAACTGCAACAGTCCAGCTGTCATGGGTCCTTGCCTTCCTGCCGGCTATCCACACTACAGGCAGACTAGTATATCTGAAGGGCCCTGAGGTCACTCTCCTATCAACTACCCTGTCATTCAAGGCCCTCCACAATAGTCTTGACTTACCTGTCCAGCCACTTCTAAATATGCTTTTCCAAATGCACCAAAAGCTCTCCCACGTCTGCAACTGTGCTCCTCTGCCTAGCATGTCCTCTTTAGGATCCTGCCTTAGAAATCCCACTTGGCCTTTCACCAATTCCTCTCCAGAGTCCCTCACTGTGTAGGAGTCTAATCCACAGACCTCCCCCTACAGTAGTAGTCTCTAAAAGTGCGTAAGAAAATGTTAGTAATGTGGTTTTCTTTTAGATTTTACTACTTTTCACTTTTATGTTCCATGATATATATGTGATAATAGCCACAGAGTATCTGAATAACATTTTTTCTTACTGACAAGAGGCATAATGAAAAATGTCTAAAGACCACTGCTCTAGAGCCCCTTTTACTGTCTTTGAGCATCTGTTATTCTGCCTTGTCATGAAGTGGTATGCCTTGTGTCGATAACTTTGAGTTCTTCTCTGTATGCTGAATGAATGGAGCCTGACTTGCTGATGACTGGCCCTGTGTGCCCCCCTCCCCCACCTTTGTCCAGCTTGTTGTGACTCTCCAGGAAGCTAAACCAGGCACTGCCAGTAGTGATCTCCTCACTCTTCTCACTGGGGATGTCCTCCTTGCAGGCTGATTTGAGCTGTTCCAGATCTTCAAGGGTGATGTTGTTGGTCAGGTCCTGGAGGAGCGTCCCGTACTCGGCCATGACTGGGGTTGGGAGACAAGAAAGGGAACAGAGGAGGCTGAGCTTAAGGTACAGGGTTTGGTTCACTCCCTTGTACTCCCCACTTTCCAGTAGAGACCAGGCATGTGCCTAGAACAGGAGGTAGAGGGGGAATGGGGCTGGAGGGGAGGTGGTGGGAGTAGCAGGAAGAAACTTAGAAGCTAGGAGCCAGGCTGAAATCTAGAGTGACAAGTCATACCTCTTTTCCTCCACCATCTTTTTCTTCTATTTCCCCCTCTAACAGTAACCCTGGCAACTGCTCCCCTGACTGAGGAGGCGGTTACCATGGCAGCCTGCTCCCGACTTTCTCGCTGCTGTCTCCAAGCCCCCCCCCCAGAATCGCCCCACCCACTTGCAACCCCTCCCCCTCATCAGAAAAGAAAGCCAAAACATTCAAAAACAAGGACTAGTGAGAAGCTTGCTGTGGCAGTGAGGGGCTGGAAGGGAGCTGGAAGGTTTGGTTGAAGCTCATGTGTTCTCATTCTTTCCCAGAAGCAAAGGGGTCCCTCACTTCAACTCCCCACCACCCCACTAATGACTCATTTTGGATGGATGCCTCATTGCCTGGTCTGACAGTTCTTGGACCCTCCCATGCTTAGCCTTGTATTCAGTCATTAGGGCCAGGGCAGCGGAGAGAAGCAAAGGGCCACCCCCACCTTTATGCAGTTCATTTTCTGCCTTGACGGTTACTGAGTCCCCCCACTCAGCGCTCTCTCCTAGTCTTTGTGCTGTGCCTGCAGCCCCCGCGCCCAAGAATACCAAGCGGCTGGCTCTGGCCCCCTGCCCAGTTCCCAGGATGGCTGGTGGCAGGGGGAGGGGAGTTTAGATGTGGCTTTGGGAGTCTGGCAGGAAGGGGTTGCTACCCCTTCTTGCAACAACATCCTCCTGGCACTACCTTCAGCATGACCTCCCAGAGGGGGGCTAGACAAGGCCAGAGCTCATCTAGGCCTTTACTCTATCCCTCTTTCTTGATCCTAGGTGAGAAAGTACAGAACATTCAACCTTCCTTTTAGGAACTGTAGCTAAAACAGGAAGAAGGGTGGACCCCAGAGTGAACTTTCTGGATTTGATAAAATATAAAACTAGTAGCAAACTCAAAAAGGGCCTTAATGTCTCCAGTTAGTATATATTTCTTTTATAATTAGAAAATAAAGCATTAAAAAAATCAGACCATGCCACAAACAGTCCGTGGCTAGACCAAGGGGTAGGTACAAGGTAAATGACCTTACCACACTGAAGCTGCCCACAAATCATCCCAGCATTGGGCTGGGAAGGTGGCAGATCAAAGTGGGCTGGTTGATAGCCCCCCAACCCCCCTCATTTTCATCATTCTAGCCTCTACTTGCAGGAGAACAGAGGCAGAGAGGCATGGCTATCACACAATAAGAGGTGTGGACCCAGAAGTCCCCATTCCCAGCCCCCTGCCTGGACCAGAATAAACAAACCTCCCTTGGTGGCAGGCACCGTAACACAAACAGACAATAAGCTAGACAGCAGGGCTGGCAAAACCCTCACAAGAAACAGGCAGTCATAGGCACGCTCACTTGCACACCCAGGTGCAGCCAGACAGAAGGGCCCAGCGGTGGCCCTGCCCTGCCAGGCCGGGCCAGGAACAATGCTCTCTGACTGTCAGCACCAGGAACCATCTCCGCCTTGAAATCTAGGTCACAGCGGCAGGCGCTGGAGCCCAACCCCCCTCCTGATAATCCGAGAGCAGAAAAAGGGGTTGTAAGGGAGGGGGGTAGGGAAAGGGGTCTAGCAATGCCTATCAGGCTGGGGGATAGAGAGAGCTGAAAGAGAAAGGGTGGCATGGGAAGGCAACAAGAAGACCCTGCCCTGGTGGAGGAGACGCAGGGACTAAGCTGTCTAGAAAGAAAGGGCAGAATTTAGGGTCACACTGCTCTCTTCTCACATGGAAGAGGAGTTTGTAAATATGAGAGATCCTGTGGGAGGAGAGAGTGAGAGAGAGTGTGTGTGTGTGTGTGTATGTGAGAATCTCTTGGGAGGAGTTAAAATGTAGGGCTCTGAATCTAAAAGATCTACAAGGGAGGTGGGCGGGAAGGGATCAGTGTGTGTAACACACCTACCCACAAAGGCTGGGGGCAGTAGGTAAGAGCTTTCTAAGAGTGAGGCAGGTACAAGGAGGTCCCCAAGAGAGGTGGGGAGTGGAAATGTTAAAAGTGGCAGGGGAGAACTGTGTGCCAGGATCCCATGTATGGGTGCTGATCCCCGGGTGTGGGTCCAGGAGCAGGGAGGAGGCTGTGGGTGTGTTTGGATGTTCTGGTTAAGGGAGGCGTATGTGTCGGCACTGCATGTGTGGCTGTGAGTGTACGTGGGATGTGTTTGTGTGTGAACCAGAGGAGAGTATGTGTAAGAAGGTATATAACCATAGGCTTACATCCAGAGGGATGCGGGCAGAGCCTACAGAATGGAGGAAGGGAGCTGGGGTTGAGAGAGGTAGAGACTGAGGCTGCAAATACTTGGGGGGGGGGGGTTGGGGGGCAGAGCGAGGGGATGAAGAGAGGGAGCACACAGAGTCCGCAGCAAGAAGGCTGCAGCCTCAGCTCAGCTGTTACTATAGCAACGTCAGTTCTGGATGCCCCCCCCCCCCCCCCGCAGTCATCAGGACAATAACACCACTGGATGGGAGGGGTATGGGGAGTGGTGAGTAAGAAGGGACAGAAAGGATAGAAATAGGGCCCCCTGAGGGAGCAAGGAAAAGCATTCTGGTTACTTCCTTCTCTGGAGAGATTCCATTTGTCCAGGCCTGGGTGTGGTAGCAGGGATAAGAGCAGAAGAGTTTAGGGGGAATTTTGGGGATATGGACAGGTGGAATATCCTTCCCTGGCTCTCAAGTCTCACGGATCAACTACTGTCCCTGGACTGGGCTGGCCATGGTGGGACTTGGCAGAACTTGGCTCCCCCAGCCTCCATGTCACGCTCCTCACCAGAGATTCAGAAGACTTCAGGGCCTGTGAGGAAGCCTTCTGCCTCCCCAGCTCTGAAAAGCCACCCTGATCTCTGAAGCAGCACAGAGGGCTGCCCAGAAAACACCAGGCAGACTGGGCGGAGGCCATTCTCAGGACAGGATACCAGGGCAGGGACCGGGAACCGGAGCTAGAGCTGCAGGAAGTCAGTCCCCTTCCCTCCCAGCTCATTCTGTGCTCTGCTCACTGCTTCCTCACACCTTCCTTCCCCCATTTCCTTCCTCCCCTTCCTTCCAAGCTGACTCCAGGAGGAGCCCTGACAAAGGTGGAGCAGACTGATGATGCTGGGGAAAGGGGGCAGGGAGTGTTGGGAGGACGACAGGTGGGTGCTCTTTGAGCCCCGGAGCAGGAACAGGCAGGCCCTAGGGGTGCTTTGAGAAGCTGGGCAAAACTAGGAAAACTACCTGTGGAGGAGGTGTCAGCACCAAAGGAATTTCTGTGCATTTTGACATTAATTCATGGTAGATGATCATCTCTTCCTAGCATTTAGTTCCAAATCCTCAGTAAATTTAACAAGTGCGAAGGAAGCCTGAGGATTAGGAGGTGCTGCATCCCCTTCCTGCACATCTGCTGCAGCTGCCTAAGGCTGAGGGGCGGGGCCATACCACACAGCTGCGAGGACCTGGAGGTCCCTATAATGGGCAGGAAGGGACTCCCCAGCATTCAAGTCTGTCCGTCTTGTTGCCTGAAGTTGGGAGAAGTAATGAAGGAGAGGCAGAGGCATGGGGAAGGGAGGGAGAGTAGGGTTCCAGCTAAGTGACGTCTGGACCACAAATTCAAGCAATTCCATAGTTTATTTCCTTTAATATACTCGACTGACTTTGTCCCTAAGCTTCTATCTAGCGTGGAGCTTAGGGGAAGGATCATCTTTATTCCTGTAAGGAATGAAGAAGAGGGCTCTGAAGCTTCAGGGTCAGTCAGAGTGGGGGAAGGCAGGACATCTGGGCCCCAAAATGTTCACGAAGCAAAATGGGTTACCCCTGGGCATGCGGACAAGAGCTTTCGGGGGCACCAGGAGACAGCTGATGATGGATCAGGCAGGGAGAGGGGGCTGCCTGAGGAGGAGGAGGCGGGTAGGGCCTGCGACTGCCTCGTCCATCTATCTACACTCCCTGCTCCTATTTCTGTCTCCTCTCTCTGGCTCTTCTTTCTCATCTATTTCTTCCCCTTATGCTTTCAACCTCTCTTTTCCTAGTTTCCCTTCAATGGGCTTTCATCCCCTCAAGCTTTTCTTACCCATCCCACTTGATGGTGGCCATGAATCCTTAGGACTCCTGGCTTCTGTTACTCGGGGTCCCCATGGGACTACTTAGAGCCACTGTTAGGAAGGGGTTTGAGTCCCTGCTGTGTGTGGTAGAAGGGGCCTGCAGATGCAGTGGTGGACTGCCTACTGGCTGGTGGAAGTGCTCACCGTGACATGCGTGAGAGAGAGGCACTGTGCGATTCTGTGTGACCCACTTCTTCATGCATGACAGTACATGCACACGTGTTGGGCACAGGTGCCGCCAAAGTGAGAAAGCAGACAACCAGGGAAGCCAGCAGCCTAAGGCATTGCTGGCAATCTCTTCAACAGAGTGTTTAACCACAAAGGGAAGAGCAATTAAAGCAAATCGCTCTGACAGCCTGGGGGCCAGACACACACCAAACAAGACATACATATTCAGCATGTTCCTCCTAACCCTCTGTTTCCTCCTCCCCAGTTTCTGAGCCTCTTTACCCCACTCTCCAACACTCTTTGCACACCTCTGACCATCTCTCTTTCCCTGGTTCCATGCCTGTATCTCTGTCCCTTTCTCCATATTTGTCTCCTCATAGACATTCCTCTCATTCTCTCTCTCCATCCTTGGCTGACTCATTCTTTTTTTCCTCTCCCTTTCTCCCACTCCCTCCCCCATCTCTTGGCCACTATGAAACCTAGAAACTAGCCACTTCCAGCCCCCTGAGCTCTAACTGTACCCAGCAAGAGGGACAGCCAGACGCCCCTACCCTCCCTCCCACCCAGCCAAGAGCACTGGACCATTAGCCTTCAAGATCCTGTCTCCTTGTCCTAGAGGTGAGAGACCAGGGTTTTCCCTCATCTCTTCTGTTTAAAGAGTAGTAGTCTAAAATCCAGGGCTGGGTTGGGGCCAGTGGCCCCCTCCATCCACTACTCAGCTGTCCTGTCATACTGGCATCTTGGGGCCCACAGTCCAGAAGGCTCCACATGGGAGCGAGTGGGGTTGTGGATGTGTGTGATTTGGCGTGTGTGAGGCGATGTGTGTAAGAGTCACATGGGTGTGTGTCACTGTGTGTGCTGGCTGTCTCTTGTAGGTGTGCGTGTGCCCCTGTCAGTTTCGACACGAACTGTAGGGAATTAATTAGGGGTTTTACGTTAGAGACATCACTCCTCTACACCCCCAGCTCCTTCCTCCTTCCCTCGGGACAACCTTTGCCAATCCCACCTCTTCCCCAGGTGCGGAGAGCCGGCGGTGAGGGCACACGCGGCCGGCGGCCGGCTGCCCGCGGAACTGAGGCGGGGCCGGGCCAGGAGGCGGCCGGCCGGCGGGGGCGAGTCCGGCCGGGGCCGCGAGGGAGGGGCGGGAGCTGGCCCGGCCGAGCCGGCTGGGCGGGAAGCAGGCTGCATCCTAGTTCCCAGGCCCGGGTCCGACTCCAGACTGCCGCTCAGTGGGGAAAGGGTGGCCCAAGCCACGCTGCCCGCAGCACACGCTCGGCGCTCGGGACGCACCGATTGAGAGGACCCGTCCGGGGTCCCCACGCTCCCCTGCCTGTCCGCCAGCGTCCCAGATGGTCATCCCTTCAAACCCAGACCCAAATCTGCTCCCTCCCCGCGACACGTCTCCTCTCCGCCCCTCTCACCGCCTCCAGAGCTGAGCGCTCAGGGAGCGGGCGCTCCGGGGTCCCCGGTTCCTGAGCAGCGTCCGGAGCCTCCTCCTCGGCTGCTGCCGCTGCTGCCGCTGCCGCCGCCGCCGCCGCCTCTTCCGCCCGCGGAGCCGGAGCCCGAGCCCAGCGCCGCCTCACCCCACCCGGCTGGCCGGTGATGTCAGAGCCGGGGAGGGGCGGGGGGCGGGAGCGGCGGAGGAGGGGGCGGGGAGGGGAGGCCGGAGGGGCGGGGGACCGAGGGGCCGGGGTTCTGGAAGGCTCCTAGGACTGGGGACGGCATTGGGCGGAGGGCCGGAGTAGGGACAGCTCCTGTTCTGCCTAAACAATTCTCAGGCTTCATTCTTTCACAGTGGGATCCCCCTCCTCCCCTTGTGACCGTTAGGTGACCACCTTGGCTGGGACCCTGGGAGGTTTAGGAATTTGGAAGGCCTTTGACCTCTGCTTGCTTTGGTATTTGAAAAAAGGTCTTTCCCCAAGCCTGGCGGTGAGGCACTGGTAGTAAACGATCAGATTTACTCGCATTGGGTGTGGGGGATGGGTGAACGGTAGCATGGGGCCCTCCTTGACTTGACCTGGAAGCCCCAGGCCATTGACGGCAGCGGCCCCCTTGTTTTCCTCTCACCTTTCCCCAATATGCACCCCCCTCCTGCCATCCCCCACCATGATGTAATTTTATTTTCTGGGGAGAAAAAGAACAGCAGTGAGCTCAGCATGCAAATATAGACAACTTACAAAGCCGCACTTAGCTTGCCTCCTCGCTCTGTCCCTCTACCCAGGCCTAGCCTGGTAGCTCTCACTTCCCTTTCATCTCAGGGACTTTCCTCCCCCAAATTCTCAGCCATACTGAAAGAGGGAAGGGAGAATTGGGGAAGCAGCTGTTTTCACCCCCAAGGCCAACTCTGATATGGTCTAGTTCTTGGAGGAGGCCCAAGCACCCCCAGTGTTGGTACCACCTCTGGGGACACCCCCATCTTGCCTCATTTCCAGCCTGGCAGAGACCCTTAGGTCTCCACCCCCCTGGGAGAGGCTCAGGCTCCTGCTGCCTTGAGTTTCCCAGCTCTTTGCTCTTCCTCTCTCCCAGGTTGCCCAGTCAGGGACCCTTTGATAGTAAGGCACCCTCCTAAATGTGTCTGTCAATGTTGATCTCCCTTGCTGTCTGTCGTAGGGCCATGCTGTTTCGTTGACCCATCTTTGGAGGCTCAGATACTAGATGACTTCCCCATAGACACGTAGTGTGCAAGTGCAGGGCTCAGTTCTCCTGAGGGCAACAACGGGCATGAGGGCTCCGTGCTGGCTGCACTCCTTCTTTGGACAAGTTATGCCCCAAGCCTCCAGGTCTTTACCAGTATGGTGGGGATGCCAGTGCCTTCTAAGAGTTAATGCTGAGAGCGAGACAGAAATACCCCATCCTGCACTTCATACCCCAGGTGCCCACCGTAGCTGAGGCTGGGCTAGACTGAAGCCAGGAATTCAACCCAGGTCTCCCACGTGGGTTGCAGGAACTCAGTCACCTGCTGCCTCCCAGAGTGAGCATTGGCAGGAAACAAATTGGGGGCAGAGCTAGGACTTGAACCCAGACACTTCAGTATGGGATGTGGGTGTTGCAAGCAGCGTCTTAAACACTGTGACAAATACCTGTCCCACCACCAAGCCTATCTTACAGGGTTCTTCTGAGATTCAGAAATAGTAAGTCTCTAGGGGCTGACACAGATGACTGCTTAAAAAACAGGAGTTGGGCCCGCGCTGGGGCGTAGATGGTAAAGCCACCACCTGCAGTGCTGGCATCCCATATGGACACTGGTTCAAATCCCAACTGCTCCATTTCTGATCCAGCTCTCTGCTCTGGCCTGGGAAAGCAGTAGAAGATGGTCCAAGTCCTTGGGCCCCTGCACCCAAGCTCCTAGCTCCTGGCTTCAGATGGGTGCAGCTCCAGCTGTTGCAGTCATCTGGGGAGTGAACTAGCAGATGGGAAAGATCTCTCTGTTTCTACCCCCCCTCTAGGTTACTCTGCCTTTCAAGTAAAATAACTAAATCTTTAAAAATAACAATAAATGGGTACCACCAGTTGGATGAGTGCATTGTTTCTATTCTGTCCACTCCTGCCACCTCCTCTAGGAGCACTTCCTGGATTTGTCTGTGGTGAGTGAAAACTTTTCTAACCTCAGGCTCTGTTTTTTCCATGCTTACAAATCCTCTAAGTTCCCCAGCAACACCTCTACTCCTGATCCATGAAAAATGTAGTGTCCATTATTTATGAATTTGTTCAGCTGCTTGGTTCTCCCTCCCCCTTTGCAAGAGAGACTGGCTCGTTCCTGCAGGCCCAGGTCTGGGGGTACCACTGTGCAAAACTCACTCTGTGTCCGTTCCTGTCACCATGGTGACAGGTTCTCATGACTTAAGTCTGATTATTGTAACAGTCTCTGAGTATGAGTTGGACCCCTTGCCTCTGGCATCTCCATCATCTCCCCTCATATCCATCCTTGCCATCGCTACCACATTCAATGTTTCCTGTCCTTCCCAACTTGCAAGATTAAATTCAGATACCACTACAATATTCAAATACCACCACAAATACCAACCCCATTATGCCACCACAAATACCAACCTCATGGCCACAACTTCCATTTCTCTTCTTGTCTCTGATCTCTGCGCCCCCAATCTGACAAGGACATCCTGCCCATGCTTTTGATGTTTCCACTGACTGACATGTTCCCTCCTCAGCTCTTTTTGCCTCCAACCAAATCCCACTCTTGAACATAAGGCCTAGAAGGTGCTCACTTCCTTCGTGAAGCCTTCAGGCCTGCTCTGATCTCTCTCTTCTAAGTCTATCCTGTTCTCTCACTTATTCCTCCTTCTTTTTCTCCTTTAATTTACTTATTTGAAAGTCAGAGTTATAGAAAGAGGGAGGGAGAGACAGAGAGATCCATCTGCTGCTTAACCCCCCAAATGGCCACAACAGCCAGGGCTGGGCCAGGCCGAAGCCAGGAGCCTGGAGCTTCTCCTGGTTTCCCACATGGGTGGCAGTAGCCTAAGCACCTGGGCCACCACCATTGCTTTTCCCAGGCCATCAGCAGGGAGCTGGGCTGGAAGTGAAGCAGCTGGGACTCGAACAAGCACCCATATGGAATGCGGGCAATGCAAGTGGTAGCTTTAATCCCTAGACCACCACACTAGCCCCCCCCCCTTTATTTTAACATTTATTACAGGTGAATTGTTGAGTGGTTGGCCCTATGGACACAAAAAAGACCTGGGTTTCTGCCTTCCAGAGGCTCACGGCTTCCTGGGGAAGACAGGTGTGTACATGAAGGCCGACCACAGGATGTTTTCAGTGCTGGAGCGGTGGTGTACGTGGAAAGGGCAGTAGGGACTCCGAGCAGGGACCCTCAGGGAGGGCCACATCGGGAAAGGCCTCACCGAGGAGGAACAATTGGGACTCAGTCTTCATGTTCAAATCAAAGTTACAGGGAGGATGCTATCGAGCAGCACGTAATCACTTAATTACATACTGCTTTGTATTTTTCTGCAGTTGTTTAGTTTGCTTGTCTTGACTTCTCAGTGAGACTAATCAGCTCAAGAGCAGGGACAGGCCCAGCACTCCCCGTTCTCCCAGAGCCTAACAGCAGCCTTGGACGTGGACAAGGACCATGTGTGCAGAAGAGGCTTGTTGACTCAAAGCAGATACATAATCCAGGCTTTCCTGGGATAACTCCCTGCAGGGAGCCCTACCCCCCTAACTCATTCCTACAAGGCACCTGTACCTCAAGCCCCTGTCCTCGGGCCACTTTCCTCCTGCCAAAGGGGTGAGACTTTATTAACAGACACTTGCTCATGCTGCCCCAGATCTTTTTATTAAGGCCTTGCATTTGACCCAAATACATTAACGAGAGATTACTGTGCTACAGCCCCAAACACAGTGCCCTCCCTTCCTCCTGGCCAGGGTCAGGGCACTGAGAGGATATAGGATTGGAGAGAGGAGGAGAAGGCTGTGCATTGATGAAGGGGAAAGAAGGGGGGAAGGGCCCATAGCTATGCTAAGAGGAGCATCATGAGGGAGAGTGTGGGGAGCAATGGAAGACACAGATAATAGCGACAGGTAAGTTATGGAATAAGAATCAAGGGTGAGAGCTCGGCTGGGATCTAGGGAAAAGTCGCTCCTTTCCTCATCAGCTGAGGGGGATCAAGGTCTCAGCACCCAGCCTAAGGACCCCAGTTGGCCCAATGGCAGAGAATGACCAAGTGTCCCTCGAGGAGCTCAGGGAAGGACAGGAAGGTAGGAAGGAGTTGAGGATAACAGGTGGGGCTGGAAGGCAGCTGCCACAGCAACTAGTCATCGTCATCGTCGTCATCGTCTTCGTCGTCGTCGTCCTCTGTGTTGATCTCACCCTCCAGCACGTCCTCCAGCCAGTCCTCCAGCTCCTCCGCGGAAGGCAGGTCCTCCTCATCGTCCATCTCCATCCACACACTATCCGCCTGGAGGTGGCAGCGTGGGGGACAGAAGCTAAGCCGACCCAGGGCTTTGGGGCTGCCCTTCCACTCCCTGTGCTCTGTACCTCCTTCCTTACATCCTCTGTCCCTTCCTTTCATCTGTCAGTGGCCAAGAAAACTGTCCCAGGGGAGGTCTAGGTTAGCGAAGTGACAGGTGGGAACAGAAAGAAAAGCTGGATCAGCCAATGGGCCTTCTCCCTTCCTTCTGTCTCCCCTGCTCCTGCGATACCCAGCTTCCTAAAACAGAACTCTCCATCATGCCCTTGGTGCACAACCATTCATGGCTCTTCATAGGCAAAAGAAGAAAGTCAGCAATTTGTCAGCATGCAAGGCTTTTTATAACTGCCTCTGCCACCTTCAATGATCTCTAGACTCCCAAGCCATAAAAAGCTACTTTCCTTTTCCTGAACCTGATACTCATTTTCCTACTTTTGGCCTTTTGATCTTGCTTTTTCCTCAGCTTGAAATGACTTCCCCTAATCACCACTTGTTGAAATCCTGCACACTGTATAATCTGCATCTCAAATGCCACTTTCTCAAACTCTTCTCTGATTATCTCAAGCATAAATCACTTCGATTTCTGTGCCTTCTTGGAATTTTTCAAAAAAATTTATCAGATTCAGTCCTGTTAATAGAATACCCTCTCCCATCATTGGAATATAATGAAAGCAAAGATTGTAGCCTATTCAGTTAAACTCAGAGGACAGTTTTGAAACACCTACTGAGTGGGCTTGAGAAGATTTCTGACCTCAAGGAACTCAAAGTCTACTGAGAGAGATAGGATACATAAAGAGTCACATAAAAGTCATGTTCTCAATGCCAAATGAGCTTTGGGAGTGTCATGGAGGGAATGGTTTCAAATGGCAGATCTGAAAGACTTCACAGAGGAAAAGGATTGAACTGGGCCTCAGAGGATGGGCAACCGATTCCAAGAGGTGTGGCCGGCCACGTTCAGATTCAAAATCTTCCCCTCCACCCCCACCGGCCATTAGACGGGGCATTGCTGGTTAGCAGAGGGGAGGGGAGTGGATAAGGTGGGAAGCGGAGTTGGGAGTCCAGCAGGGATGAGGGAGGGAAACTCACATCAGTAACATTGACGACTCCTATTTGTGGAGCTGACAGATCGATGTCAAATGTCTTCTCCCAATATGGGACCAGCTGCAGAGAGACCCAAATACGGCAATTTAATGGAGTCTGGGTGCGCGTGAGTCCAGGAGGGTGTGTGTGAGGGCCAGCCTCAGGACAAGGAAGGGGGATAACCTGGATTGGCAGTGGCTGGGGACGGGTCAGCTGTAGGGCTTTTAGGCAAAGAGTAGAGGCCAGCAGTGAAAGCAGAAATCCCCAAGGGAAAGCATCAGGAGGGGCCAAGTGGGCGCACTTGCTGAGAACAGGCAGGAGAGCCCTGTGCTGACCCTGGGCCTGTTGCTGACTGGCCTTGTGATCTGGGGCAAGGCACCTCTCCCTGGCGCTCAGCTCTTCCATCCCTAGGTTGAAGTAGTTTTCCCTGGTAATCACCAGTGCTCCTCACAGTTCTGTTCTTTCATTTACTCACTGGACAGCGAGTGCGAGAGGTTGGGGATGCTGCTGAGAATAAACTGTCCCCTGACACATGGAATCTTTCTGCTGTGATAACCTGAGCACAGGGTTATTGTGCCCAGCTCCTCACTAGAACTCTGGTGAGTCCTGGCACATGAGCTACCTGCCAAGCCTGTGCTCCGGGAGTTGTGTTATGTCAAATGCAACTCACTTTTCATCCTATTTTCTATCGCTCAGGAAGTCCTCTATGCCCTGGAGGGTGCAACAGGCATGGCCCCGCAAGGTCCCCAAACTGGGACATGGGGATAGGGCTTCTGAAAGAAAGCTCCCTGCTCAGAAGGTCCCTCTGGCTAAGCCCCGGCTTTGGGATGGCGATGCCTGAGCCACGCCTCTTACCAGAGGGAAGTCATCAGGGTCAATCCAGATGATGCTCAGGTCGGGGTTGTCAGTGTTATCTTGGGCCACAGACTTGAGAATCTCTAAGAATTCGTAGCCATCTTGGAGGGAGCACAAGAGGTGTGTGGTGAGGCAGAGGGGAAGGAGACAGAGGAAATGGGAGCCCAGATCTACTTCCCTGCCTCCCACAACTCCACAGGTCCAGCACAAGACTGTTTGCAAACTCCGGGGAAAGCCAGGCAATCGAGGCCCATGCTCCAACAAACACACCTGCCTCCCCGCTGCCCTCCCCCCAGCCCCATCCGGCACTGCTCTCTCACCAGGATCAGCTTCCTCTGCAAAGGCCACAATGTGGATTCCGTCCATATCGTCCTCCTGATGGGGGTAGGAGGGAGAACTGGGTGGGGGAGGAGACCTTACCACAGCCCTGGAAGTTAGGAGAGCTCAGACAGAGCCTAGGTGTCCCTGGAACCTGGGCTGTGAGGAGACCCAGCTTTCTGGGCCAGGTTTATTCTTGTGGAGGTGACCCTTTTCCAAGTGACCCTGTCCCTGTCAGTTCCAGAGCCCCACACCTCCTCTGGCGGCCCCTTTAATCCCCGAGCTTGGGGCTCCTCCCTCGTCATCTTCATCCACTTAGGTCAGTCTCCCAGTTCCCGACACAGTCCTCAGAACAGAAAACCTCCTGCTTTGGCTGGTGCACTGTTTGTTCTACAAGTGGGCCTGGATGTTTCTAGGGCTTGAGTCTTCAGCAACCCGTTCCCCTGAGGGCCTGGCCCTGGCCAGGGGCACTCACCCAAGTCTCATACATACTCTCAGGCTTCAGCTTCCTCAGGGTAGACCTAGAAGAGACAGAGGGTCATTACCTGGCCTATGAGAAGGACACCCGCTCCAGAGGGTCCCCATAGCGCAGGCTGCCTCTGGGTCAGGCCCAGGGCACAGACAGCTTGTAGCCCAGAACAAAGCCATCTGACAAAGTCTAAGCTCTGGGCACTAGGCCCAGATCAGTGCACGGTTGCAGCAGTGGGAGAGGGGAGGGTGGGCAACGGGACTGGAAGAGAGACCGGGTGGGTGTGTGTGGGGGAGAAATGGGCATCTGGAAATTCATTCATTTATTCGTTCACTCATTCCATAAAATTGAATTGGATGTTCTAGCACTGTGCTAAGGTGCTGGCTAGAGTTGAACCAGGCAAACGTGTCCCTGCCTTGCAGAAGGGGGCCATAATCTAGTGGGAGACAGTAAGTAGTATTTACACTGATGAATGGGTATTTTCAGTTGTGGAGTATGGTGAAGGAAAGAGAATTATAAGAGCTTAGGGCAGAGTTTTCTCTACCTCAGCGTTTTTGACATTTGGGGCCAGATAATTCTTTGTTGTGTGTGTGGGATGTGGGGGTGGGGCACTGCCCTGTGCACTGTCAGATATTTGGCAGGGTCTCTGGCCTCTGGCCCCTGGATATCAGTAGCACTCTCCATAACCAGCAATATCTCTTGACTTTGCCAAGTGTCCCCTGGAGGGCAAAATCCTTCCTACACCTCACCACCTCCTCCACCACCTTGGTGAGAACCACTGGTGAGTGGTGATAGGTTAGAAAGAACATGGGGCAGACCAGGTCCAAAAGTCCCAGTTCCGACACCACCTGTGGAGCCTCTCCAGCTGAGGCTGTTAGAAGGATGAACTATAATAAGGCAGCAAGCACCTTGCAGTTCCTGGCCGGCCACAGGCACTCACTTGTTGACAGATTGCTTTACAGTTCCGTCAATATCACAATCAAGTGTACACAGTTTTTGGAGGCTCTTCTCTGTCAGACCCAGAGTGTGCAAAGTTGCCAGTGTATCAGTGAGCACCTGGGCCCAGAAGCATCTTCACTCCCAGGTGAGCACGGCTCCCTGGCTGGCCAAGCTTCCCTGGCCCATCTCACGGGCCAGGTGTTCTAGCCTAGCCCACTTGGAGGGGCGTATCCAGTCCCTACCTCCTGTGCTCCTCCACGAAGTTGACAATCTCCTCCTCGCTGTTGGGCTTGTCTGGGATGGTCACAGGCTCTTCCATGAAGGCCTCGTAGAAATCGATCTCGTTCAGCTTCAGGGTCAGCTTCTTCGCCACCTTTGGAGCAGGGAGGAGGAGGGAGGAGGATCAGGGGTATCATGGGGGGAACAAATATTGGGAAAGGAGTCATTTAACCTGGATCCCCATCACTGCCGGGCGTCTTAACTTCTCTGGGCTTGGCTTAACAAGAGAGGGGTGGGTTAGATCGTCTAAAGCCCCTCTTTAGCTCTCAAATCTGTAGGGGCAGGAGGAGCTGGGGTAAGGCGGGGAGCGTGGGGACCAGATGCCCCATGGGTTTTGGGGACACGGAGCTGGAGGGCAGCTTAGGGGCAGGAGGGAAACCCATTCCAGCCACGAGGAGACGAACCTTGCTGTCGAAGGTGGCGAAGAAGGGGATGTAGGGGTGAAACTCCTCAGCCGCTTCCTCGTAAGCTTTGTAATCTGAGGGGGGAATGTGGAGTCAGTCTCTGGAAATCCAGGGTCCCCTGGTTGTCACTCCCTCTGCCTCTCTTCTGTTCACTCTGAGACCAGCCCCCCGCAAGTCCTCCGAGAGCGGGTGAAATCCAGCAGGGCTGTACCAGGGGCAGGGGGAGTGCTCTGGGGCGCAGGGAGGTTAGGGCAGGTGATGGAGCGGACCACAGCGGGGGCGGGGGGGGAGGTGCAGGGAGTTTGGTACAGTGCAGGTGAAGCAGGGAGGCAGAAAGACGGGTGAGGTGGGACCCTGGGAGGTCAAAGGCGGAGTCGGAGGGTTACCCACGCTCTGAGTCTTTGTTCTTGAAGTAGCCAATGAGTTTGATCTCATCCTCAATGTTCTCAAATGCCTGCAGCTCCCGTTCACCCTCAATCAGTTCCACGGGGTCCTCTAGGACCTGGAAGGGCAGAGGACTTGATTTGAGCTTCTGAACTGGGACAGGGGGCAGCGGGGATCAAGGAGGAGGCGGCTGGGGAACTGGACGAAAGACTAGATGTTGACTCTGTGTGTGTGTGTGTGTGTGTGTGTGATGTATGCTGTAAGGCTGGGATTGGCGGGGACCAGTGGACAGTGGGATTCTGAGGCAAGGTAGTTAGGTCCCGGGAATCTCACATCAAGGAGAAACTCCACCAAGGTGTCAGCAGAAAACTCGCCATCGTACTCAATGACTTCATCTTCTTTGAACACATAAATGCTGTCTTCTTCGGTTAGTCCTAGGGAGCAAGCAGGAGCTGAGCCAGGATCCTAACCTTCCCATCTGAAAATCCCACTGGACCCCACATCTCCTGTCTCTCCTGCCCCTGCCCCACCCATGGCCACTGCCCCTTAGTCCTGCTCCCTGGTATCCATGTCTGGGTTTAGCCCAGGCGGCTAGTCAGGGCCTCTCTAGGGAGAAGCTAAGGGTCTATATCAGGGGAGGAAATCAGAAGACAAACTTTTAGCAGTATTTCTTCTACTCTGCCTGTCGTGACTAGAGACGAACATTCAAGCTGTCTCCTCTGAGGACTGCAGTAGCTGATTCTCAGACCAGCCCTTTAACTCTGCTATTACTGACCAGATGACTTCATTATTACTAAGCACACCTCCCCCATCCATATCCGGAGTCCTGGCCCACAGCCGTGCTGCCCCCTGGTGGCTGGGTGCTGTAACACCTGGCCACCGTTGTAGGGTGGGGGTGGAGGCGTTGGAAGAGGCGTTTGCCTTTAACACTGCCTCTGTGCCTGATTCTCCCTTCCCTACTACACCATCCGTGGTTCTTTAGGTAAGAGTAAAGAAGGCTGCCCCACCTCTTTCTAGCTCGGGTCTCTTAAAAGGAATAAAGGAGAGGCCGGGCCCCCAGCAGTAACCCTTTCAGTCCCAGTACAGATTGGAAAGACACTTGGGGGGAGAGTTCCAGAGCCCCTCAGATGGCACGGCCTGTGTGGCCAAGTCCTCCCACGTGCCACTGTCCCCTTCCTGCTCCTCCCTCCCTTCTCTTACCTAGTTTCTTGGCCACAGCTGCATCCTTCTCAGAGTCCACAAGCCCAAAGCCGACACCCTTGTCTTCCAGGACTTGGGCTGCTAACTGGAGGGAGGAGGAAGGGTTAAAATGAACCCTTGGAATCCTCATTAACCCCTATTCCCCATCTCATGCTCTCAACTCAGGCTAATGGGGGTGGAGGAAATAGAAGTTGACCTTGATCCTTTGCTAAGACCGGGGTTATTCCAAAACTTACAACCCTTGAGATCACCTTACAACAACCATTTATGGTTCAACATTTATTTAGTTCATGAATATTTATTGCACATTTGCAATGTTCTCCTTATGTTGAACTTTAAGGCACTACACTGACACCTCCCAGGTCTTGGGGGGTGCTGGGGAGTCTGGCTTAAGAGTGATTGAGGGTGTCTCCCCTCCCCTTCCATCCTGAACCAAGGCCAAGTCAGGGTGGGGTGAGGGTAGAAGTCTGTGGGATTCTTCTGAGTGACTCCCAACGGCAAGAATCCTGGAGGGCGAGGGGCAGGGACTCTGGTTGTTAGGCTGAGGAGTGGGTACGGCCACAGAGCTGAGACTAAAGGATGCCACTCATCACCTTCACAGGGAGAGACACTGACAGGACTGAGAGGCCCTCGCCTCACCCACTTGCCCCCCAGGCCTCCCAGCTGTGTGCTCCACCCTGGTTCACTGCCCAGCTTTCCCTACCCGGCACAGACTCAGGCGCCATCATTCTCAGGGGGATGGGCAAGGGAGGGAGGCACTTGGCAGGTGGATGGCTGGGGATACTAAGCACTCTGGATAAAAATACCCAGCTCATTAATCAGATGGCAGGTTCCAGCGCCCGGCAGGGGCACACAAAAATGAGAGCCCTAAAATGTTCCAAGCTCTGGGCAAGCTGGGGCCTAACTGCACCACCAAGCCAGGGAGGGGCTGCAGAAACTTAAACAAGGAAAGTCAAATACATGCTGGCTCCTGGAGGGGAGTGTGCGACCGCATCTCCCAGTCCTCCAGGCTTCATCCTTCCTCTCCCTCTCTCTCTCCCCAAAACCCCTCCTCCTCTCCTTTGTGTCTGAAGTCAGACTCAGGGAGCGGAGATGCTTCCCACTAGAAGAAGGGGAAGAATTCCAGAGCCTTCCTCGTCTGTAAGAATTTTCCCATCAAGGTGTCCAGCGTAATGGGACAGAGACAGACAAGGAATTGCAGAGGGGGGAGGGAAAGAGAGGGCACTGGGGCCGGCGGGAGGCAGGATTGTCTCCAGGAGATATTTAAACATTTAGCCATTAAATAAATGACACTCAAATAAGATAGCAGTGGTATTTAATTTGGATATCTGTGGGGAGCAGCCTCTGAAGTGTGTGGAGAAGGGGTGTGTGCTGACTTGGAGAGTACACAGGGTGTGCAGGGGCTGTGATACCCTACAGGGCAGTTTTCCTCTTGCCCCCAACTGCCTCCCTTTTCCTTGTTTGCCCCCTGTCCTAGTCAAACCTGGTCCTACCAGCCTCCCATGGCATGGGGGGCAGGTGCCCTGCAGCCTCCCCTCTGCAATGACCTGACCATGCTGGGTCTTTTGTGTTCCTGAGTCCATGTCACAGTTGGTTAAGGCCACACACAGACCACCTGTGTCCCGTTTCTCAAGACAGGGGTCCTGCCGCATGGCCCCCGGGCCCTCAGATGCCACCCTCGACTGGACACAGGGTTTCAGGAGAGGGGCTGGCCTCCGCAGGCCTGCAGACCCCCACTCACCTCCAGGATCAGCTCCTCCATCTCAAACTGTCTCTGCGAGGCCTTGTCGTCCTCGGGGGGCTCGTGGTAGAGGAGCGCCAGCACCTCATACTTCTTGAACACGTTCTTGTAGTTCTTTGCGTTGACATTGATCACACGGTCCACGCCATCGTACTCGGGGAAGTCCAGCCCTTCCTCCCCATGCACCCCTGACTGGGGCGAGCCTAGCACCAGCAGTAGCAGCAGCGCCGCCCTGGCCCCCATCCTGTCTGCGGCGTTCATGGAGGTAGTGGGATCTGGGTCGGCGCTCCTGGTCCAGAGGAGGTTAACTGGGGGTACAGAGAGGCCCCTGGATCCCAAATCCTGAGTTCGGGGCTCAGGGTGGGGGTGGGGTGGGGAGTGGCCCAGAGCAGGGGACAGAGGACACTGCTGGGTCTTAGAGAAAGTGCCGACAGAGCCAAGAGAAGAAGGGTCAGGAGGAGGGACAGGAGCAGGGGGCGGGGAGGGAACCGGAGCTGCCCCCTGAAATTGGCACCCCTCGGGCCCCACCTGGTCCTGTCTAAATATGTCTCCGTGGTTGGCAGGAGAGACAGATAACCTTCTGAGGCCAGGACGGCTCCACGAGGGCCGAGGGCCGGAATCCTCCCACCTCCTGCACCTCTCCCCCAGGCCCCCACGGCTCCTTCCCTCCCCCTCCCCCAGTGTCCAGGGCTCCTCAGCCCCTGTCCCCACACAGAGCTCATCACCATATTAAGAAAGGAAAGGGAGAGACGCCCGCCGCCGCTAAAAATAAGATCAGATGAGTCGGAGGTAAATGAAGCTGGCGCAGGGGGTTGGGGTGCAGAGGTGATCAGCGGAGCCAGGGCAGGGCAAGGGTAATTAGAGAGAGGCACGGGCAGGTGGAGAGGTGGTGTTGGCGGGTCGGGGCGACAAAAGTGACACCGATTCTGCGTCCTAAAGCCCGGAGGTCTTCTAGAAGGGAGTCTGTTTCTTTGGTCCTATGGGGAGAGGGAGCTGCAGTCCGGGCTGCAGGAAAGAGACCCCCTGCGCCTCACGTTAAAGAACCAGGACCAAGGATGAGGTCATTCTCTGAATAAAAGACCGAGCCCCGTCCAAGACTGGCGACCTGGCCCGCCTCCAGCCAGTTTCCTTTGCTTCACTCAACACTCCTAACTCGGGAATGCAGGGTAGGGCTGGGTTGGCTGGGATCCCACCCAGTAGGGATGCAGATTTGGGGTTTCTCTGCAACGGCCCACCGCTGCACCCCCCCCACCCCCCCCCACCCCCCGCCCCGTGAGAAGGAGAATGCCATTTGTCTGCCTCCTCCTGTATGCACTCTCTGCCCTGATCCCGCGGGACTCGGTTTTCTAGGACAGTGGGGAGGGAGATTCCCCAGGCTGCGGGATTCCAAGGAGAGCGAATAGCTACTACTTACTCTGGTGTACCTGACATTGAGACAAAAAGAATCATGTATAAGTATTGTGGGGGAATTAATACCAAGACAGCAGGAAGAGGTGGGCCCTGCGCCCTGAACCAAGAATGTCGATTAATTCTGTGCACCTGAGACCACAGCCGAGTCGGAGGTAGGGGCTGTAATTCCTGGACCCCAGCCTGGAGGGGAGGGCAGCATGGTTGAGTTCAGCTTTGGGCACCTGGGAAGGAAGGATCCTCTCCAAGGCCCTTCAGAGCTGTCACCATACAGAAGTAAACTGAGGCACAAAGGAAACCAGACCAAAGCCAGACATTCAACCCCTGCCCTCCGGAAGTATCTCTGATGCTGGGGCCCGATGGGGGCAGTATCTATTTTGCATATCAAGGCAGAGCTGTGGAAAACGTTAGCAGAATAGCTTTTCCACACTCTGTTGGAGCAGACCTTACGCAGTTCAGCAAGGACAGCCCCACAGATCTCAAGAACATGGCAGGAGTGAGTCCAAGAGGGACAGCTGTCGCTGTAGCAAGAGAGGCCAAAGCTGGCTCAAGCCCAGCCCTTTAGAGCTAGAGACCTCAGGATCCCGTGTCCTGGCCTCCAGACCCCCAACCAGGATAGATTCGGCTGGGAGAGGCAGGCAGGCCTGCCCAGAAGTAGGTGACCTACATGACAGCCAGCTCCAGTTTCTCACTTGGGTGGCATTCTGGGGAGGAGGAAACATCTGGACAGAAACTCTGGAACATCAGACTTGTCCCGTGGTCGGTTTGAGCTCTTGCATTGCCAAGCTTGGGAGACGGGGCTGCAAGGTGACGCTGGCCTGCTCTGTCCCTCACCCTCTCACCGGTTGGGCCAGCTTGCTCCCTCGTCTCCCTGCCCCCTCTGGCCCAGTGCCATCTGCACCCCCTCCTCTCTCTGATGCCTTCCTGTCTGTATTCCACTCCGGCCCCTTCCCTCTAGGCCCCTGTCTTCAGGCCTTTGGATTTAACATGCCTCAGCCATTGGGATCAAATGACCCTGAGTTGGGGCCTCTGTATTTTTAACCCAAAGCTCCAGCTACTGAAACCTGAGGCGCTGGCCCCTTGGCGCTCCCCCTCCCCACCTCACTCACTGGCACCCCTGCCCCTCCATCTTCCGGGGTCTGGTTCAGCTGCGGAAAGACCCCAGACTGGGATAGCCCTGACCCTGGGAGACCTTGTGTTGAAGGGGGAGGGGGACCTCTGAGGAGGGCCTGAGGTAGTCGCCTCCATTGGTGCAGCCAGCTGTGCCTCTGCTCCAGGCAGCAGCCTGCCTTCCACCAGCCTGGAGCCTGAACTCCAGACCCAGCCACGGCCCTTCCTGGTCCCAGCGCCAAGCGTAGGAGGCAGTCACAATGCGCTTCTGTGTGTTTTGTTTTTGGTGACAGCTGACAATTTTTTTTCCCTCAGCTTCCTTTTTTTGTTTGTTTGTTCTTTTTTTAAGATTTATTTATTTATTAAAAAGCCTGAGTAACAGAGAGGCTAGGAGCCTCTTTCTGGGTCTCCCATGTGGGTGCAGAGGCCCAAGCACCTGGGCCATCATCTGCTGTTTTTCCCAGGCCATTAGCAGGGAGCTGGATCAGAAGTGGAGCAGCTGGGACTTGAACTGGGGCCCATATGGGATGCCGGCACTGCAGGCAGCGGCTTTATCCACTGTGCCACAGCTCCAGCCTCCTCCCCCAGCACTTCTCTCACTCTGAGCCTATGGGTACTTAAAAAATTTATGGAGAATGGAATGAAGTGTATTTTAAAGCAAAATGTTTTGTAATCTCTGCGTAGCCTTTTCTATGAATTTTTCAAAAATCTTTTGCACTTTTGGACAGAGCCAGTCCTCTCACTCGGAAAGGGGCCTGAGAATGAGCTGGCCTCCTAGGCAGAAAGGGTACTCCCATAGCCAGAGGACGCCGGAAGAGGCAAGGGAGAGGGGCTCCCCGGGACTCCTGGCAGAGGTGGTCCCAGATGCAGCGGTGCACCTGCCCCTGAGCCTCAAAGGAAAGCTCTGGGGATTCAGGAGTGCTGTGACAGCCTCTCATTCAAGGCTCCGCCCAGGAAAGCAGGCTGGGGGGGTGGGATGAGGTCACCCCCTACCCACCTGGCTCCTGCACAGAGGGTCACTGCTCCCCAGGCTGACCTCTCGGGCCTGCAGGTTCTTTGCTGATGAAAGGTCTCTTCTAGCACTGTGACTCTGCTCTGTAAGCTGGTCCAAGGGCCTCCAAGGAGCACGAGTGACCCTGCCAGCCCCCAGGTGGGTGAGGCCACTGCTCCTCTCTCACCTATCTCCTGTCCCTGACCCCAGCTGGACCTTGTGGGCAGTCCTTCATCGAGTCCTTTCCCACCAAGGGATTGGAGGTGACGTCAAAGTGGGGCAAGGATGTTTGATTCTGATTCCCTCCCAGCATCCACAGAGGCTCCTGGGAGACTCCCCACGCCCCCTACCCCCACCTCTGATCACCACGAAGCCCTCGGGGAGCCTCGCAGGAATTCCCCAAATCAGATAGGGCACATCCAGCCAGGTGAGAGCTGCTCCAAGTGTTTACTCTCTAGACTGGCCACTGGATGCCACAAGACCCTGCCCCTCCCCACCCCATGTCCCACCCATGGTGCCCTCAACCCAGCCCCAGGATCGCCTGTTTCTCTCATCCAAGGAAATTCACCCTAGTATCTCTTGGCCCCCAACCCATATGTTATCTCTGATGCTGTGGCAAACATGTCGTCCTGGCTCCTACGATGCCCAGAGCCGTGTGGAGCTCTCCTCTGCCGAGTTTAGTAGTAAGTCTCCCTCTCCAGCCAGCCTGCAGAAGAAAAGACATCAGCATAGAAGGGGCGAGGGCAGAGGGAGGGGAGCAAGGGGAGCGAGGTGGGAGGGAAACACCAAAGACTGGAAGGAGGCCTGGGGTCTGGAATCCAGCAGTGGACCTGGCACAGAGGAGTGGAAGGAGCAAGGTACTGGCGCTGAGGACTCCAGGCCTGGGATCAGGCAAGGAGGTGGGAAGAGAGGCGGTGGGTCTGGAGGAACCAAGCAAGAGGGGAGGGCCCATTAGGAGTCTGGAGACCAGTCAGTCAGAGCAGGGCCCAGGAGACTCACCGCCAGGCCGCTGACGGATGATGAGTTTTCTGATTTCATCGTAGATGAAGATAAGAATGCTGTAGGGAACAGCACAGAACCACCAGGCTATCCTGCAGAGAACAAGAGTCAGTCGGTATGGCTGGAGACCTCAGGGGCCGGAGAAAAGCAGGCGCACTAAACAGTGCACAGGAGTTGGGTGTGTCCACCACTGTGCCCACTCTGTGCCTGAGATAGAGCTGGGGGCTGGAGACAGTGAGGTAAGTAAGACACTGTCCAGCTCTAGCTTAAGGAGGTCAGAGCCTGGGGGGGGGGGAGTGGGGGTAGAGAGGAGAGGAGGGGCTCAAGACAGAAAGAAGCACACAAAGGTGATGATAATATCATACGGTGGAGGTGGAGATTACTGACTGCCTTTTGTGCAGTTGCCGAGGGAGACCTCTGTTTTCTACACACTCCAGGCCTTGCACCTGCAAAGGATGAGTCTATCCGAGACACTCCCCAGACAGCTAGGGTGGAGATATTCTGCCAGGAAATATATATGTAAATGTACACTTTTCCATATTGCAAAAAAAAAAAAAGGGGGACTTTTTTTTTCTTCCTGAACCTCTTCTATAATTAGTGACCAGGATGACGAGCACTGAAGTGGGCTTGAATGACAGACAGAGGCCTAAACCAATAGCCCTGTCCAACACATGTGAAATCTAAAGTTTTCTACTAGCCACACTAGGATGTGTAAAAAGAAGCAAATGAAATTAATTTTAATAATTTTATATAACCCAATATATCCAAAATAACCATTTTTCAACATGTGCTCAATATAGACCTTGCTAACAATTTAGTTTCCATCCTAAGTCTTAGAAATCTTGATGGCATCATCTCAACTCACATACTAAACCCTCAATGGTTAAAATGAGATAGTCCAACCAAAACAAGAGTTGTGTTTAATGGAAATACGTTTTACACTGCTCTAGTTTTAAATTTTAAATAAATTTAAATGAAATTCAATTCCTCAGTCTCTCTAGACATATTTCAAGAGCTCAACAGTCACATACAGACAGTGGCTACTCTATTGGGCAGTACAGGGCCTAAGCCATGCTTCCTTCTGCACACAGGCACACAGCAACTATAAATGTTTATGTACAGATAGTCACTCATTCATTCAGCAGTAATCATATGTCTACCCTGTGTCTGTGTTCTGTATTCGGGAAACAAAAATGTAACCATGTTATCATATAACCATTTTGATCTTTGACATCAAGGAATTCGGGGGCTGGAGAAAAAAAGGTTGAACACAAAATAGGGAATCACAATATTAGGTGCCAGATTCTATGATCTTGATATATACAGAGTATTTGGAAGCACAGGTAACACTCAAATGCATTTGATAATAGCGACGAGAACAAAGCTGCTGTTAAGAAAGCATCTACCATGGCCCGAGTGTGCTCTGTGTTCTATACCTATTTCTATACGTAGGATCCTCACAACTCTCTGAGCTTGTGCAGGTGAAGCTGAGGCACAGAATGGTGCTATACTTGTCCAAGGTCATAGAATAATACATAGTGGAGTTGAGTTTCAAAGCTGGGATTGTTAGTGTCTGATGCCAGCACCAGGGTGTATTAAACATTCATTGCATTGTGTTAAGCATTAAGTAAAACACTTCAGGGGATGGAAAAGTGAAGGAAGTATGCAAATGCATGGCAAACGCATTGGAAGGATACACACTGAGTCATTAACAGAGACTACCCATGCAAGGCTGTGTAGTGGAGATGGAAGTGAAATGGGACTTCTGCTTTTTTCTCCGTAAATTTTTAAGTGCAATTTTTTTTTTCACAAAAGCATAACTAATGTTAAAACAAACCGAAGACCAGGCAGTTGAACAAGGCAAAGTATCAGACAGTAAGCATTCCAGTATGCCCACTCACATATATAGATGCATTAAAACATCTCTGCATAACTACAACAGAACTAGCTAAGCATAAATTAGTCTATTTTTATGGCTACTTCAGCTCCAAGCAGTATGTATTGCACAGCTATACCACACATCTCACAAAAACGCTTTCGTTCTCTGAAAACACCAGTAAGTCTGCTGCATTCGCGTGGCTAGTGGGTTGTGCTCGCTTGCAGAATGCCTAATCCCTTCCTAAGTAAGACCTGATTGTCAGCGCCGTGACAACGTTCTCCCAGAGTCACTGAGTGCAGCCCCACTTATCCAGGCAGGCCCCCTAGCTCACACGCTCTTCCGTGCCCAGAGACTCCCCGACTCGCATCCCCCTTGCCTTACTCACCTGAGTGGGTACATTCGCAGGGCTAGGTCCATGCCTGGAGTGTAGGACAGAAGGGCAGCCAGAAATGTCTCCTCCAGTATCCCAAATATTAGGACCTTGTTTCTGGGAAGAAGCATTTGTGGTTGTGTTGGAGATGAGGAGGAAAGGGCCGGGGGAATGGCTCGTCTCTGTATGTGGGACTGGGAGAATATTGGGGCCACTTGGTGGGTGCTCACTTCATGCCCTGCTGGAAGACCGAGTTGCGCCGGGTCTTGCAGATGATGAGGTCAGCCCACTGCACAACCACGATGCTGATGAAGAAGGCCGTGTGGCAGGTGAACTCTACCACCTTCCGCTGCTCGTAGGTCTGGGGGAGGGCGGGTGGAGAGGAGGCAACGTTGTCAGAAGAGATGTAGACACCTGACCCCCAGGCTGAGTGGGCTCCTCTGCCCACTCCCGCAGCACTTCACACATGTCTGCCTTAGCATCTTCCTGCTGTGTTATGATTTGTGTGTGTCTCCCTTTCCTGAGTGAGAGCCTTCCAGGACAAGGACTTTGTCTTACTCGTCCTAGTGCTCTCCTCCCCATGCTTAGTTCAGTGAATGGCATGAAGCACACGGCTCAGTGGATGCCCAGTCTGTAAGAAGGACAGCGTAGGAGAAGGAAGACAGAGTGGAAGGCGTAGTAAGAATGAGAGGCAGGGCCAGAGGGCCTTGTGAACGCAGAGGGGAAAGGAATGCTGAAAGAGGTGATAGGTGGGAGACATCCATCCATCCATTCATTCATTCACACTTTCCTTATAAGCAACTTAGAGTCTGAGGGGAAGATAAATATGCCAGCAATATCAGAATAATAGGTTACGAAATAGAGATCACATAAGGCCAAGGGATACCAAAGAAGTCCATCTAAATTAGACTCGGAGGGAAAAGCTTATGTTTTAAAAAATGAAGCAGGATGTTTATAAATAACTCATAGAGCAAATGCAAAGTTTGAAAATATGCAGAACTGCATAATAATGAGATAGATATCCAACCTCAGGGGATGTGGTCAAAGTTGGACTTGGAGAGAGCTATGGAGCCTTACGGGATTAGAAAACAAAGGCTGAAAATCAATGAGCCAAGCGTGGAACATGGACCAAGACCAGTCAGCATCTTTATGTGCATCAGATCACACCACTATCTTGCCTTGCAGTCAGCTGCCCTCACCTGCACCTCTCCCTAGCATCCCTATTACTCTTCTCCTGCTCCTGTCCTCATTTTTATCCCCTCTACTACTTGTGATTTCTCTGCAATCTTAATTTCAAGTACCCCTTCCTCTCTTTCTTTCTCTTTAACCACCATCTTCATCTTTGTATCACACTCAAATATCTCAATTGGAACATTTCTTGAATTCCCTGGAACTTAAACTCCATTGCCCCAGTATGTTATATTTCTGCTTATCATCAGTCTCCCCTCCTCTTGTCCACCCCGTAATAGAAATAAGCTCCATGAGAGCAGTGACATAGTCATGACTGTTTGCTACCATACGCCCAGGGCCTAGAACTGTACTTGGTATGTAGGAGATGCTCAACAAGTATTTGCCGAATGAATGAATAAAAGGGTCATCCGTGGAATTGCTAATGAGAGATTTAGAAGGGAAGGTACAATCATGCTTCCAGCAGTGTTGGGTGTACTCCTCGGGTGGGCAGCCCACACTAGGTGATCTGAAAACTACAATAGTGGAAGAGACAGGGACTCACTCTGCTTTTATTGAGTTCATTCCTCAAAGCAACTGTTCTCATGCATTTTTGTAACACCTCATGATCTCTTCAGTGTGCAAGGAGAATTCTTGTTACCTCAAATTACTTTGAAATTATGTTTAGTTTATTATAAATACATACATGTCTCAGTGTGTCTGGCAGCAGGGAGGAGGTGTCATGCCATAAAATGAACAAGGGCCAGGGGCCTGCACTGTGGTACAGTGGGTTAAGCTGCTGCCTTGGACAATGTTATCCTATATCAGAATGCTGGTTCAAGTCTCAGCTACTCTGCTTAGCCACTAGGAAGGCAACAAAAGGTGGCCCATTTTCTTGGGCCCCTGCCACCCATGTGTAAGACTTGCATAGAGTTCCTGGCTCCTGGCTGTACTGTTGCAGCCTTTTGGAGTAAATCAGTAGGTAGAAGATTATCTCTGTCTCTCTTGCCCTGCCTTTGGGTCTCCCATGTGGATGCAGGGGCCCAAGCACTTAGGCCATCCTCTGCTGCTTTCCCAGGTGCATCAGCAGGAAGCTGGATCAGAAATGGAGAAGCTGCAGATGGTGGCTTAGCCCATTATGCCACAGCACCATCCCAGCCCTGACTTTCAAGTAAATAAACAAATCTTAAAAACAAACAAAAACTAAAAGGCTACAGTTGAGGATTGAAGATACATTGGCAGGGTGCACAGCAATGGGGACTTTGGGCATCTTCAGAGCCTGGAACAGCTGGAAATATCGACTTCTGATGGCCTCATGAGACAGGTCACAGAAGTCAAGTGTGCATATGGGCATGCTCCCAAAACCTCAGAAGACATGTTTCAGAAACCTGCAATTAGCTTGGTGTGGAGGCATCTGGTGAAGCAGAGAAGACCTGGGCACGGAATCACAAGTTTAGACTTCCAGTCCAGCTCTTCTACGGATGCGCTGTGGTACTCTCAGTGAGTCACTAAATGTTCGAGATGTAGTCTCCTCAGTTACAGAAGGTTGGGTTCTATGGCAATAGACCAAGTGTCCGCTATAGTTCAAGTATGACTTGGTGTCACATCTCCCAGTGTCTTAGATGGGGATGTGAGTGCTCACAGACACACAGAAAGCACACTCACTAAAGTTCTTGAACACACATGGTTGGGGAGAAGGTTCAGTTTGAGCCTTGCTCATCTTGGATGTCAACAAAGACTGCTACAGAGGCATCCTCTAGATTTACAAGGCTTAGAGTGATGAGATCAAGAGTAAACAAAAGTTTCAGATTTTAAATCCTATTGTTTGAATAGGAAGGGAAGGAGATGTAAAAGAGGACCCAGCATTCATTTCTGGGACAACCATGGTTCAAACCTGAAAAACAGAAATCAGCCTGGAGAAGTTGATGTGACAAAGAACACCTCCATGTCCAAGGAAGTTGATGGATCTAGCAGGATAAAGACATTTGACCAATGGTAGAAGCAAATAAAAATGAGGGTATTGGAAGCAGGAGACTATTTGCAGATATGATTGGAGATTGAGGGCAAACATTAGAATGCTCATATAGGACTGAAGATGAGGTATCAACTCTTATGTCTCCACCCTCAACTCTTCCAAAATTTGCCAACCCCACTCATTCATCACCATCTATTCCCCTGCCCTGTCTACTCACCCACTGCTGCCCATAGCTGTCTTCCAAGTCATTTAAGAATCGATCATCCCAGTCTAAGCGGATACCCAGTAGGTCGAAAGGCTTAAAACCATTTTCAGCCAGGATCACAAAGTAGGTGAAGAATCCAGCCAGAGCCTGGATCATCCCTGTGAGTGAGAGTTGCAGGACAGTGGAACCTAGTTCAGACAAGGGCCCCAAAGGCAGATCACAGAGGCTGCTAACTGGCTAGGTGTGCATCTGAGCTGTGGGCATGTGTCTGGTTGAAGGGTTTTTCCATCAACAAACAGTCTGATCTTCCTCTTTCTGTTTCCAAGCCCTGACAGTTTCCTCTAAATTCTAACACAGAGTCATCTTTGAATTATGTAATCTTAAAAACCCATGCCCTTTCCAAATTGAGTGACAGCTGGGCTCTGCATTTTCCATTTTCTCTGCCATTTGGACACTTAGTTGGTGCTGTCCTCTCCTCATGTCTTCTGTCTGCCTCTTACCTCTCCCTTGGTCAAACCTCTGTCCCCCATGCCTGGACCAGAGCAATAGCTGATGTGAGGGTTTGGCTACCAACTACAGGGCTATGCACTGTACAGATGCTGTGTGGACATAGATATTCACAACAGCTCCAAACTATTATTTATATTCTAACTGAAACATAAAAAGATTTAGTCATTGTCCACAGTGTATGGGTAATAAGTGGTAATAATGACGAGTCCAACCCCTAAATCTGTACTTTTTCTAGGTGTCCCCTTCCCCTAAATATTAGGATGCTCTCTCTCTCTCTCTCTCTCTCTCTTTTAAATTTATTTATTTACTTATTTGAAAGAGTTACACGGAGAAAGAAGGAGAGGCAGAGAGAGAGAAAGAGAGGGCTTCCATCTGCTGGTTCACTCCCTAATTGGCTGCAATGTCCAGAGCTGCACCAGGAGCCAGGAGCTTCTTCTGGGTCTCCCACGTGGGTGCAGGGGCCCAAGGACTTGAGCCATCTTCTACTGCTTTCCCAGGCCATAGCAGAGAGCTGGATCGGAAGTGGAACAGCCGGGGCTCAAATCAAGGATCCTGTCTCTTGTGCCTCATCTTTTCCCAGTCCGTCCCTCACCCTACTCCCTGGAACACTTCTCTGTACTTGGCAGCTCAAGTACAAAAACCTCTACTGGCTCTCAAATATCTTTCGAGGCTGGCCGCGATATGGACTATGCCTAAATGTACAGCCTTATTCCACTACTCTTTTGATCAAGACTAGGGGCATCACAAGACTGGTTTCTTCCCTCTTCTCTAATCAGGCCATGAGAATCTCCTCTCTCCACTGGTCTCGCACACCTGACCACACACAAAAATTTAAGTCCTATTTTCACCATAAAGCCTCTCTCATCTCATTCCCCTAATTGTGTTGTGCTCCTGGTATGTTAGGAGTCTAAACTTATTATTGAAGACTTGGAAAGATATTGTTACATATATTGCTTCTTTTTTTATATTGGACTGTAAAATCAAGAACGGATCAGAGATCATGGGGTTCTTTGTGTTCCTAGGGCCTAACACAGCCTATAGAGAAAGTGTCTCCCTGACTTCCAAGCTGAGATGGCTCCAAGGACAGGCAGGGGCCACCATGCCCCTCTCCCTCACCCCCTCACGCCTCTGGCCGCACCGATCTGTCCGTAGGCCATGCCGATGAGTCGGTTGTTCACGAGATTTTCAGTCTTTGGGTTCCGTGGAAGCCTCTTCATGATGTCACTCTCGGCTGATTCATAAGCCAGGGAGATAGCAGGGACCTGAAGGGTGGAGGGAGGGAACGACAGGGCCACAAACTCAGAAGGACACTCACAAACAACCCCAGTTCTGCCCTCTCCTTTGACGCTGATTTTTCCTTGTCCTCCGTCCATCCCAGGAGTTGTGAGAGCCAGGTCCCAGGTTGGGCCTCACCATGTCGGTGCCCAGGTCGATGCAGAGGATGGTCACGGTGCCCAGGGGCAGGGGGATGCTGAGGACGACAAACATCAGGAAGGGCGTGATCTCGGGGATGTTGCTGGTCAGGGTGTAGGCGATGGATTTCTTCAGGTTGTCAAAGATCAGGCGACCTGGGGGCGGGGGACCAGCCTTCCATGAGAAGCATGGAGAGGACACTCCTCCCAAAACTCAGCTCCTGGACAGAGAGACCACTAGGGAGAAGTGTCACAGTTCACCGGAGGGTCTGGGGATCCTAGACCCTGGAGGTCCCAGTTTTCTTTCTAGATTGTGTGACTATAAAGAGAGTGATAATTCAGTGGCAGGCCCTGTCTGTGTACTCTTTGTTTTTGGAGTTAACAAGGCTATGGTTATCTGAGCTCTGAAAATTAAGCAGGGCTGGGCCTGGATAATCTGGAGATGTCTGAGAATGCCAGCATAAAAGCCTTTGTAAGATTAAGGCTGAGGTGGAAAGAGCTGGATCTTGGGACAGGCTTGTGTTCAAATCCCATCTTCTACCATAACTAGCATGTAACCTTGGGCTCTGTTCATCTCCCTGACTTTCACTCCTGCCTTACAAAATTGCTGAGTCCTTCCCTGATGGCCCTATAGGTGACGTGCTCCTCCCCTGCACGCCCAGCCTTTATTTTTTCCTACAGGGCTTCCCTCCATCTAATTTACTATGCAATTTACTTATGTTATTGTACCCCCACCCCCAAAGTTCAAGTTCTAAGAGAGCAAGGATTTGTATCCTTTTTATGCCTACTGTTGTATCCCTAGCATCCAGAATAGTGCCCAGGACATAATCTGAGCTCAAAAGCTCAGATTATGAATTGAATTGATTGGACATAAAATATTGAGCAAATTGGCAGGATCATAGCAAGTTTCAACAAAGTGGTAACCATTATTATTATGTGGATGTGATATGTTTTAGTAGGATAGCTATAGGCACAAGGCAGGGAGCCTGGGCTACAAATCTCCTGTTTGCCTATGGGCATGCTGTTCAGAGGTCTCTGGGAAAGAGGCTGCTTAGTGGGGCTCCTGCAATCAGTTCATAGATCAGGCTCTGGCTGATCTGGAGGGGTTATCATCCTTCAGGTAGCACGTTCCTTGAGTGTATCCTGAAGACTGCAGATCGCAGAGGTGTGGTTACATGGCTACATCTTGGAATTTGCCATTAGACCCACATGAATCCCAGTGGAAGATGACGCTATACTGTACCAGAGCCCCAGTCTCCCTGGCAAAACTGGACTTCTCATGATCTCAAAAGAAAGGACACCAGATAGTGATGTTCTTAGGACTAGCTGAATTTACTTTGCAAAACTGTGTCTTACAGTGATATTTGTCTATATAGGGTCATGGAGATTGGATTGACAGGCAAATATACACTACACACAAGATATGATAGGAAAATGTACAGCAACTCCCACGTGAGTCCAGAGGTCAAGTCCCAACCCTGGGTACCCTGCTTCCTCACCCTCCTCCACGCCCGTGACGATGGAGGCAAAGTTGTCATCTAGCAGGATCATGTCCGCTGCCTGCTTCGAGACATCAGAGCCAGTGATGCCCATGGCAATGCCGATGTCCGCCTTCTTCAGCGCGGGGGAGTCGTTCACCCCATCACCCGTCACCGCCACAATGGCTCCCTGGGGGAAATCCAGGCCACAGGCGTGAAATAATTAGTGTGTCAGATTCAAGACCTGTTTCAAAGATCAGCTGGATTTCAGCTTCCCTTACTTGTTGATGCAAACCTGCTTGATCTTGGAAGGACCCTGGCCATTCCCTAGAGCCTCAGAGAGCTGCCAAGATGAAGGCCACCACGCACGTTCCAGGTGGGATGCTCTCTGGAATCTCTTCCAGCCCAGCCCCCACGTTCCCCTGCCTGAAATGGGGCTGGTGCTGCCAGGTTCCCCGGGCCCCTTTGCCTCCCTTACCAGCCTCTGACATCCCTCTACGATGATGAGCTTCTGCTGCGGGGAGGTCCGAGCAAACACAATCTCGGTGTGGTTTTTAAGGATGTGGTCAAGCTGCTGTGAGTTCATGTCCTTTAGTTCTGAGCCGTGCACCACGATGGCTTTGACAGCCCTGAGGGAAGAGAATTTCGAAAGCCTGGTTGTGAGAGTTGAGAATTCACCAGGGACTGCAGGGCCCTCCAACTGGCTTCTGCAACTTCCTGTTTTCTTCTTTCAACCCAGCGTCCCCCGATGTCCCCAGGCATCCACTGTGCCCACACAGACACATTCCATTCTCTCTCCTCTTTGGCCAAATGCTCCTCCCTGGCAGATTGAGGTGGTTATCTCCCTGGTATGTTTTACTTTGTAGCGTATAAACCCCACACATCCTACCTACTGAAGAAGACTCAAGAACTTCAGTGCATGGGGTCTGGGTGGAGAGAGGGAAAAGTGGCAAATCTGTGTTCTCTTGGGGTCTCACCTGGTATCCACTTGTGTGACAGGAATCCTGAGCCGGGCAGCAATGTCCTCTGCTGTCTCAGAGCCTTCAGAGATGATGCCCACACCCTTGGCAATGGCCTTGGCTGTAATGGGATGGTCACCTGTCACCATGATCACCTGGAGTGGCAAGGGGAGAAGAGGAGCAGAATCATTTTCTGAGAAGCCTTGGTTGCTTCATCTTTCTCCTCTAAGAACGAATAGATTAATGCTTTCATTCAACCAAGTTTTGGTAGCTCATTCCCAAGAACTTGTGGTATAGACCAAAAACCTTGGTACTGTGGCTTCAACACTGAGAGAGGGTCAGGACCATCAGACCACAAAATATAGGATGGTTTCAGTTCCTGGAAATAAGTCAGAGATTTGGCGGATGGGGGGTTACTGTATTCACAATTTCATTTCATTGTTTCCAAGACTATTCTGCTTCCTGAAGCACAAAGACAGAAACATCTACAGATAAAACATCTACAGATAGAACGTCTGGGACACCGATCTACTTGCAAAGTTCATTCAGATCCTCACTCTACCTCTGTTTTCTTCGTGGTCTCACTCTGCCTCTCAGTTCCAACTCATTTTCAGACACCTGATACCTGGTCTTGTCCCATTCCCACACAAAGACCAAGTGCCCAAGTTCTGTGCTTGCAGAGGATCCTGCTCTTTGGACGTCAGCATCCATCGTTTTCTGTTTGGTGATTGCTTGCTTGTCCTTCCCCACTGAACTGGAGAGCTCTGCAAGGGTGGGGTCTTTGTCAAGTTTCCTGCCCGCAACATCACATCCAGCACACAGGAAGCCATCAAGAGATAACTGTCAAATGGAGGAACAGATGCTAACAGGATCCACGCCCCTGGTTCCCAAGTGCTCTGCAGGCACATCACTTTTCCAGCTCTGATTGGAGGGAAAAGGAAACCAACTGTGGCCAAATTATCTGCCTGCCTTCAGAACACAAGTCCTGGAAAGGTCAGTCTGTTTGCTTAGCATAAAGCATAAAATTCAGCCTTGAAAAAGTCTCTCCCGAAGTATCAACTAAGGAGTTTCATGAACCCTGGTCATTCTACACTGACTAACCTGACAGTAGAAGGAGATAGTGAAGGGCTAACGAAACCGTGGTTACGAGAGACATAGTAAAATGGCACTGAGCTGTTTCAACCACTGCTTTTGAGTGTTCTGGCTGGGTAGGGCACTGGATCCTCACAAGCATAGCGGGGGGTGCCCAGTAAGTGGCGAGGATTCAGCAGGGACCTGCCTAGAAGGTTGCCTTCCAGGTACAGTTCCCATTGGGCCCTTAGCGATGCTGCTCAGGCTTCCAGGGCCCTGACAACTTCTCAGCGGCTCATCAGTGGTGACCTAGGACCTGTTAGACAAGGCACGGTGGCATCCTCACTGACCATTCAAAATGGACTGGACCACATTCATTCTGACCACTCAAAATGGACTGTTCTAGGGTAGCTTTCAGCAGCATCACCTCCATGCCAAGCCAGCCAAATCAAAACATGAAGTCCATCACCCCCAGGAGCGAGTTCCGAGGGCACAGTTTCCCCAGGCACTGAGATGCACCCATACAATAGAAGCGCACTTACACAGAGAATGCGTCCTTTGAGATAAAGGGCATCTAGCAGTTTCTCGCATTCATCCAGCACTAAAGGAATTTCACTTGCAGCTTCTCGGTGCTGACTGCACCTCTGCCACTCCCACGCAGCCTTGGAAACTGCCCTCTTGTTCCCTGCTACCCTCTTCCCCCAGATTGGACTCATCTGAAAGAAACTGCAGTGTTGATAAAGAAACCACAGGCTCTCCCGACAGCACTCAAAGCCTGGCTGCAGTTCTTAGAGGGAAGCCAGATTCAGAGCAAGAGCCAAATACCTTCCTGCTACCGAGAGTCTCAGTGACAACGATAATGGGGTCATTAAAAATTTTTTTAAATCACATTTGCTCCAAAGTACTGAGCACACGGCTGCCTGGGAACTCCCAGTCCCCCAGTGACTTCTTTGGGAAACTTTGGCTGCCAGGGACCTGTTATGCAACCTCTTTCACTCAGCAGCCTTGTAGCATGTGTCAGCTCTGTGCCAATGCCGTTGCAGAGACGGCCCTGGGAGGGCCCACCCCACCCCACCCTACGGGAAAGCTCCTGTGAGTCTGTTCTAGACTGTCCTCTTGCAAGGATGGTGCCGTGTGTGCGTCTTCCACTTCCCAGTTCCCCACCAAGTGCAGCAAGCTCCTGTCCTTTAAGTGTGCAGAGGGTAAACTTGTGCAAACTTGTGCTGGGAGCAGGGATGGACCAGAAGGCACTGAGGCCTCCCACTGCAGCTCCTGGCCTGTGGCCTCCTCAGAGTCCTCTTCAGACCATCACGAGCCGGCTCTGCCTCAGCCTGTGGTACCCTCTTGCCCTATAGTTACCCTGAATGAAACCAACCCCTCGGGTATGGTGCTGTGACACAGTGGGTTAAAGCCCTGGCCTGCAGCGCTGGCATCCTGTATGGGCACTGATTTCAGTTCTGGCTGCTCCACTTCTGATCCAGCTCCCTGCTAATGCACTGGGAAAGCAGCAGAAGATGGTCCAAGCGCTTGGGCCCCTGCACCCAGTGGGACACCCGGAAGAAGCTCCTGGTTCCTGGCTTTGGATCGGCTCAGCTCTGACCATTGCGGCCATTTGGGGAGTGAACCAGTGGATGGAAGGTCTCTCTCTCTTTCTCTCTCTCTCCCTTTCTCACTCTCTTGCTCTCCCCCTCTCTCTGTAACTCTTTCAAATAAGTGAAAATAAAATATATATAAAAAAAACTGCAAAATACCCACAAAAAACCCAACCCTTCTCACTGCTGTTAGGGCCTCCCCCACTGTCCCTACAGTCGTGACCCTCTTGCCCAGCTCCCAGCTGTGATCCATGTAAACCCCTCCCTCGAGTTTTTCCTCATTCCACCTGCTTACTCAGAGCTCAGAACACTGATGTGAGCCCCTTCTCACAGCACAGCATGGTAGTTTATGAACTGTGGGGGACCAGGAAGATAACTTGGCTTCCCCGAGCTGATGAGGTATGGTTCTGCTGTCTCTGAGAAGAGCTGGGCTATGGCGTGAATATGAAACTCACTCGTCACAATCTCCTACATCCAGGCCCTGGTTCCCTCTCGGTGGTCCGTCCTTGAACCTGGACGGATCCCGTGACAAACTGCCAGCGCCACAAGTCTACTCGAAAGCTGGCTACAACAGGGAACCATCCATTGGTTCACTTTCCAAATGCCTATGTCAGACAGGGCTCCATCAGGCCGAAGCCAGGAGCCAGGAATGCCATCTGGGTCTCCACATGGGTGTTAGGAACCCAAGGACTTGGGCCATCATCTGCTGTCTCCCAGGTGCATCAGCAGCAAGCTGGCTCAGGAGCAGACAGGACTCCAGAGTGAAGGCTTTCCAAGCAGTGGCTTAGCCTGATGCACTGCAATGGCCACACCTCCAGCAAAGCTTTAAAATACAGAGGCCTGGCGCCAGTGCTGTGGCGAGTGGGTAAAGCCTCCACCTGCAGTGCTGGCATCCCATGTGGGTGCCGGTTCAAGTCCTGGATGCTCCATTTCTGATCCAGCTCTCTGCTATGGCCTGGGAAAGCAGTAGAATATGGCTCAAGTCCTTGGGCCCCTGCGTTCAAATGGGAGACCCAGAAGAAGCTCCTGGCTCCTGGCTTTGGATTGGCACAGCTCCCACCATTGCGGCCATTTGGGGAGTGAACCAGCAGATGGAAGATTTCTCTCTCTCTCGCTCTCTCTCTCTCTCTGCCTCTGCCTCTTGGCAACTCTCTGCCTTTCAAATAAGTAAACAGGCCTGGGACCTATACAAAGAGTTTCTAATTTAATAAGTCTCAGTTGTGGCCTGGATACCAAATTTGCAAAACTTCCCTGCTGGCTCTAATGTTCAGTGCAGGATAGGATTCTAACCACTGAAGGAAGTTAATATTAGATGTCTCTTAAGACTAACAATCATGGGCTCAAGGAGGCAGAAGTCATTTCAGCTAAATCAAGATTTTTAAGCACCTACTCCTCCCTTCAAGTCTTTCTGTTTGCTGCTCCACCTCGTGACAGGCGATGGCTTCTGGGGTGGGCAGGTGTTTACCTTAATCCCCGCACTGCGACACTTGCTCACAGCATCAGGCACTGCAGCTCGGGGAGGGTCAATCATGGATATGAGGCCCACGAAACACAGGTGATCCATGGGAAAATTAATTTCATCTGTATTGAAGGGGAATCCCTTTGCGTACATGCTGGGCAGATTCAAGAAGCAGAACCCTGGAGAGACAGAGGGACAGTAGTCACACGGCTCTCCCGGGCTCCTCACCCCACCGATGGCAACCATCGCCATGTCATTCTCTCCAGGCTCCTCACCTAGCACGCGCTCCCCCAGGCCCCCCAGTTCTAAGTAGGCGTTTTGGAAGGCAGCCGCCATTTCCTCATCCATTGGGTACTCCTGCCCATTCAGAAGGAAGGTAGAGCAGAACTCCAAGATCCTCTCGGGAGCGCCCTTCATCATCAGGACGTGGGTCTGCGAGCTGTCCTCCCGAAGGTGGATGGACACCTAGGGAGGAGAGGGAGCAACGATGGGACAGGAGGAGAGCACCGGGTCACGGGCACAAGGCAAGGGCAGGCAGGCAGCCAGCTTCCTACCACCCATTTCCTTCGTCTTCCCCTGCCCCAGTCAAATCCGACATTGAGCCCAGCCCTTCCTTCTGTCTTTCCAGGAAACCCCAGCCTGGTAGTGTTTGCAGGGGGAATCTCTACTATCTTTGCAGCCAGACTGAGGGCAGAACCAAGCAGTCCTGCTCTCTTCCTGCAGCCTTGCTGCCTGGCGGGCTGGAAAGCAGTAGTGTGGCGGAGCAGCCGGCAGAGCAGGCAGGTCTGTGTCCCAGGGCCAGGAGAATGCTTCATTAGCTTTGTGACCTCAGGCCAATCCCATTAACCTTGCAAGACTTTAGTTCCTTTAATAAAATGTCAAAGGTTCTGCCTTGCCTACTTCATTGGGTTTTTATGAGAGAGCTGTAAAAAAAAACTTTGAAAGCTGTGAAGCACCATCCAAAAATAAGTCAGCCGTTCCAGGGCCCTAAAAGCGAGGGAAGGCCCGAGACGAGCTGGCTGGTCCGCTTGCAGGGGTCAGGGTAGGTGTGGGGTGGGGAGGGGTGCATTCATCAAGTGAACCTGAAGAGACCACAAGCAACAAGGAAAGCAATACGACTGGTTGAGGTTTTGTGTTTTCTCTTGATCTCTGATCTCTGAAAAGGCCCTCTCTCTGGGATTCCTCCTGGGACTGATAGGAAACGCAGGACGGCAACCAATTTCCATGGAGAGGACGTGGGAGGGCTGGGGAGGCCAGACCTCACTGTCCGAAGGGTCGGCAGAGTGGGAATTTGGTGCATCAGCCGTGGATACAAGTGTTTCACCAGAAACTATGCAGTTTCGTCCAGAGTATGCGTAAGCGGTTAAGAGGCTAACCTGAGCTCCTTTATGCAGAAAGCTGTAAAAAGCTTAAACAGTTCAGCTTTCTGAGTGCTCAATAAATATTTGCTGAATGAGTGGAAGACCTGGAAGTGATGGCAAGACCTATTTAAGCTGGTAACTTGGTCCCAGAAACATCACATCGCGATGGAAAATTACGTTAAAAAAAAAAAAAAGGTGAAAGTACACATCTGGAAATGCCAGAACAAAGAATCTTCTTTGCCCCATTTTGATTTGAGAGAAGGAATGAGACAGCTTTGCAAACGACCAGCAGCTAAGATGTCCCTAGCGAAGCCTGGAGTCCCTACCCTGGAGCAATGCCTGCCAGAGCCAGGGGCCGTGGGCTGGCCTGTCACCCTTGGTGTACCACAGGGGACAATTCTGCCATTTGAGCTCGGTATTCAATAGCTCCGAACAAGCACTAACATAGTCATTTTGGGGAATGTTGCTATTTGTTGGTCGTCTCCGCAGATGCTGCGATTATGTTTTGCTTTTATTTTGAACCATGTGGAGGGAGAGGTACCTAGCTCTTTCCAAAGGTTTACTAGAGCCCTGCCAAGCCACAAAATTCCTGTCTGGTTAGAGAGGCCACTAAATGTCAGAAAAAATGGAAATAAATTTACAGTTTGGGCTTTGGAGGTTTACTTTATTACACTGGCTAAAAACCAGTCGAGACAGAAAAGTATGAACTGATTTGACTGTTACTCAGCGTTTAATATGAAAATATAGATAACTGAGGTTTCAAGAAATCTATGTAGAATGTGTTTTTTCTTAAGAGCTCTTCAGACAGAAAAGCAAAACTCAGCGACTTGGGAGCCTCCTCTGCTCGCAGTAGCGCACAGAGCCGCAGGATCCACTCCCAGAGTGAGCCACGAGTGCCCACAAGGACTCAGACCTTACCTGATAGGGCTCCAGCCACCCCAAAGCTGCTGTTCCCTCCTTTCTACCATAGTCCTCACCTCAGAGTCTGCCAGGAGTCCCACTCGGGAGGGAAGTACCGTCTTTGCTGTCTCTCTGTGCATGTTATTGTTAGCGCCACCACTGTCCCTTACCCAGCATTCCCCATTCTCTGGCCTACTCCCCACCTGGATAATGGGTCAAAATGTCCCTGAGAAAGAAAACATTCCACAGACATGCTGGAGACCCCTGATCGCCACCTGCTGAACAGCTGCTGGAATTGCAGGCATGGAACCGCAGGACGTAATTGTGATTGAAATAAGATGTCTTGCAAATGGAACCTTACTCAAATCTCACTGTAGAGATGGCGGTGCCTCCTAATAGCTTACATCACTCTGCCACGGCCTGCACCAACCAGCCTTAGACATCCCCGTACGACTTGCCATCTCCATGAGCGTGCGGGCTCAGAGCTCTGCTTAGGACTGAACGCCTCTCCCTTCTTCACCTCTTCGCTCTCCCTTGGGGTGAGCCTTCCTCCTAATTGGGCCCCTAGTTCACTGTGCTGTTTTACTGCTCAGAGATGCAGTTGGAGGCGTCTTTGTGGGGTTTGTACCTGGTACTTATTGGTAGAATTAAAGGGAATCTCCGCCACCTTGGGGCTTTTCTCTCTCATCTCCGTCACAGAGCTGTACGTCTGCTCGATGAACTTGAGCAGGGCCGACTCAGAAGCATCACCTGTCGTTGACCGCTGCCCAGGTGGGGTTTGCATAGTAAGTCCCGGGGCACATTACCTGGGCCTGGAGTTTACCTGTGTTGACAAGGGTGGGGCAGAATGGGGAGGGGAGGCCCCTGGGGGGAAATTGCTGAGCATAAACAAAGAGATTTTTGGGGGAGAGGGAGGGTTACACCCTGGACACTGAGGTCCCCTCGCCTCCCTTTAGTCCCAACACCTTAGCTATGGGCAGGTGCTCCTGGTTGGTTTTAAAGTCAGCCCGGTTGCAGAGGCCAGCAATTCGGGCCAGGACAGACCAGGTATCAGAGCCCTTGGCAAAAGTTTTCCCTAGGGAGAAAGAGCAGAAGAATTATGAGCAGCGGCTGGGGGTTATCCTTGTCCTGTTTTGTGTGGAGGTGACATTTTCTTCCCTCCATACCTCCCCTCTCTCCACTCCACTTTTCAGTTCTTGTCTCTTTGTGGGGACTCACTATCCTATCAGCTCAGTCATCACAGCCCCAAATCCTTCCACTCTGGCCCAAGACCAAGACCAAGACCAAGACCACTAATCACCGATCTGTTCTTCGCTGGTATCTGCTTCATACACGGTCTTATCAAACCACAAGTGGGCGACGGTCATGCGGTTCTGGGTAAGGGTGCCCGTCTTGTCCGAGCAGATGGTGGAGGTGGAGCCCAGCGTCTCCACAGCCTCCAGGTTCTTCACCAAGCAGTTCTTCCGCGCCATGCGCTTGGCTGTCAGGGTCAGGCACACCTAAACCCATGAAGGAGACAGATACGAAGGAGATGCACTACTCAGGCCATTGGGCATTTTGGAAATTTTTTTTTTTTTTTTGACAGGCAGAGTGGACAGTGAGAGAGAGAGAGACAGAGAGAAAGGTCTCCCTTTTGCCGTTGGTTCACCCTCCAATGGCCGCCACGGCTGGCGCTCTGCGGCCGGCACATTGCGCTGATCTGAAGCCAGGAGCCAGGTGCTTCTCCTGGTCTCCCATGTGGGTGCAGGGCCCAAGGACTTGGGCCATCCTCCACTGCACTCCCTGGCCACAGCAGAGAGCTGGCCTGGAAGAGGGCAACCAGGACAGAATCTGGCGCCCTGACCAGGACTAGAACCCGGTGTGCCGGCACCGCAAGGTGGAGGATTAGTCTAGTCAGCCGCGGCGCCGGCCAGGAAATGTGGTTTTTTATTGCCATTTAATATTTTTTGTACTTATTTCCCTTATGTCCACATCTATGCTTTAGAACCCATGGCTGTGGTAAAGGAAAATAGGGAAGAGATGTTGCTTTGTGCTTTATAGCAAGAGTTTTTGTTTTATTTTTAGTGTATCCCCCTCCCGGGGTGTCACAGACCCTCCTTATCCTCCTGGAATATTCCTCTCCCTGGGATTGTCTGCTATCCAGCAGCCTCTGTTTCAGTGAAGGTCAGGCCCTGCCTTGTTCTAAAGTCCAGTGTTTCTGGGGACCATGTAGGCAGCTCTTTGTTGGCTGTGGTTGACAATGCGAGAGATACAGGACGGGCTGTACCAAGAGCTTTTTAAAAATGGGGAGAATGATGACACTGGGAAGGATTATCAAGACATTGGAGATGACTCAAGAAATCATTAAAATCAAATTCATAAATTCAGTGTAAGGGATAAGATTGTTTTCAAAACTAAGAAATTTTAAGGTTATGCCTTATGCATGTACAGAATTCTAATCATAGGATTATAACATTCTTACAAAATATCATTAGGCCTGAATTTTTTAGGCCATTGGTTCACCCTCCAATGTCCTCCGCGGCCGGCGCGCTGCGGCCGGTGCATCGCGCTGATCTGAAGCCAAGAGCCAGGTGCTTCTCCTGGTCTCCCATGGGGTGCAGGGCCCAAGCACTTGGGCCATCCTCCACTGCACTCCCGGGCCAAAGCAGAGAGCTGGCCTGGAAGAGGGGCAACTGGGACAGAATCCGGCGCCCCAACTGGGTCTAGAACCCGGTGTGCCGGCGCCACAGGAGAAGCCTATTGAGCCGCGGTGCCAGGAGGCCTGATTTTTTATACTAGTCCAAAGCCATCCTGAGTAGTATTTTCATTTCCACCTTTTTTTTTTTTTTTAAGATTTATTTTGGGGCCGGTGTTGTGGCATAGTGGGTAAAGCCACCACCTGTGATGCTGACATCCCATATGGGCAGCCAGTTCGAGTCCCGGCTGCTCTACTTCCAATCCAGCTCCCTGCTAATGTGCCTGGGAAAGCAGCAGAAGATGGCCCAAGTTCTTGGGCTCCTGTACCCATGTGGGAGACCTGGAAGTAGCTCTTGGCTCCTGGCTCCTGGCTTTGGATTTAAAAATAAAAAAAATATTTATTTATTTGAAAAGCAGAGTAGCAGAGAGAGAACTCGTCCATCCACTGGTTTACTCCCCAGATGGTTGCAATGGTCAGGGCTTGTGGCACAGTGGGTTACTCCGTGACCTGCAACATTGGCATCCCATATCCCAGTCCCCGTTCAAGTCCTGGCTGTTCTGCTTCCAACCTAGCTCCCTGCTAATACTCTTGGGAAAGAGCAGAAGATGGCCCAGGTACTTGGAAACTTGCACCATGTGGGAGATCTGGATGGAGATCCAATTTCCTAACTTCAGGCTGACCCAGCCCTGGCTGTTAGAGTCATTAGGGGACTGAACCAGTGGATGAAAGATCCCTCTTTCTGTTTCTCTGTGCCATCCTGCCTTTCAAATAAATAAATAAATCTCAACTAGAGCAATCAAACAATGAAATGAGCCAAGACTAATTATTTTCCATGGCTTTTATAGAAGATACTCAGCTTGAATTGAAAGGTTGAATTTATATGGTCTTTGAAGTCTTTTCCAATAAGATTCTGCAATTCTAAATTAATCTCCCTCTATAAACGGCTGAATAAATTGAGACCTGGAAATGGTAAGTGATTTGGCCAGGTTTACCAGTCGGTACCCTCAGGGCCCGAACTCCGTCCTAATGACTTAGAGCCCAGTGCTTTCTCCACTCTGAGTTGATTCCTCTCCTGCTGAGGAAGAAGAAAAGGCACTAGAAAAAAATGGGTGGAAGGAGCCAGGGTGCTATTTGGAGCCACGTTATTTCTGACTCCAATCCACATGTCAGGAATACTCTGGGCTTTAGGAGGTTCAACAACAAAAGAAAACCAGTGACTTCATTTCCCTGAAGCCACCCTCCACCCTTTCTACTCACTGTGACAGTGGCCAATAGCCCCTCAGGCACATTGGCCACAATGATGCCAATAAGGAAAATGACAGCCTCCAGCCAGCCATAACCCAGGATGAGTGAGAGCCCGAAAAAAGTGACACCAAAGAAGAGGGCCATCATGGTGATCAGACGGATGAAGTGTTCAATCTCGGCAGCTATGGGGGTCTGGCCAACTGCCAGGCCTGATGTCAGTGAGGCGATCCTGCCCATCACCGTGGAGTCTCCTGTAGCAATCACAATGCCCCGGGCTGTCCCTGGGGAAGAACGGGGAAAGGGCAGATGTGATATAGTGAGAAATACATACACTAATCTCTGGCCTCAGTTCCTAGCACGGAGCTCCTAAGATCTTTGTGATTCCTGAGCGATGGCGGTATCTGACCCAGGGCTCCTAAATCCCTGGAATTTCCTGTGGCATAGGAGGATCTTTGGTCTAATGAGGTGACACTGGGTGGGCTCCTGGATAGCTGCGTGGTGGGGGCTGGTTGCCAGGGAAACCAACCATGTGATTAGAGGGTTGGAACTTTCAGCTCCCCATCAACCTCTGGGGAGGTGCAAAGGGCTGAAGGTTGAGCTGATTACCAAATGGCCAGTAATTTAATCAATCAAGCTTGCATAATAAACCTTCCATTAAAAATCCAAAAGGACTGGGTTGGTTCGAGAGCTTCAGGATTGCTGACCCATGGGTCAGAAGCTCCATACCCCTCCCCACCCACCTTGCCCTGGGCGTCTCGCCTTCTGGCTCTTCGTCTGTGCCCTTTGAAATATCTTTTAAAATAAATGAATTAATGTAAATAAAACAGGTCCCCAGTTCTGTGAGCTATGCTAGCAAACTAATCAAACCTAAAGAAGGAGTCGTGAGAACCTTGATGTATAGCCCATCAGTCAGAAGTAGAGGTGACAACCTAGTGGTTGCAATTGGTGTCTGAAGTGGAGGCAGTCACTTGTGGCTCTGATGGTGTTGGACCTGGGACACACTCAGTTGCTGTCCTGGAGAGTTGGTGGGTGGGGAAGAAAATCCCCTCACATGTTGGATACAGAAGTGTTCTGTGTTCAACAAAAAACTAAGTGTTTTGGTTTGTTGTCAGATGTGGTCACTCAAGACATGCCAAGCCTGAATCGGGAAAGCTGTTGGGCTTGGTTTCCATAAACAGAATGCCGAAGATGGTCAGAGATGAGGTGGAATGAAAGGCCCTCTGAGAGGCCACGAGGTCCCATTCACCTCATATCTAATTCATGCACATAAAAAGCTCTGAAGGGATCTCACAGTTCTCCAGAGGTACCCAATTTTATTGCCTTCACTGTCAAGGTCTTCATTACACTTGATCTAAATATCGTGCATTCCCTATGTATTGCTTGTTTGGCCCTCAGTAGCAGAATCATTTCTGGATTCTCAGGAGTAGTGGTTACCCTTCTGCTGAGTCCTGGGTTCCAACAACCCCTTAGCCTGTAACCTGTTGTTCTCAGCTGGGGGCATGTGGTACTATCTGGAGACAGTTTTGGTTATCTCAGGTAGGGTGGGAGGGGCTGCTGCAGGCATCTAGTGGGTAGAGACCAGAGGCAGTGCTAAATGCCCATAGTGCACAGAGCAGCCCTCCTCTCCCCCTACCACAACAAAGAATGATCCCGCCCCCAGTGTCAGTTGAGAAACCCTGATCCAAGCTGAGCCCCTCCCTGCTGTGCCAGCTGGAGCCAGTCTGACCTCTGCTGGGTAGCACGGGCCATGACAGCTGGGCTTCCGTGCGTACATGTCCTTTGCTCTCCACCAGCATGGCCCTGAATCAGAAGGACAGCCTGGACATCATTTTTGGCTTTACACACACATGATGCTGGTCACTCACCCACAAGGCTCAAAATGACGGGCATGACAAGGTCCTTGGCTTGTTATCATTCTTCCTGTTTTACCATAACCACCGAATTGCCTACCATTGAAGTCAGAGTCTGAGTTACTCAGACAAGCGACGTATTATAGCAACAGCACTTCTTTTAGAAGCAGAGAGACTCCACACTGGAAGTACAACTTTCCCAGTTACAAACTCTTTTCCCTAGGGCATGTTACTCAACCTCTCTTGAGACTGAGGCTTCCTCGTCTTTAAGAGGGGAAGCGAATTCTTACAAATTGTGAGAATTAAGCACTTTTTAAGACTATAACAATGTTGGGCACATCGTAGGCTTAACTCAAACATTTGCTCCTTTTTTTCCCTCTTCATTTAGATGAATTTAGGTCCCCATAAGACTGATAGAAAATTATGCATGTGAAGTAGTAGGGGTATCTCTCATCTAGCAGCTTCCACAAACATTGTAGCATAGAGAGCCATGGTCCTCATTTCTAAGGTGACCTTCAGCTCTATGGGCTGACAGGAGGATGCTACTCATACAGCAGATGGGTCAGGCCAGTGCTCATGCAAGCAAGGAATTCTGGATTGGTTAACATTAGGAAGCACTCTGTAGATGAGCTTCAAACTGGTTGACAGGTAATCACGGAGAAAGAAGATACTAAAATACATGAGAAGTGCTGAAATGGTTTCTTCTTTTTGATGAAGTGGAGGATGGAATATGCTATATCTATTTTGTGCCAAAGTTCAGTCTGATTCTTGTTTTTTATTCTTTCTGCTATTGTTTCCCCATGCTTGGGAATACAAGATTTAATAACTAATCCTATGGGAACTGGCACTATGGCATAGTGGGTAAAGCCCCCGCCTGCAGTGCTGGCATCCCATATGGGCACTGGTTCAAGTCTCGGCTGCTCCACTTTTGATCTAGCTCTCTGCTATGGCCTGGGAAAACAGTAGAAGATGACCCAAGTCCTTGGGCCCCTACATTCATGGGAGACTCAAAGGAAGCTCCTGGCTTCAGATCTGCATGGCTCCAGCCATTGCGGCCAATTGGGGAGTGAACCAGTGGATGGAAGACCTCTCTCTCTTTCTCTTTCTCTCTGCCTCTCCTTCTCTCTCTCCATAACTCTGACTTTCAAATAAATAAATAAATAAATCTTAAAAAAAAGAAAATAATTCATCCTGGTGTGTCTTGGGACAGGGTGAGTTGACATCAACATCGGGCCAATCTTCCTTCATTTACCTTCTGTATATTATCAGAGAGTTAGCTTAGGTGCTCTAGAATATGCATGAGACCCTAGAGCCATGTTTGTCCCACCGCCACATCCAAGGCCTAGTCATGGGGACCCCAGTGACGGCATTGGTGTCCGTAAAGGAAGAGGAGAACAGGGCCTCCTCTCCGCGCTGTGCAGGGACGCAGGGAGAAGGCAGCTGTCTGCCAGCCAGGAAGTGAGCTCTCACCAGGAACTGAATCACCAGCATCTTAATCTTGGACTTCCCAATCTCCAGAATGGTGACAAACAAATTCCTTTCAAAAACAAAATAAATCCATAGCGATGGGGTTTGGATGGCAAAGACAAACGTTAAAATTGTACTACTAGTTTGCAAATCCATCTCTGGTAAAGGTTAATGTGCAAGCTGGTTAAGGCTAAATGCTATGGGATTCCACAATGTAATGAGCCCCTTCACTGTAGCTCTGCCCTCTGGGCCACGTCTCACGTGTACCAGTCTCCTCCAGGCAGACCCTGGTTTCCCAGATGGGCCTGCACCACATCCACCTTCCCCATCCTTCTTCTCTGCAGTACAGGCTTAGCTGATGAGAAACCTACTTTAGGAAGGACACAGCTGAGCAAATGTCTTCCTAAAATCCAATAAGAATCTAGTGGCTTTAGGGAAATCTTGCTAACTTACATTTTTCTGTCTGATCGATATTTTTAAAATTTAATTTTTTCTTATATGTATGTTTTTAAAGATTTATTTATTCATTTGAAAGACTGAGTTCTAGAATGACAGGGGCAGAGAGAGTCACAGAGAGATTTCATCCGCTGGTTCACTCTCCAGATGGCTGCAATGGCCGGAGATGCACCAATCCATAGCCAGGAGCCAGGAGCTTCCTCCAGGTCTCCCATGTGGATGCAGGGGCCCAAGGACTTGGGCCATCTTTTACTGCTTTCCCAGGCCACAGCAGAGAGCTGGATCAGAAGTGAAGCAGCTGGGACTCAAACTGGCGCCCATAAGGGATGCTGGCGCTGCAGGCGGTGGTTTTACCCGCTATGCCACAGCGTCGGCCCCTAATTTTATTTTCTAGTGGAGTCTTCCTCAGGCTCTATTTAGTCATTACATTACCCTTTTTTTTTTTTTAAAGATTTACACAGAGAGAGGAGAGGCAGAGAGGTCTTCCATCGATGGTTCACTCCCCAGTTGGCCTCAATGGCCGGAGCTGTGCCCATCTGAAGCCAGGAGCCAGGAGCTTCTTCCAGGTCTCCCATGTGGGTGCAGGGGCCCAAGGGCTTGGGCCATCTTCTTACTGCTTTCCAGGCCATAGCAGAGAGCTAGATTGGAAGTGGAGCAGCTGGGTCTCGAACCGACACCCATGTCGGATGCTGGCGCTTCAGGCCAGGGCGTTAACCTACTACACCACAGCACCGGCCCATCTTTACATTACTCTTACCCTGCAAGGTCTTTTAAAATTAAATAATTTGGGACCAATGCTTTGGCTCAGTAGGTAAAGCCGCCACCTGCGGTGCTGGCATCCCATATGGGCACCAGTTCTAGTTTTGCCTGCTCTACTTCTGATCAAACTCTGTGCTAAGGCCTGGGAAAACAGTTGAAGATGGGCCAACTGTTTGGGCCTCTGCACCCATGTGGGAGACCTGGAAGAAGCTCCTGACTCCTGGCTTCGATCTGGCCCAGCTCTGGCCATTGTGGCCATTTGGGGAATGAATCAGCAGATGGAAGATCTCTCTTTCTCTCTCTTTGTCTCTCTCTTGTCTCTCTGTAACTCTACCTTTCAAGTAAATAAATAAATCTTTTAAAAATTAAATAATCCGGTTAGTGGTAAGAATACGAGTGGTTGTTGAGTGCAGAGCAGGGTCTGTGGAAAGGACGTGGGCTTTGGAGCCAGAGCTCCACTGGAGTCCCAGGTCTTCCTCTTTGCTGATGGGTTGTGCTCTTGGACAGCGTGCTTCATTTCTTTGAAGCTTGGTCTTTTATGTGTGAAATGGGGATAATGCCTGTTTCATTGCATGGAATCAGAAGTGATATCTACAGTACTGGATACGTGCCAAAGGCTGAAGGGAAGGTTAATGCAATCACATGGAGTCCCTTGTTACCACTTTGGCCAGAAGCAGATCAAGGATGTCCTAGACTTTAGGAGCAAAGTGAAAATCAGAGTGGCAAGGTCTGGGTGGCCTCTCTGGTAACTCACGTTTTCAATGCCAATATCTCTCCGCTCTTAGAGAGGGGAATAGTGAGGAGACAGTAGTGCTTACCTTAGTAAAATAATGGCCCAGAAAAATGAATGAATTCCCTCCCTTTGGTGCCATTTTCAGCACATAGAACAGTCTATTCACTAGCTAGAGGGAGAGCTAATAATTATGGGATACTTACAATGTACAGGCCTGTGCTAAGCATTTTATATTGCTCATCTCATTTAATCTACACAAAAATCTATGGGGTAATAACTTTGGGTACTACTATTGTGCGGCTTTGACCTTTCACTAAAGATCGCGTAGCCTGCGGGTGATGGAAAACTAGGCTGTTAACTAGTTTCCCGACACCAACATCCTTAGAGGAGAGAGCTCTTGATGTCTTTCTGTTTGGGTTTGTGCTTTGGAATCTGTGCCACTGGGATGTGATATTCACCTTCTACACAATTGGTGGAGAAGAAGCAGATGTTGCGGGTCTCCAGGGGATTCTCGTGGGTGAAGTCAGGAGAGCGGGACTGGGGCTCCGACTCCCCGGTCAGGGACGAGTTGTCCACCTGGGATGGGGGGAGGATAGGTCATAAGGGCAGAGGTCCAGAGCATGGGACAAAAGGCAAATTCACTGATAAAGACAACTTTATCTGTGGCTAACAGCATCACCACTGACAAGGAGTCCAGAGACCAGTGCCTCATGGTCTCTAACTCGAATTGCACTTGTACCTCCTCAAGGTTCTGAATAATAAGATCACACTTCCTCTAACTGAGCCCACGTCCCTACTGGCTCTGAAGACCTGCGTGGCCCCTGTCCCAAGGCTTTCCACAACCCCTCACCTTACATCCTTGTGAAGAGATGAGCCGCAGGTCGGCAGGGATTCGGTCTCCCCCTTTCACCTCTACCAGATCTCCCAACACCACATCCTTTACAAGAATCTGCATCTTCTCCCCACCTCGGATGACCAGAGCTCGCTATGGAAAGATAATGCAGGGTGGTTTTCACAGCCTTCTGCTGGGGCTGGCATTGTGGTGCAGTGGGTTAAACCACCACTTATGGTGCCGGATCCTATATGGACGCCGGTTCGAGTCCCGGATGCTCCACTTCCAATCCAGCTCTCTGCTAATGGCCTTGGAAAAAGCAGTAGAGGATGGCCCAAGTGTTTGGACACTTTGAGGGTGACCCAAATGAAACTCCTGGCTTTGGCCTGGCCAAGCCCAAGCTATTGGCAGTTGTTTGGGAAGTGAACAAGTGGATGGAGGATCTCTCTCTCTCTCTGTCTCTCTCCCTCCTTCTCTGTAACTCAGACTTTCAAATAAATAAAATATTTTTAAAAATCTTTCTGCTTCCCCTACTCTGCCCCTTATCCTACAACTTCCCATTCCTGGTCTCCTTCCTTCTGATTCCCCTCCTTTCTTACTGTGCCACCAGTGATAATACCATTTTTTTTTTTTTTTGACAGGCAGAATGGACATTGAGAGAGAGAGACAGAGAGAAAGGTCTTCCTTTGCCATTGGTTCACCCTCCAATGGCCGCCACGGCCGGTGCACTGCGGCTGGTGCACTGCGCTGATCCAATGGCAGGAGCCAGGTACTTATCCCGGTCTCCCATGGGGTGCAGGGCCCAAGTACTTGGGCCATCCTCCACTGCACTCCCGGGCCACAGCAGAGAGCTGGCCTGGAAGAGGGGCAACCGGGACAGAATCCGGTGCCCCGATCCGGACTAGAACCCAGTGTGCCGGCGCAGCAAGGTGGAGGATTAGCCTAGTGAGCCATGGCGCCGGCCAATATCATTTTTTTTTAAATTAGTTTTTAATTTATTTGAAAAGTTACAGAGAGAGGAGGAATCACACACACACACACACACAGAGAGAGAGAGAGAGAGAGAGAGAGAGAGAGAGAGACAGAGAGACAGAAACAGAGAGAGAGAGATCTTCCATCTGCTGGTTCACTCCCCAAATGGCCCCTTCAGCTGGAGCTGGGCCAGGCTGAAGTTGGGAGCCTAGAGCTTCTTTCAGGTCTCCCACATGGGTGCAGGGGCCCAAGCACTTGGGCCATCCTCCACTGCTTTTTTAGGCACAAAAGCAGGGAGCTGGATTGGAAGTAGAGCAGCCGGGACTTGAACCAACACCCATGTGGGATGCTGGTATCACAGGCAGAAGCTTAACCCACTGTGCCACAGCGCCAGCCCCCATAATATCATTCTTAAAGATTTTCTGATAGATTGTAATTTCCACCATTGCTGTCTCCATGGCGTTTTGCAAAGTGACTTTGATGCTCCTCCCACTACAAGATGGCACCCATCTCTCCACCCCTAAACCTAGGCTTGACCCACAGCATGTTAGCAACTGTGAGACAAGCAGAGGTTTAAAAAGAGTGTCATGTTGGAGCTTGTCCTATGTTACAGAGAGCCCCTCATGCTCAAGCATGAGCTGGCCTCCCAGCAGATGGGGCATCGTGAGAAGAAAGGCCCAGTTGTCCCAGTCATCCCAGCTGAGGCCCTACACATGTGAATGAGGTCATCGTAGACCATCCAGCACCAGCGGAGGTCAGCTCAGACCGGAACGTCCAGCCATGATAGCTGAGACATCGCATGCTTGGTGTTTTTGTCCCCTCAGTGTCGGGATGATTTATTGGGTAGCAAATGCTAACTGCTCATCTCTGAGGTCCTAGTTCAACACTACCACTACCATAACACTTTTCCTAGAACCTATGCTTGGAAGAACTAAGGTATGCTGATACAAAATTGAGAGGAAGATTTTGAGCTCCAATGCTAGAACAGGATCTGGTTGTTGGGAAATTTTTGAGTGAATTTCTTTACAAGTTTCCAGCCCTGGGCTGAGGCCTCCCAGTCTGCTATCATATTATTTCCAGGTGTCTTTAAAAAACGTTTTGTTTGAAAATAATCTAAAAAGTTCAGAAAAGTTGCAGGAAGGAAAATATTTAGATAGCCTATCCAGATTCACCCATCCACATTTCACCACATTTGTTTTGTTGTTTGTTCTCTATCTCAATGTGTGTGTGTGTGTTTAATTTTCCCCTTTAGCTATATTAGGGCAAGTTATATATATCATGATCTTTTATCCTAAATACTTCAGGATACTTGCATTTCCCAAGAATTAGGATATTCTCTAATATAATAAATTTATTATAACAAAATTATAGATTTCGGTTAAGTCTCACATTGATATATTTTATGTATTTATTTGAGAGGTAGAGATACAGACAGAGAGAGGGAGAGGCAGAGAGAGAGGTCTTCCACCCGATGGTTCTCTCTTCAAATGGCTGTAATGGCCGGAGCTGCGCTGATCCAAAGCCAGGAGGCAAGAGCTTCCTCTGAGTCTCCCATGTGGGTGCAGGGGCCCAAGGACTTGGGCCATCTTCCACTGCTTTCCCAGGCCATAGCAGAGAGCTGGATCAAAAGAGGAGCAGCTGGAACTAGAACCGGCGCCCATATGGGATGCTGGTGCCGCAGGCAGAGGCTTAACCTACTGTGCCGTAGCACTGGTCCAGAAACAATACTTTATTGCTTGTATTCCCATTTTGTCAATTGACTAAAAATATCTTTTAAAGCATTATTTTTCTCTCTGGCAGGGAGTCAGGTGTGGAGGGTGAGCACTGCATTTAGTTGCTGTGTCTCATTTCCACAGCTGCTGCCTTTAATATCATCGACATTGGAAATTCAGGCTCCCGACCAGCCCCTGCCTTGTTTCTTTTTTTAAAAATATATATATAGGGGTCGGCACTGTGGCATAGGGGTAAAGCCACCACCTGCCGTTCCGGCATCCTATATGGGCGGCAGTTCGAGTCCCTGCTGCTCCACTCCTGATCCAGCTCCCTGCTAATGCACCTGGGAAAAACAGCAGAAGGTGACCTAGGTGCTTGGGCCCCTGCACCTATGTGGGAGACTGGGAAGAAGTTCTTGGCTCCTGACTTTGGACTGGCTCAGCTCCAGCCATTGGGCCATTTGGGGATTGAACCAGCAGATGGAAGATATCTCTCGCTTGCTCGCTCTAACTCTGCCTCTCAAATAAATAAATAAATAAATATATCTTTTTAAAAAATCAGAATGTTGCCGGCGCCGCGGCTCACTAGGCTAATCCTCCGCCTTGCGGCGCCGGCACACCGGGTTCTAGTCCCGGTCGGGGCACCGGCTTCTGTCCCGGTTGCCCCTCTTCCAGGCCAGCTCTCTGCTGTGGCCAGGGAGTGCAGTGGAGGATGGCCCAAGTACTTGGGCCCTGCATCCCATGGGAGACCAGGATAAGTACCTGGCTCCTGCCATCGGATTAGCACGGTGCGCCAGCCGCGGCAGCCATTGGAGGGTGAACCAACGGCAAAAGGAAGACCTTTCTCTCTGTCTCTCTCTCTCACTGTCCACTCTGCCTGTCAAAATAAAAATAAAAAAATAAATAAATAAATAAAAATAAAAAAAATAAAAACCAGAATGTTGTCATCTGGGGTTTATATGGTGCTTTATAGACTGGACTGCTGCATAGATGGTACTTCCTCAGGTCTTCAGTTTTCCAGGTACTCTGGGGCCTGATACAGTATCCTGGCCCTCTCATCACCAGCTCCACTCAGCTCACTTGTCATAGGATATAATTCTCCAAGGGACTTAATAATTGTGTGTCTGGCCACCTTCTACATCTCTTCTCTCTAGATCCTCACACATCAGGCCTACCTGCGGCACCATGTTCTTAAAAGACTCCATGATCTTGGAACTCTTGGCCTCCTGATAGTAGGAGAAGCAACCAGTGATGATGACCACGGCGGCCAGCACAATGCCCAGGTACAGCTGGGTGTGAAGAGACAAGGCATTGCTCAGTGGGTGCCTCTCCTCTGCTGCAGGCTCAGACATCAGCTTGCAAGGGTGACCGTCATTTCTCCGGGTGACAGAAACCACGGGACTGAGTTGCAGAGCAGAGGGGCTGTGAAGAATGGGTGGTGGTGGTGCTAATGTGTGGGGAGGAGAAGAAGAGGTTAAAATGCTGGGAAAAGACAGGGACTGCAGGGGCTGGCGTTGTGGTGCAGCAGGTTAAGCTTTTGCCTGCAATACCGGCACACCATTTCAGATTGCCGGTTCAAGTCCTAGCTGCTCTTCTTCAGATCCAGCTCCCTGCTAATGTACCTGGGAAAGCAGCAAAGATGGCCCAACTGCTTGGGTCCCTGTACCCATGTGGAAGACCCTGATGGCTCCTGGCTTCAGAAGCTTGGCCCAGCCCTGGCCATTGCGGCCATTCGAGGAGTGAACCACTGGACTGAAGACTTCTGTTTCTCTCTCTCTGTCAGAGACTCTGCCTTTTGAATAAATAAATCTTTTAATCTTCATTCAAAAAAAATGGGCTACAAAGCACTTTGATGATCAGTTGGGAGGATTATCAGAGGGGAACACATTTCTGGGAAAAATTACGCATTTTGGGTGTGCTCAATCAGTAACTTTCTAGATCAAAGGTTAAGGGGAACAGGCTGGACCAAGGCCTCCCTAGAAATTGCTGCGAGTGTGGGGGATTTGGGTCAGAGGACTCCAGAGTGCCAGGCTGCTGAGCCCGAGGGGGAGCGGGGGCTGGGCACTGACTGGACAGACTCACGTTATCTTTGCTGGGGTCCTCATTGAAGTACAGCTGAATGCCATAGGCCACGAAGCAGAGAATGGCACCTGTCCACAGCAGGAGGGAGAAGCCACCGAAGAGCTGTTTACAGAATTTGACCCATTCTGGAGTGGTGGGGGGTGGGGTAAGCACATTGGGTCCATTTTGTATCAGAAGTCCTTTTGCCCTTTCAGGAGTGTGGCCCTGTGTGGAGAAGGAAAAGGAGTGGCTGCTGTGCTGTGAAGAGCGCAGTGGAGGGGAACCTGCCATTCATAGCCCCTTTGATGGGGACAGAGAAGCTCCCTGGAGGCCAGTCTGGAAGTTCTTCTTAGGTAAGGTGGGACTTAGAAACTTGCATTTTTGAAGGGCTTGCGGTTACTGTGCTTACATAGGAAGGGTTTTTGGTTTATGGATTGATTCACAAACCTTTTAGAACTTGACCTGCTGTTAAATGGCCTCATTCCACAGGTGCTAAGGATGACAATGGCCCCTATTCTTAAGGAGGTCAAGTGAGAAACACATACAGATAATCATGATATCATGCGCAGTGTAACCGTGAGATAGAATATGCAATGTTGGGGCTAGCACTGTGGTGCAGCAGGTTAAAGCCCTAGCCTGCAGTGCAGGCAGCCCATTTGGGCACCAGTTCGAGTCCCAGCTGCTCCACTTCCAATCCAGCTCCCTGCTAATGCACCTGGGAAAGCAGTAGAGGATGACCCAAGTCCTTGGGCCCCTGCACCCACGTGAGAGACTCAGGAGAAGCTCCTGGTTCCTGGCTTCAGATCAGCTCAGCTCAAGCCGTTGCGGCCATTTGGGGAGTGAACCAGCAAATGGAAGACCTCTCTTTCTCTGCCTCTGCCTCTCTGTAACCCTTTCAGATAAATAAAATAAATATTTTTTAAAAAAGAATATGCAGTGTTGATAACACAGGAGTATTGACACCCACGTGTTGACTCTACACCTTAGAAAGAGGCAAAAACACCCATTTAAGACCTAACTGCCTAGATTGTCATTCTAGTCTTGTGCATAAGCTTATTTGCTTTTTCCTCTCAATGAAAATGATAATAGAAACCACAAATCCCTACCAACCATTCCAAACTTCCCACTGAAAATGTGGGTGGGTGGGTAGGGTCCCAAGGCCCTTTTGGGGCAGGACGGTGTCCCAAGGCCCTTTTGGGGCGGGGCGTCCACAAGATCAATTTTTCCCAACAATACTGAATCATGCTGGCCTTTCACATGCTCATCCTAAGAGTGTGCAGTGGAATTTCCAAAGGCTCCATGGCATAGGATGTCATGACAGATCCAGTACAGCAAAGATATGAGAAACCAACTGTTTTCTATTTCAAAGAGTTTTACAGAGATGTAAGCTGTCTTGAAAAATACAATTATCGGTCACAAATTATGCTAACATATACTGGGCTTACTCCTGTTATTTTTAAATAAGCTTAGAAGTACTTTTTAAACTTCTTGATTTTAAAATGTAGATAGATACAGCCCACATAAGCAAAATATCTTAGTGTCTTTGACAAATTATAGGCATGACCCAGGGTCCTGCATACAACAAATTGGAAGGGACCGCCCTAAACTGTTGGCATTCACTTCTCTAACCCTAAACTTTCTTTTGGGTTGTTGGCACCATCATATTCTTCCAAGTGGTGTGGCACTTGGCCAGCTTGGGGGTGAGTGAGAGATCAGAACGTTGGACTTGAACTTAGGAGCTTGATTTCTGGTTCTGCCTTTGTCTAGGTACCCCCAGAGTTGGCGTGGGGATCGCTGCCTCCTTTAGGGAGTTCCTCACTCACCCTTGACAGGTCCACGGAATACTTGGCACTCAGTTGTTCCAGGGTTAATCTGTGGTCATCCTGTGGGGACAGGAGCATTGGTGAAGGAGATACAGTGAGTGGGGGTCATTTCCTCAGAGGTGGGGAAGAAGAACTGGGAAAAAGAGGCAGCTCTGGCCTGGGAGCAGGGTAGTGCTAGTTCTCCAGGAAAGACGTCTAAAGGCTGAAGGCGGGGCAGGGTCTTCAGAGGGCGGTCTGTTGGCAGGTTCTCACCAGCACCACCTCCTGCTTCAGTTCCTCCACATTTTTCCGCTTCAACTTCCTTTTCTGAATAGGTTTTGGCCTCCTTTTAGGTCTTGGGCTTGGATTCCTCTCAGAAGGACTCACCGTCCCTTTCTTCCCCCCAAATCCCATAGCTATCTCTAGATACAGCTGACCCAGCTCAGCTGATGGGAAGAAAGCAAAGAGGGCGAGGGGAGAGAGAGAGAGAGCAAGGAGGGCACACGGGAGAAGGGGGGTGAGGACGACGGGGCAGCGAGAGGAAAGTGGGGGGTGGATGAAGAGGGAGCAAAAGGAAACGGAGTCTGCAGGAGGGGCCTGGGCAGGGGGCAGGAAGGCGCAGAGGACAGCAACAAAGGCAGGAGGAAGCGGCGGGAGTGAAGTTCGGTTAAGGCGGCGACAGGGTGAAGAGGTGGAGTTGAGGGAATGAAGAGTGATAGCCTTGGGAGACAAGTGGAGGATGGCGAGGTGCCCGAGTGATGAGGGTGCTCCGGGTGCTCCACAAGTAGGAAATGCAGAGGTGCGGAGAGGCCACCACGAGTCCCCAGCCCCAGCCCCCGTGGGTGCCGCAGCAACGGCCCAGGTCTGGCATCACAAAGGGCCCAGGAAGGTTCTAACCGAGAATCCAGAAGTCTCAGTCTGCTGGAGGGTGCCGGGGGCAGGTTCTGCCACAGGGAGAAGTTCAGTGAGGGTGCAACTAGAATAATGCTCCCGTGTGGTCCTGCGGACTTCTGACGCTTAGAGGGATCCCAGGTGGCTGAATAAAGAATAAAGCACGTACTCTGTGTGTGTGTGCCTCCGTCAGTATTTTTTTTTAAAGATTTATTAACCTGAAAGTCAGAGTTACACAGAGAAAGAAGGAGAGGCAGAGAGAGAGAGAGAGAGAGAGAGAGAGAGAGAGGTCCTCCATCCGCTGGTTCACTCCCCAATTAGTCACAATGGCTGGAGATGCGCTGATCCAGGAGCCTCTTCCGGGTCTCCCATGTGGGTGAGGGGCCCAAGGACTCGGGCCGTTCTGTACTGCTTTCCCAGGCCATAGCAGAGAGCTAGATTGGAAGTAGAGCAGCCGGGACTCGAACCAGGGCCCATATAGGATGTCTGCACTGCAGGCGGCAGCTCCACCCTCTATGCCATAGTGCCGGCCCCATCCATCAGTATTGAGCTTGATCTTTTTTTTTTTTTTAATTAAGATTTATTTTAAAGGCAGAATTAGAGAGATAGAGATAGAGATAGAGATAGAGAGAGAGAGAGAGAGAGAGAGAGCAATGAATGAATCTTCCATTTGCTCGTTCATTCTCCAAATGGCCACAATGGACAGGGCTGGACCAGGCCAAAGCCAGGAGCCAGGAGCGTCTTCCAGGTTTCCGACGTGGGTGCAGGGGCCCAAGCACTTGGGGCATCTCCTACTGCTTTCCCAGGTCATTAGCAGAGAGCCGGATTGGAAGTGGAACAGCTGGGACTCCAACTGGTGCCCACATGGGATGCCGGCCTTGCAAGTGGCAGTTTTACCCTACATGCCACAACACTGGCCCCGAGTTTCATCTTCTAATTTTAGGAGCTCATCCAGCAGAATAGATGATACTGGGCTTTTGGAATCAGTGCTGGGTTTGAATCTTGGTTTTTCTACTTACCAGTCGTCTGGCTTTAGGCAAGTTGCCTAACCTTTCTGTGCCTCTCTTATCTAAGGGAGCTGTCATCTACTTTGTAAGGTGAGAAGAGTGAGGATTGAAGTGAGGGCACAAGGACTCACACTTGAGTATGTAGTAGGTGCTTAATAAATAGCTTGAATTCAGTAGGGGTAATTTGATTAGTAGTTTAATGTGCACTTTTCTCAGTGAGAGTAAAAATACACCTTTTCTCGTGATAACACTGTATTTCCCCACTAAAAGTGACATATTTATCTCTTCTGTTCTCTTCCTCCGGCATCCCAGTGAGTGCTTTCATGGTATTGACTTTGTATGTGTTTTACATGCAAATTATATTCCACCTTCTTCCAGGAAGGCTCTGAAGCCTCTCTCTATTTCTTTCAATTGTTTATTGATTTTTTTTGTCAGTTATGCACATCACACACATTTTCCCTTTCAGTCATTGGATATCTGTGCGATTGCATTTTGGTCTTATAAAAATGTGACTATTTCTGAACCCATCCATCTTGGTGTTCATGCAATCCTCCTTCAATATTCAGAAATAGAAATGTTCCCTTCTCAACCAGGATAAATGAATCTATTTCTTTAATGCATTGGATTTTTCTCCTCTATTAAAAATGTATACAATAAAAGTGAAAGTCCTGCTCCCTCTCCCTGCAGATTCCCTCTGCTGAAGTTACTGCTGCTAATGTGCTGTGTGTCCTTCCAGTCTTTCTTCTACGCGGATACAAATAGATCTCTAAAAGGAGGTATACCCTTTGCTCTTATGCAATCATTCCACTCTCACTTGTCACCTGTCATGGACACAAAGCTTATTTGTTCAGTACTTGCAAGGCGTCTCACTTTCTGTATTGACCATGTTCTGTTCAAGCATTCTGACCAGCAATGGATTTATAGGATATTTTTCCATTTATTTTTTTCATCACTGAGAACACTGCCACAGTGGTATCCTTGCCTATAGGTATGTTCAGGCCTTTGAGCTTCTATTTATGTAGAATCAATTTCCATTGCTGAATCACAGGGTACACTCATTTAAAATCTTAAAATATTCTGCTAGTTGCTCTTTAAAAGGGCCTCACCTATCTATGTCCCAGCAACAAGACGCAAGACTATTCCCACCCCTCACCTTTGATTCACTGGATGACCTTGATCATTTATTTTCTTTATACTTGGTGAGGTTCAGTATCTTATAGTTTTACCTTACATTTCAGTATTATCTATGTGAGCATTTTCTCTTATGTTTATGGGCTTTCTGCATTTCATTTTCTTTTTGTAAATTGTCATTCTTATCATTTGTCCAACTTCCCATTTTTTTTCCTTACTGATTTGTGCAATCCCTTACATATTACAAATATTTTCTCCCAATCTCTGTGTTTAATGTAGATAAGAAAATCCTTAAAAAGTAATGTTGTGGATAAAATTAAGATTGCTAAATTCACCCATGCATCATTTATGTGACAATTACACTTGGTCCAGCCTTGCACATGGAAGGTCTCCAAAAACAACTTTATGGAAATATCATCAACGGAAGTTATTTCTGGAAACCCATTCTGTTTCACAGATCTTAGTTCAAAAGTCCACCTTTTTAAAGAAGACTTCTCTGATGGCAAAATCCCAAGTAGTTGCTCCCAGCCTCGCCTCTCTTTTCATGATTTTGCAACGTTTCTCACCCTTGAGATTACCCTGCCCATTTGTCTGTTGACTTTGCTACCTGGGTCTCCAGGACCTTTGCTGGCTTGGTCGTGGCTCTGTCCCTAGCCCCTGGAACGGTGCCTGCACAGGCACCCACAATTCCTGAACTCGTGTCAAATGAGTGAAGAGTTTTCAGTTTCTATCTTTACATTTTTTTAAAAAAAGAGTATTTCTTCTTCTTCTTCTTTTAATTAATTTATTTGAAAGTCAGAGTTACACAGAGAGAGGAGAGGCAGAGAGAGAGAGGAAAGAGAGATTGAGAGGAAAGAGAGAGAGAGGTCTTTTATCCAGTGGTTCACTCCCCAATATGCCACAACAGCCAGAGCTGTGCTAATCCAAAGCCAGGAGTCATGAGCTTCTTCCAGGTCTCCCACATGGGTGCAGGGGCCCAAGGACTTGGGCCATCTTCTGTGGTGGATTGAGAAGGCCATGTCAAGATGGCCGCTGGCAATGGAGCCTGCCTGGCGCTGTGACTGGATGGCTTCGGAAACCACATGGCAACAGGCTGTGATTGGTTAGGGCATAAACCACCCCTTGACCACATTGGCTGCCTCGGCTATATAAGCTGCTGTACCAACTGAAATAAACTGTAATGTGGGCTGCTCGCTTCTGGCCCCCTTTCACCCGGCTCCCAGGGTCTGTGTGGCGACTCCGTGCCTCTTGCGCCCACCACGTTCCTCCTCTCAAAACGAATCCACAGCAACAATCTTCTACTGCTTTCCCAGGCCACAGCAGAGAGTTGGATCAGAAGAGGAGCAGCTGGGACTCAAACAGGTGCCCCCATAAGATGCCGGCGCTTCAGGCCAGGGCGTTAACCCACTGCGCCACAGTGCAGACCCCTCTATCTTAACATTTTGAAAATCATCGCTTTGGGGCCAGCGCAGTGGTGTAGCAGGTAAAACCTCTGCCTGCAGTTCTGGCATCCCATTTGGGAGCCGGTTGGAGTCCTGGCTTCGAATTGGCCCAGCTCCAGCCATTGTGGCCATATGGGGAGTGAACCAGCAGATAAAAGACTTCTCTCTCTCTTTACCTCTGCTTCTCTGTAACTCTGTCTTTCAAATAAATGAATACATTAAAAAATAATAAAATCATCACTTTTATCTGATGTGTTTTAAAATCCATTGGAAGAAATATAATAGTATCTTCTCTTCACTTGCTTCATAATTACTTATTAAAAAGCACTGATAATCTTTTTTTAAAAAAAGGATTTATTTATTTGAAAGCCAGAGTTACAGAAAGAGAGAGAGAGAGAGAGAGAGAGGGAGAGAGAGAGAGATACCTTTCATTTGCTGGTTTATTCCTCAAATGACCAGGGCTGGGCTAAGCTGAAGCCAAGAGCCAGGAGCTTAATTCAGGTCTCCTATGGGGTGGCAGCAGCTCAAATCCTTTGGTCATCTTGTGCTGCTTTTCCTAGGCCATTAGATGGGAAGTGGGGCAGCTGGGACACAAACCCGTGCCCATGTGGGATGCCAGCATTGCAGGCAGCGGCTTTACCTGCTAAGCTACTGATACTCTTGCCTGGGTACTCCTGCAGCTGAATGTCACATCCGTTATGTCATCTTCCATAAAAATATAGACCATAACTGATACTGGATTGACTCTTTTATAGAAACTTATTTTTATCTGTACTACATTCTGCCTTCCCAAACAGCATTTATGTTTAGCTTTCCATGTATACATGTTTCTCTTTATTTCTTTGTGCTGTCAAATTTTTAAAAATAATTGCTATATGCTGCACATATTAAATCTTGAGTGTATTTTGTTTTGGTTCTGGGGTAAATAGTAACTCTTTGTGTTTTTTTTTTTTTTTTTACTTTTATTTATTTTTATTTGTTTATCCATTTTTGGCAGTAAAACTTTTTTCCATTAAAATTCTTTTAATAGAAAGCTTTTATTTAATAAATATAAATTTCATAAGTATAACTTTTGGATTATAGCTGTTCTTCTCCCATACCCGCCCTCCCACCCCCAAATCATCCCACCTCCTACTCCCTCTCCCATCCCATTCTTCATTAAGATTCATTTTTAATTATCTTTATATACAGAAGATCAACTCTATACTAAGTAAAGATTTTAACAGTTTGCACCCACACAGACACACAAAGTATAAAGTACTGTTTGAAGACTAGTTTTACCGTTAATTCTCATAGTCCCTGTGCTATTTTTTCTATTTTTTTAATATGTAGGTATACATTTGATTTAAAAAAGTAAAAAGCAGAAACAGACAAACAAACAAACAAAAATAGCCCCAAAACAAAGCATAGTGCTGGTGCTGTGGTGAGTCAGGTTAAGCCACCACCTGCAATACCAGCATCCCGTATGGGAGCCAATTTGAGCCCTGACTGCTCCACTTCTGATCCAGCTCCCTGCTAACGCACCCGGGAAAGCAGCAGAAGATGGCCCAAGTCTCTGCACCCCTGCACCCATATGGGAGAGTTGGATGGAGTTCTGGACTCCTGGCTTTGGCCTGGTCCAGTTCCAGCCATTGCAGCCATTTAGGGAGTGAATCAATCAGTGGATCAAAGATCTATCTCTGTTTGTCTCTCTTTTTCTCTTTGTAACTCTGTCTTTCCAATCAACGATCTTTTAAACAATGATTTAAAAGATTAACACCTGTACTCTGTGTACTCTGTCACTTTGAAGTCATTGCTTCTAGGATTTTTTGTTGTTGTTTTTTGTTGCTGTTGTTGCTTTGGTTGGCTTTCTTGGATTTTTTAGGTAGTCATGTAGTTTACCCAGAAATATGTTTGTATTTCTTCTAGTTTGTCTCTCTTTTTTAGACATTTATATACAAACACATTTTCCGGAATTCTAAAACTGTTGCTGTTTTTGTTATAGTTGTTACTATTATTAGTTGTCTGGACTTCATCTCCTGTCTTCTCTGAACATGATGACATTTTCTGATACGCTTTTCCCTCCAGTGTTTTAATCAAGAATAGACACTGATAGCTTTTCCAGCATCACTTCACGTAGTCATTTAATCATTGTTCTAGTTAATGTTAGCTGTTATTGACATTTTCTTTATAATATGTTAACTTTGCATTCTACTGTCTGATGTATTATATTTGTACATAGAAGCTCATGGATAATGGAGTTTAAAAAGACCCTGCATAATAATGGAATTAAAAGATAAGTTTATTTTGATGCAAAAAAACCTGAAAACCATGCATATGAGAGGCTCTTCAATCAGTTTGTGGAAAATGTGTAGTATGAAAAAATCATGCGTGGATTTTGAAATCTTTGCACCAAAATAAGTTTATCTTTTAAATTCACTTTCCATTGACTTTTAAGTTGCATTTGGATCTAAAATTTATCAAAATGGTACTTATCTCACAACATAGGCTGGGTAGCAGCCTATTTTATACAAAAATTCTTTTGTATATTCTAGTCCAGTTAAAATAATATGAGGATATTCTTTGATGAATTTTCCATTGAATTCACTGGAGCCAAGGATATTTTTGAAAAACTCATTTTGTATTAAATGTCTTCCTTTGATATTGATCTAATCACATTCTTCCTTTTTTTGCTGCATTCTTAACGTTATGAATATTTAGCTTGTCATCTGTCTCTGATGAATTAGCACATTTCCTATTCTGTAGATATAAAGGAAATGCCAGGGAAAGCCTTCCTGCCTGGGTTAGAGGTTGGCTTTGACTTTGACTATTACACACAGTCAGATTCTCTCCTCTATTCGCTAAATCCTCCAGCAAATAGTTGAATCTCTTTGTATTTCTTTCCCTTTCTTCTCTTTTTCTTTTTTCTCCTTCCTCCCTCCCTTCCTCCCTCCTTCCCTCCTTCCCTCCCCCTCTCCCTCCCTCCCTCATTCCCTCCTTCTCTCCCTCCCTTCCATCTTCTTTCCTTCCTCCCTATTTCTTTATGTATTTGAAAGTATTACAGAGCAAGAGGGAGAGACAGAAATATCTTCCATCTGCTCATTCACTCCCCAAATGGCCACAAAGGCTGGAGCTGGGCCAATCCAAAGCCAGGAGCCAGGAGCTTCTCCCAGGTCTCCCACGTGGGTGCAGGGGCCCAAGCACTTGGACCATCCTCCACTGCTTTCCTAGGTGCATTAGCAGGGAACTGGATCAAAAGTCGAGCAGCTGGGACTCAAATTGTCTTTCTTAACCCCTGTTGCATCTTTAAGATCTTGCCTTCTCCCATTCTCTGGTTCTTCAAGCATGGATCTGCCCAGCCCCTACTAGTCAAATGTTCGTTATCCACAAATTCCTGGCTCCCTTTCAGTCTCCCCAGTTCACAAAGCCTTTGCCTAGCAAGCTCCCTGGGTCTCACTGGCTTTCTGTTCCTGCAGGTGCAGACAAGTGTGGCTCGGTGCTTCAGAGGGCTGCCCGCAGGAGCCACACTGACCTAGGCTTGCTTCGGATGCTCACGGCCTTTGAAACTTTCAGCCAAAATTTACTATTTCCGAGCTTCAGTTTTCTCATGTGCAAAGTGGAAATACTAATCATCTCCATATTACTGGATTGTCCCGAGGATTCTCTCAGTCGTCCAAGGAATATTTTCATTGCATAATGTGTGTCAGACATTTTTTAGATCCTAAAGAACAGAATTTCTGTTCTCATGGAACTTATCCTAGAAGAGTCAAACAAAAGTATAAATAAGGGGCCAGTGCTGGCGCAGTGGTTAAGCTGTTGCCTGCAGCAGCAGTATCCCATGTGAATTTGAGTCCTGGCTGCTCCACTTCCCATCCAGTTCCCTGCTAATGGCCTGGGAAATCAGTTGAAGACAGCCCAAGTCCTTGGGCCCCTGCACCCACGTAGCAGATGCTGAAGAAGCTCTGGCTCTTGGTCAGCCCAGTTCTGGCCACTGCAGCCATTTGAGGAGTGACCCAGTGGATAGAAGTGCTAAGTACTTTCTCTCTCTCCCTCTCTCTCTCTGTGTGTGTGTCTGTGTGTGTGTGTTGATCTGCCTTTGAAATAATAAGCCTTAAAAAAAAAAAAAGAACACAGTTCTTGAGTTGGGATTAAAGGAATCTTTAATGAAGTTCCTCTGGTCAGATCTCTCTCTGAAACTTTGCGGTTGTTAGGGCACAAAGCAAGCTGCAGTTGACGTTCTTAGAACCACGGCTACTACACGTGCCATCACCGCCACAGAGTTAGAATAAAAGCACCACAACGTGACTTGGTCCAGAACTGACTTGTGACTGTTATTCTGAGAGCCTGGTGGAGGCTGTCAGAGCCAGAGTCTGCCTCTCGCCCATTCCTGGGGGCCCCTAGGAGAATCACCTTTCCCATCCACGCCTGCATCTCCAGCACACACGCGTCCCTCCTGACTGCCTCACATCCAGCTTATGAAGCTCGCCGATGCCTGCTACTCAAGGGAATTCCAAGGCTTTTGTCCGTGTTACCCTCATCCCCTAAGGACAGCTCTCAGAACTGTGGGGCCCTCACTGCCTGCTACCCTCACTCCATCAGGTTCACAATGGCCTGACTTTGGTTTGGAACAGAAAAGGAACACCCCAAGGATCTGGGCCCTCAAAGACTCACAAGCTCTTCTCTGTCCTGGGCTAAGCCTCTGTGGCTCTTGGGGTAAGATCAGCCATGAGGAAAGAGGCCCCTGCTACATGAGAAGGCTTCAAAAATGCATGAAGCATTGAGTTTAAAGATTTTGGCACAAAAAAATGTTGAAATCCACACATATGAGGCGTCTTCAAAAAGTTTATTAAAATATGTGTTGTGCAGAAACTATGCATGGATTTAAAACTTCTTTGGCACCAGAATAATAAGCATTTTTGCATCCCATTTTCCCACAGCCTTCCGAAGTGTGTTTGCTTCCAGGTTATTTTGCAAGCTCACTGCAAGCTCACTTCATTCCCTCTGGCCTCTGCACCATCCTCTGTTCCCACATCGTGTCCCTTCCAGCCCTGTCATTCACCCTCTCTCAGTGCTTCTGCTACAAGCCACAGCCTGCCACAGCACACATTTCAACACCACAATTTGGGAGGGAGGCCTGTGTGAAGTATAGAAATTTGAATTATGGAAGACCTTTTTTGCCCACAAAGAAATGTAACTTTATTATTTTCAAGTACATACGTAGTGTCTCAAACTAACGTCTTACAAAGATCAGCAGTGAAGATGCTGTAGATGGATGTCTCTTAACAGATACACAGGGATTGAGGATAATTAGCCCATGCATTTGCTACATCTAAATGAGTATTGCTAAAGTGCCTAAAAAGTACTGTCTTAGGCAGACTAAATATGCCACCCCTAGCAATAGTGCGTATGCTCTTAATTTATCAGACAAATGCCATTTTATTGTATGTACAAATATAAAATTTTGTCCACAGTCAATGAACTCAAATTAATTGGGCCCAAACTCATATGGTTTCCTATTTAGAGCCTATTCAGAGCCGAAAGCAATGATGCACTCACTTCAAGTTACTCTGATAAAGCAAAAATTCCAGTGCAATGAATTAACAGGGGCTGGGAGGCTGTTTGTAGGTCCGACCTGCTGTTTGTCCTCTGTGCTCTCTTCCTCTCTGCCCAGGTCTTGCACTGTCCTTAGCTGTCTCCCTCACTTGCTTGGTTCACCTAGGGGGTCTCTGTACAGGACATTCCCAGAGTCCTCTAAGCCAGGCTCAGAGAACAGACAGAACTGCCTGCAAAGCAAAACTGTCGGGTGTGGAGAGGGTAAAGGAAAGGGAAGTATCCCCGCAGACACCTGAGACCAACTCCCATCTCAGGGGAAGCAGGAGCAGTGACCATCCCCGTGAAGGACACTTGCTGAGAGGTCAAAGGCAGGTGCTCCTGGTACTGTGCCTCTTGTTGTCCAGAGGCTCTGACCGTGCTCATGACCTAAGCTGAGTCCATGGGTCCCTGGGAAGACAGGCTGGCTCTGGGAACTTCTCCACCCCGATTCTAGCCAATGGCCAGGGAACGCCTTTTCCAGGGCTGGCTTGGCAGCGTCCTGGAATGACGCAGGCTAGGCAGGACGGGCACAAGGCGGCTGGGAGTGGGAGGGGCCGGGGAGGAGCTGGCAGCTGTCCCTCTCTGCACAGCACAGAACCTGCTACAATGGGGTGTTACCGAGCACATGCGATTGAGAGAGCTGGGGTTCTTGTGGCCCAAGAGGACCTCGGGGGAGCTCTGTGGCCTCTCTGTGGAGCTCCCTGAATTGCCTTCTGCTCCTGCCTTGCTGCTACTCTGCTGAGATCTGAATTTGGTCTGCTTGTGGGGGATTCTAAAAGGGCAGGACATGGAGCTGGAGCCATGCCTATCCGGAGAGTCAAGACACATCTCATGTCTTTTCAAAAGCACCCCATATCCTCTCCTGTGTCTCTTTCTTTGCTATTTCCATGCCCCAACCTCCCAACTTCTGCCCAGCTCTCTTCTCCAGTCCCTCTCTCAAGCTTGACCAGGAGACAGGCCTGGCTCTCCAACCAGCTGCCCCTTCTAGCCTCACGGGGAGAGCCTTTTGTGATCTCAAGTTCCAGGGAGTGGGGACACTGAGGGGGACAGAATCAGGGAGAGGCTAGGGAGCCGTCAAAGTGAGAAGCAGAGGGAGGGCAGAGAGATAAAGGGGCACATGGTGACCTGAGAGGGCCGCCTCCTCCCAGATAAGACAGGTCCCTGCCCTTGGATGTTGATCTGTTCAAGGAGGAGGTGGGAGTATAGGGCTAGGGCAAGGGTGGGGCTGGGTAACCCTTCATTCCTCAGGACAAACAGACAACATGGTGGAGCAGGCTGGAAGAGGATGTGGGGAGGGATGCTCACAGTCAGGTCTACGGGCGGTCACCACAGGCATACTCCTCACCCCCAAACGCCTGCAGAGTGGCCTTGTTCTCTCTTCCCAAACCCCACCCCACTTTTTTCCATTCCTCCCCATCCCCATCCCTGCAACACCTCCAGAGCACCCCATCTTTCCGTGCCTGGTTCTTCTTCCAGTGGGCTCAGTAGTACGTCTCCTTCTCCACCCAGCCTGTTGGAGAGATGGCAAAGGTTGGTGGGGGGAGAGTTGGGGTTGCAATGTGATCTTGAAAAGGAAGCAAGAGATCCATGTCCCCAGGGCTTGGGACACTGAGGCCAGGTGGCAGAGATGCCTGCTGAAGGAGGCAGAGGGAAGCAGCTGTGGGAGGGTGGGTAGGAAGGGGAGCCAGGGCCTGGGGCCACAGATTCCAGGGGACGAGGGGCCAAGCCTGCCTTTAGAGAAGACTTGGATTCAGCACAGGTGAGGGTGGGCTAGCACAGGGCAGGTGAGAATGCAGGTGCCTACAGCTGTCCAGGTAGTTAGTGCGTGACTGAGGGAGCAGCTGCCCATGGCTGGTGTGCAGCAATGTGACCCTGACTTTTCAGAAGTCACATTGGGCCAGCTAAAACACCACCAAGCCAGAACATATTGGGCAGACCACATCCCACAGTATCTATGCACCGTATCTGGTTTGTAGGCCAGCCATTGGCAACCTCCTGCAAGTGCTCAAAAACGTTTGCTGGGAAAACGATAACAATTTGTCGGTTGACGCCTAGGAAGGAGGTGTGGTTCCGGTGCCAGTTCTGCTATTCCTTGCTTTTGACACTGAGCAAATAAATCCACCTCGGTGCCTCCTCTCCTTATCTGTCAAATGTGGGGGTCATGACCAGAGGGCCCTGAAGGGCCCAAATCTGATGTTCGGTGACTCCAGGTGGAAGGGGGAGGCTTCGGAGATCAATTGTTGAAGTACGTGGGACTTAGAACCAGAGAGGAAGAGGTGCCACAGATTCAGGCTCCTGGGACCTGCACCCTAGGGTCTGAGGGTGCCGAGGAGCAGGAGCAGGGAGGCTGGGGGGGGGGGTCAGACTTTGCTGGGGGTTGGGTGGGGTGCACAGGTGCTCACCACCAGGATATCGGCGCAGGATGAGCTTTCGGACCTCATCATAGATGAAGATGAGGAGGCTGTAGGGG